>NC_133024.1:61234705-61551029 GCF_048771995.1 Taeniopygia guttata | reverse complement strand
AACTTGGTCTTGAGTGATATCTTGCTTTAGTTTTAAAGCAGCCACCAAATGAAAATCCTTTTAAAACCAACTCAATCCCAGTTTTTGCTCAACAAAAAAGGGGCAAGCACTTTGAATACCAAGGGCCAAATTAAAAATGAACCTTCTAATAAAAAGAAGGGAAAAATAAAAGCTTTTGTCTTAGCTTACAAATAAAAGCATAAATGCCCTTGGTTTAACCTTTCTCTAGCCTCTTACTCACACCATGTTTACATTGTCATCCAAATGCTTGAAGAGAAAAACTTTCCCCCAGGATCATGACCTTGTCTCTGTTTTCTATGGCCCTGCACCCCAGATTCACGTTTCAGAACAGAATACAACTCCTAGTGCATGTGCTACCAGACCACCCCATTTGTAGCTTTGCTAAACTTTTGTCAAAGAAAATGGGAAAGGGCTTTGCCTTCAGCTGTCTCTTTTTCCTGGCATCTTAACTTTGACATCTTTCACCACCTGAGGCTTAAGAGGCTTCTTGTAATTGAGAAAGGGCAAGTCCAACACTTTTTTTCCATGATCCTGTGCCATGCAGGTCCCACTTGGTTATCAATGACAGTGTTATGAAAGTTCAGCGAGGCTAAACACTCGTTAACTACTTAGAGGATTTTTTGGCTCAGCAAGTAAATCCTTCAACAGTTCTGCTTGCTTACTCTGCTATCCCATTAGACAGCATAACTTTGGGGCTAGACAAGAGGAGTTTTCACAAAATCCTGAGTGTTTAGAGTGCAATTCTTGCCCAGCTGAGATGGCACAGCCTCTTCATGCACAACAGATTTTCCCTTTCCAAAGTCAGAGTACAATTGTGAATGTAAAGAATCCTAAGGACTACAGCAAAACAGATAATAAATAATAATGTCACCCTCCCACATACTCTGGGGGCAGGAAAGCAGGATGGTGGCTGTTGTCACTTCTTTTTCTTGGGGAACGCCTACCTCCTTCTCCTTCAGAGCACTGAGGTATCAGAGATACAGAACTAGATCTGTTGATGCCTGGGGTTAAGGGGAAATTCAGACAGCAACATACCATGCTGCCTTTGGCTCAAATTAATCTCACTTAAACTCCAGTTTAGTCCCTGTGCACCTTTAGACTGAAACACTTCTGGGGTCCAGCAAGAGCTAAGAACACCTTGATTTAGACACCGCAGTGGGATTTAGGTTAAATGAGGATTTCTTTGGCCGTGAAGTTTAGAAATCAAATCCTTATCTGGATAAGGCAAATTGGCATTGATTACAAATATGCATCAGTACTCTTTCTTCCCTTTTAGTGAGATAAGTCCTTCAGCATGGGAAATAGATTTGTAAATTGCCAAAAACAAGGAGAAAGCTTCTACAAACCTCAGTAGCACCTATAGTGTTTCCTTGGCATAGTGAAAGCTGTGGTTATGCTCTCTTCATTCTCCCAGCCTTTGCTCTATGCAGAATTTCTACTGTCTGGATCTTCTTCATCCTTTCCATAGCAAATATCCCCATCTTTAGTTTCACACCCACTTCAGACTCAGCCTTTATATCTTCCTACCTTTCCTTCTTCGGTTTGGACTCACATGACTAATACCAGTTCTTTCACTGACTGCTTTTACCTTCTTATAAAACTTACATAAAAAAAATGTAAGTGTCTGTTGTGGTTTCACCCCAGTCAGCAGCCAAGCCCCACACAGCTACTCACTCACTGCCCCACCAGCAGGATTGGAGAGAGAATCAGAAGGGTAATCAGTTGGAAAACTTGTGGGTTGGGATAAAGATAGTTCAACAGGGAAAGCAAAAGCCATGCACAAGCAAAGCAAAACAAGGAATTGATTGACTGCTTCCCTTGGGCAGGCAGGTGTTCAGCCACCTCCAGGAGAGCAGGGCCCCATCACATGTAACAGTGGCTTGGGAAGATAAATGCCATCACTCCAAATATCCCCCTTTCCTCCTTCTTCCCCCTCTTCTAATACTGAGTATGATTTCACACAGTCTAGAATATCCCTTTGGTCAGTTTGGATCATCTGTCCCAGCTGTGTCTCCTCACAACCTCTCATGCAGCCCCAACTTCCTCACCAATGTCTCAGTATGAAAAGTAGAAAAGGCCTTAGCTATATATAATCCTTCCTCAGAAAAAAAAACCATCTCTGTATTATCAGTTCTGTGTTCAGCACAAATCCCAAACACAGCCTCATACCAGCCACTATGAAGACAATTAATTCTACCCCAGCCAAAACCAGCACAGTATCAAAAAGTATAAAAAAGAAAAATATGTTGTTAACTAAAATGTAGCATATTCACTTTAGCCCAGTTTCTTAGTAAAGACCAAGTTAACATTTGGTTCAGTATTTTCATCATTTCTGCTTTATAACAGAAGCCACTAATTAATTTCAATAAAATTTGACAGGTGTAGAGAAACCTCAAAATGTTAAGTTCCAACAGCTTTGAAATGTTATATAGTGCAGCTGAAGATATAATTTCAGCCACTGGGTGTGGCAAGCACATTTATCTCTCTCTTAGGATTTTTCATAGAGATGCATAGAGAGAAAAAAAGAAAAAACTATTTCTATTCCTTTTTTTTTCCTATGTAGAATGTGCTTAGAGAATTATTTACCCGGGGTGATTACTTAATTAGAGTCTAGTGAAGATTGTTTATGCCTAATAGCCAATCAAATCCACCTGTGTCTAGACCCTCGAGAACAAGGTCACGAGTTGTAAGTTAGTTAAATATAGTAGTTTAAAAAAAGTATGTAGTTCTAATATCTTCCTTTATATAGTATATTAATGTTTTTTAACATAGTTATAATAAAAAAATCATTCAACCTTCTGAACTAGAGTCAAACACCATCATTTCTTCCCATTAAGTTCACCTACATTTACAATAACTGGGAAATCAGAGCTAAAGAGGGGAGAAAGACCCTAAATAACCCTTCTGTCTTTGGAAAAGCTGCAATAAGAGCTGACCATCTCTCAGGCCATATGCTATTTTAATAATACTTCCCTAGGTTTCTATTTCCTACCTTTAAGCCGTGTGTCTCATTTGTTGTTGGAGTTTTTGGGTTTCTTTTCCCTCATGTTCAGGGAAAACACTGGTTTCACTTGTTGAATGCTTTTATTTTCCCTTTCAAAAGCCAAATATCTGGTCATCCCAATAGTCTTCTGGGGAGTTCGTCATGCATCATGCTGCACAAAATCACAAACTTGGCCTTGATTTTTAGACCATTCACATACTGATCTATTGTTTCTGCATATCTGCAGGAGTCTGATATCTGGTAATAAATAAAAAGAGATATCCAAATGTCACATATTTCTTGGAGCTGAAATAGTCCTGGAACTGATCCATTATTAGAGTTAACTTTGCATTATCCTTTTACATTACAGAGCTGAGACTACTATCAATACATCATGCCCAGTCACGTGAGGGAAAGCAGATGCTTGTCATTTCTTTCCTCGCCATCTTGCTGGTACATAAATACTGTTCAAACATTTGTCTCCCCTTTCTCCCAAGCTAGGATAAGACCTCTGTAAAAATCCCAAGGTTTGTCAGGGTGCCATGCATCTGCTATCTCCCCCATCAGACCAAAGCAGCAACAATCCAGCTGTGCTGAGGTCAGACACGGTGTGCAGGAACAAAGGGAAGGTATCAACTGACATGATCTATGTGATTGCTGCAGCCAGGAGCTCAACTAAGAGACTGAGGTCCCTGACATAAATACAAGTACCATGTCAACTGTTCCAATCTGGTTAATCTGGTCTCTTGCAACAGTTGTGTATATTACTATGATGTGTGCCTGAGCTGGAAAACCAGATCATGCAAAGAAAGGGACCCTTGAGAATAAGGGCTGCTAACACACTGCTAAATAATCAGTGTAGGCAGACACCACCATATTCAGCATTGTGGCAGCTGGTCAGCCCATGGGCTTAACCACAACCAGCTGATGTGATGTTAAACATTACAGTCCCTGTCTGTCTTCAATGTTTAACAGCATGTTTAGCATTGTCTTAGTTACCAGGATTCCTCGGGGTTGTGTTTTATCATGATGAAATTTTCTAGTGTGGAAGAGCTCCAAAAGGCTAGTGTTTTACAATCACTGGAACATAAGACAGAACATAAAGTGTCAAAGATGAATAGATGGGTTTAACCAGTATGCTTGCCTTGTGGCTATAAAGAGATCTTCCTCCCACAGGTGACATTGCCACAGGTACAATCTGGGGAAAAGATCCTTTGTTTAGGAAGGAGGCACTGACAGAAGGTATTTTTGCTTCTGGGGTCCTCCATTCTGGAGCAGCCTCCACCATCTTTGTATGAAAAACCTCAAACTCACTAACTTGGGGGCATCCTGGTAAGATCCACCTGTTTTATAGTTCTTATTGGAGATGATGTGTTGAGTGAAGATTTCAAGTTGAGAAAACTTTTTGCTTTGGCCCAGGAACTGTTCCAGTAGGGCAAATTAAGATACTTGTATTTTTATCCATAGTTCTGGTGTGTATTTAAAATAATTACCCAAATGTGGGGAGCCATCATGATGGGTGCTTTATAAAAAAGCAGAGAAATAGGAAAAGATAACACATTATGTCATCATATAGCTTCTGGAATATGAGTTCTTCACTAAGCCTCTTCCCAGATATTTAAGGAACTATCTAAGAACTATTCAGACCCAAAATCAACTTTGGAGAAGGCTGGACCTAGGTTGACAAGCAAATTCTGGATTCTGGGTTGCAATGGATATTTAGATCCTTGACAAAGGCTCCTTAAGGAACTTTGAAGGCCTCCCGCCACATATTGCAAAAACTTTGTAACTCTGCAAAATTAAACCTCCAAACAATACATCCAAATATTTCCTGGGCCGACCTTTGTTTAAGAAATAAAGGAACAGAATGGAGAGCAATCCACTTTCCTGAAACATTAAAGTAAACTAAACAAGGCAAAATCAGGGAACATAAAATTAAGGCACCTCTCATTAGTGGCATGCTATCCCACAAAGCTGATGGGAATGCACATTTTATAAAAAAATCACTGAAAAAATGTTAATTGGAAAAATATTTTCTGCCCTAACCTTTGCAATTATACTGGCTGTGCATAACAGGACAAACCAAAACAAATTTTTATTGGTGCTGGCATTCTCTGGCTTTTGAGGAAAATAGGCTGAATGATACTTGGTGGCTTGATCCAAAGCCTATGAATAACTGTGGAATTTTGCCCATTCACTGAATCACATGTAAGATCAGGCCATACTATTTTAATGGAGTCCCAAGCAAAAGGTAAATAAATTATTACCTTAATCTTTTGCCTATCTCTGTAAATTGACCATGTAAGGTCCAGGAACCAATATTTACATATTTTATTTAAATTGGTTTTGCTCACTACTATGTTTTTGGTTGCTTCTTTAGGATAAGATATCTTTTCATGTACCTCTGCACATCCCAAAGATCTCTTTCTTTGGACAGCTCTTTTTGAAAACCCTGAATTCTGGACAGTCGTCTGATGCAGGTACAGCAAATTGGTTGTTTCATTTTGGTCCTTTTCACCAAATCAGCTGCCAGATAAGACTCACCACAGCACTTCTGTTCTTGTACATCTACATCAATGTGTCTTCAAATTCTGGAAAGCTAAGACATGAGGACAGACTCTTGTGAATAGCAGTGATATTTCATGCTTTTCAGCGGGGAAAAAAAAGCCAGAGGAGACACCCAGCCATCCTTGGTACTCTCAAGAACAAGTCCTGCAAGAGGAGAAAAGAACTCTGTAGGAGAAGTTCTGGTTTTCTTTTGTTTCTTTAATTAGCATCCCAGACAATTACGAGAAGAAAATGTCTGATTTGCTGAGCAGTTGAGATATTATCAAGGCTTCCATCACAGCACCATCACATATACTGTTCTGTCCATAAAAAGTACCATCTTCAGGATAGTTTCAGTAAGTGAAAGGCTTGGAAGCTATGTAACGTAAACAAGATGGTTGGTTTGTTGTTTTTATTCCTGGTATACCAAAACATACAGCTGCCAAAAAGCAGACAACCTTTTGCCTCCAAAAATAAAAAGCGATTATACTCTGTCTAACCAGCTCTACCCTTAACTGCACCACTGCCTATCACAAAGAGTAGGACAGATATGTATTTTGTGGTATTGTTTTTGGAAATTTTCCATTCAGGAGTTTGCAAGAATAATGTGGGTGTGGAGCTGAAGTTTTATGAGTGTGAACTCATGGTCCTGTAGAGCTCCCCACCGTTATCTTCACATCTTTCTATGGACACTGGACCCAGATTTTTTTTTTTTTTATTCACCAGAATATCACCAGCTCTTTCTAAAGGACTGATTCAGTACCACTGACACCTCTAGGAGCCTCTGCACAGGACTCCAACGGCAGTTATGATCAAGTCCTTTGAGGAATTATGATCTTTCCCTAGGAGTTCACTTTCAATTAGCGGAGCAAAGGTGTGCACAGTTGTCTCCACATTCAGCTGTGTTTACCTTGCATCAGACCAGTCCCTGTGATTCTTCTTCAACAGCTACTTTGCCCAGACTTTTTCCACATCATTAACAAAGACAAACTCTGGTCCAGCTTCCAGACTTCTGTGCAATTTTGAGTAGGGGTCGTATAATAAGCCTTGTGACAGGAAGAGCAGGAACAGGAGCATCAGCATTGCTGGTTTGTTGAGGTATTATTTCTGGCTGAAGACTGAAATTGTAGCCTGTTCACATGTATTTGAGCAGACCTGAGCCCCATCCAAGGGTATCTCACACCTAGTTCTCAAATGGTGAATGAATGGCCTCTTACACTGGACTTTACATCTAATTTTCTTACAGCTACTGGCTTATTGCCTGAACTTGCCCAAGTCACTCTCTCTCTTCATGCCTATATTTCTCTCCCCATCTTTTTGCATCTTACCACTTGTGCATTTCCATGTAGGCATCAGGGCTTGGGTTTCACAGGGTCCCTAATGTGCTTACAGATGATTCAGCCCTGACCATGATTTGGAAATCATGGCACCCTCACAACACAAAGAGTTAACAGCCTGATATGGGCAATTTCAGGGTTTAATCACAAGCAAGGGAAGAAGCCCTGGATGTGTGCTTTCTTTGCACTAGCGTCTGAATTTTCAGTGTCACTAAGGAATCTACAGAATGATGTAGGAACTAAAGTGATCCTGAGTGGTTCCCTCTCTGCCCCTCTTGGTTCTCAGCCACCTCTCCCAGCAGACCAGGCAGATGTACGTGGCCACCTGGTGACATGCAAGATGCATAGGAGAAGCTGTGTGAGAAGCTGTGTGAGAAGCTGGATCTCAGCTGTGTGTTTCTCTGTATTTCAGTTCCCTGCTAGCAATATGGCACTAACAACGCATAGGCTTCCTGGCTAGGTTGTTATTTGGAGCATCAATTATTTAGAGATTACATATGTTTCTAATACCTTTGGGCTGCTGCCCAAAAAGACTGTGCAAATTTCTGAGTTTGAATCAAGTATAGAATTTATGTGACTAGCAGAGTACACTCAATGATGTTTGTGGAGATAGCAAAGTAAACCCATGCCAGCAACCCAAAGAGCGGTCACAATTCTTACCCCAGGAAAAACTGCGAGTTTCACATATTCTTTGTGAGTAAATCTTTCCTATAATGTTTCTCCAAGTTGTGAAAAATGGTCACTCTTTTCCAGGAAAAAAAACCCAAAAAACTCCCTTGCTAACAAAATTGTGAGAGATATTTAGAACAGCCAAGTAAAAATTATGCAAACAAAATAAAAAAATTACTCAAGCAACCCCCAAGCTGCAGGTACAGCTGCTTTCTCCAACAGATATGAGTTCTCTAAAGAGTGGCACGTTTCATAAATGAAACACTTCTTTCTTGTAAATATGTTAATTGTCTTTTGACAAGCCAGAACTATCTTCCCACATCTGGTCTGCCCCAAGCCATGGCAAGGACACTGCATTTTTTCAAAGTCTCACCTACTGTCACGCTTTTTAGACATAGCATTGCTATTTCACTGTATTTTACAGGTCTCAGTTAGCAGAATAGGGCAGCCAAATATTAGCCAGCTATCACAGACAAGCAGTTCTGCCTTGAAAAGCCTTTTTCACACTCAAAATTGGAGTGGTTTAATTAAAGATGTGTTTTAAAATCAAATTAGTTAAGCCAGTGCAATCACTGGAATATTTTTAAAGTTGTGTTGTATTGATTAGGTTAATGTGATCAGGACATGATTTATACTAAATTGATACAGAGCAGATTTAAATAATTCTGAGTGACCACATCTTGTACCAGTTTAACTAAATAATTTTAGAGTCAATTTTATATGGATCATATCCTGCTGTTGTGCCAAGGAGCGTGAGCTGAAAGGGTGAATGGAAAAAAACATATAAAGGTACCTGATTCATTACTGCAATACTTCAGTGTAAGTCTGCTGTTGTAGAATTGTAGCTGGCCATAGTAGTAAAACTCAGAATGCATTATAGATACATAGGACCTCCTCTAAACATTTTGTAAGGTTTCTAATCCTAAAACAGAATGAACTATTTTGGACATTTGGGTTTTGGGTTTTTTTCTTTTTTTTTTTTTTTTTTAAAGGCCTGGCAGTAGTTCTCAGAATAATTTCCTGAGTTGCATATTCATTTTTCATTTAAAATTTCTGAAGATTTCTATCATTTCAAACCTAAAGAAAACAATACTATTAAACCTTACTTGACTCCTTTTAAGAATTATTGCTTTTTAATCAAGGTTGACAGTCTTTCCTTTCTTACAGAAATGAGGTAAGCTCATTTTTATAAATAGTGTATTTTCATCCAAGATCTGCTCTTTTCATTTTGCATAGGAAAGAAATAAAGGGGGTGTGGGGATATTGCATTTTCAAATAAAATTTCCCCAAATTAAATCCCACAGAAGCTTAATATCTGAGAGAGGTTTCTTGTGGTGCTTTTACATTGTAAATACTGAGAGTTTAGATTACTTACATAAGTTTTAATCACCAAAAGCACTGGCTATAACAAGCAAAAAAAAAAAAAAAAAAAAAAAAAAAAAAAAAAAGATAGAGAGAGAGAACTCTGAAACAGATGTAGCACTGTATATGAGTCACCTGGACTGTGGCAGAGATGTCTGTGAGCTTACCGAGGTGCCTTGTACCTCCAGGCAAATTGTGCATAATGTCTGCTGGGCTCACAGTGAATACCCTGCTGCTGAGCACCAGGCAAGGCACAGGTTTGTGGAAGCACCAGAGAGTCCATGGGTGAAACAGCCCATCCAGCACTGTGGGAAAACAGGAAATGCTGCTGCAGGACTGAGTGTGTGTGTTGGAGGGTCTATCCTGGTGACCTGTGCTGGGAGGGAGGAACTGGACATTCTCCAGACAAGTGTGGGGCAATGGAGATGGGCAGAAAGATGAACATAGTATTGATAAATTGGGATTTTTGGGGGCTTCTCTGCAAACCAGAACAGATAGCTCTGTCACCCACACCCTAGCAAAAATTGTCATATATCTCTGGAGGCAGGCAAGCACGTTGCCATGAATTACAGCAGTTTAAGAAGCTCACATTTGCAATTGGGAGCTGGTAATTATTTACCAAGAAGTGCAATCATTACTGTCAGGTGATGATGACACTTCTCCCACTTTACCCATTCAGTAATTTTTGAAGACTCTGTGAGAAGTCTTTGTGGGGGGCTGGAATGAGGAGCACTGGCTTCCCTCCATCACTGCTACCAAAAAGGGTGTGTATTTTGGCAGTGCTTTTGCTTGGAATATTCAATTCAGATTAATGTAATTTCAACATCTACTATCCCAAGTGTGTGGTGGTGCCAGTAAACATGCACATTTCCAAACTATGAAGTGCAGGCTGTGTCATTCAGTACAGGAGTGAAGTGATTCTTATCTGTCTCCCATGTGTGCACCTTTCAGATTAACTCTACCAAAACCAGTGGCATTACACGGATTTAAAAGCAGCAGCAGTGGGAACAGGCCCAAGAGAGGCAGTAGATTATCAGGCCATTTGAGGTTGGGAACTGTGCTTGTTTGGCCATCAATAATTGTGTTAAATAAAGATGTAGCACCATATTCTGGTTGCAACCACCCAGCCCAGTGCCTTCTCCACTTGCCCAAACTTAGGGGCAGCTGGGAGGCGATGGGAGGAAAAAATCCTTCCTTGGGGCAAACTGTGATGTTCCTTCTTTTTTGATCTAATTCATAGCAACCACATATGTCAATCTCCACAGTATTAACTGGAGATTTCCTACCCTTATGAATCTAGTACATTCTTCAGAAAAAGCCCTTGAATTGCAGTCAAAGAATTCATACCTTCTGCTATTTTTCTTCTGTCCCTTGCATGTTTACTGTGTATATTGTAAATTCAGTCTACTGCTGAGACTTTCCTTGGTTTCCCATTATATCATCTACATAATTTTGTAGGGATAGATGTCTTCTCATTCTTGCTGCCCAGTTATTTATTTACTTGCTCAGTTGTGTGTCGATAACCTTTCAAATTTCATCTCTTTATGAAGGCATTTTCAGTCTTGGGCAGAGGAACATCCTGAAAAGAGTATTCATGCCAAGAAAAACTAATTTTATTTTGCTGAATCATCAAATCTCTCAGAAAAAATTACAAGAGTCATCCTGCAAGAAACGACAGATGGACAGACCACATAAGGAACTGCTCCTACACAGGTACAGCTTGCTACAGCCTGGTCAGCCAGCAGTGCCATTTTCCTTTGATCTTGGCCAACTCCGTGAAAATTCCTGCTCTGGGGCAGTCCTGTTTTAGTGTCAGCCTTTGCTCCTGAGCAGCCACATTCAGCCAGACCCTGCTCTGAGAGCTATGTAAATATTCAATTAACAGTGATGATGACCATCTCAGAGTTTGAGTCCCTTGCTTGAGTTACTCCTAGTTGCCTGCACTACATTTTTGCTTTCCCAAAACCTGGCAGTGTCTTCATGAGACTGTGAAAAAGCAGAGCTAGGCAGAGAGCCCAGGAGATGAGCCCTTGTGTTCCCAGTGACTGCACAGGGTACCATTTGCTGTATGGATGCTGTTATACATGTGAATAGATTACTGTTCCATTCCTGTAATTTTAAAATTTATCCATCTTCATGGATCCTTTCAGACATAATGTTTCATATCCAGGTGGAGTTTTTTTGTGCTTTCACAATAATAAAATGTTATGGGGGAGCAGGGAAATATCTGCCACTGCCTCTAAAACTGTTCATTATTTTCAGACAATAGTTCTTGAAGAAATAGACTGGTATATGCACAGTATGTCAG
Organism: Taeniopygia guttata; assembly: GCF_048771995.1. NCBI lineage: Eukaryota > Metazoa > Chordata > Aves > Passeriformes > Estrildidae > Taeniopygia > Taeniopygia guttata. Next base: position 61,539,802 of record NC_133024.1, on the reverse strand, counting down.
AAAGCAAGTGAACATGTGTCAGGCAGAAGAACTAACATTAAAAACCCATAAAATATGTAATTTATTAACAAAAATGCAATGTGAAATACTTTACAAAGTAAGTTCTGGTTTCTTTTGCATTTTTAAAGCATAAGAAAATCTGTCTCTTTTCTCTTCATGTAATAGCTCTAGTTAGCCATAAAAAGGAAGTTCACTGTCAAAAAATACATAAATACCTGAAAAAAGTCCACTGTAAACAGGAAAGTTGAGCAAAAAAAAAAAAAAAAAAGGCCTTTCCCTTGCTCATTACTTTGTTTATATTGACAAAGCTTTGTGATGTTACCTGAACAGCCCAGGGACTCTTTCATGCCAATGCCTAGTTTGGTGCTGTACCAGTGAAACAGAGCATCCTCAGCTCCTGAGGCTCTGAGCCCCTCTTCTGTTCTTGGGCACTCTCTCACACCAGTGCTAGGTTGTCATCTGGAGTGAAAGCCTGTGCATCCCAGAGATTCTTAGGAAGAGGGAATGTATATACAGTCATTGCTAAATCTAGTGGTGAGTTACTGTGCAGACTTTCTCACCAGCTGTAGCTTGCTGTTTGTATGACTCTGTTATTCCTGGCTCATGCTTTATTTTAGGGACATTAACCTGCCTGTGTGCTTGTGCTGGTGACTTACTGGTAACCTTCTGTGCTATGCCAGGCTCAAGACTCCTCAGCAAAAGACTCTTTGTGAGTCTTCATTTTAAACCTTTTGTTTGTTTTTTAATGTCTCCTTCTCTTTCCTACCCTCTCCTGTACCCTCTCTTTTTCACCCTCTTGGCTTTTGCTCTGTTTTTTGTTTCTCTGTCAGAAGGCATCTACACCAGGAGCTGGGTAAGAGCATGCCAACTGTAATCTCTGCACTGCCAAAACCCATCATTAGCTTGCTGACAGATCCAGTGACCAGCTCCCTATCCACAGAAACAGCCCAGACAGCAGCCTCTACCTAAACTGTGAACCAGGGCTCAATTTGTCTAGGTCCCTGTGGGTTAGAAAGAGAGTAGGTAACTAGGCAAACCTCCTCAGCCCACCATCACCAGCACTACCAATAGGTTGGATCTAATTGTCAGGCTGAAACAGGGCAGGGCAGCAGACACAAATCCTGATGTCAGCTGGAGTCATTTCAGGATCACTCCCTCTGTCCCTCCCACCATCAAAGCTATAACCAGCCTGACTCCTTCCTCATTAAAGTTAGGAAAAGGGAAGAGAGGAGCAGAGAGAAGGGGAGAGAACGTGAGATTGTCAAGAAGGAAAGCAAGCAAGGAATTAAGTAAGAATGATACTAGGCAAAGAAAGAACCACATAAAGAGACCATGTGTTTCTCTTAGTTTATTTACGGTATTATTTTTCTCTCTTTCTAGTCACACTAACATGATTAACATTTTGCCTGGTTTTTCACTCCTGATTATTCAGCACCTTTTTTAAATCTTCTAAATCAAAATATTTTTCTCCAAATTACAAATTACCTTTTAGAGCATTTCTCCACCAAAATGTAACATGGAAATACAGCTCTCGGTAAGATAGAACCATATCAAACTAGCAGTGCTTTCAGTTAAACATTTGATGATAAAAGTACTTGACAGCCACGAGGTATTTGGTGTTGGATAGTTGTTTACCAGGGAAAAAATGTCAGGTGACAGTAGCTCAGCATCAGGAGGAGTTAGACCTGTCATGCTGTTAACATTTTATGAACCTGGAAACAGTAATTTCTCCTTTCTCTAACTTTTTGTCATTTGTCTGCTTCCCTCAACAGGAGTCCTCAAAGTAGGAAGATGAATGTTTCATGTTTATACATTGCCTAAAATGTGCCAGCCTGGATTAAAGACTGCATTGCAAACGGTGCATCATTACATCACTATATTTGCAAACACAAATTTCCCTTGGTAGCATAATTCAGGGATAGAAGGAGGTGTATGGGGTCGAAGGGAAAGCACAGTCACCAAGTTCTGCATACTCCTGGCTGGCCAAGGAAAGCTTATGGAAAATAACACATGGTGGGCTTCACATAGGAGTTTTCACCCACAACCTTCTTGCTGATCTGGCTTGGGCTGTGACTGAGCAGGACTGGTGGCAATGACCCCCACCACTCTGATGTCTCGGAAACTTTCCCACTATCAGGTGATTTCCTTCCACCAGGACCATCTTCTTTATTACCCCACTTCTCTTCTTCGTTGCCACTTCTTTATGGGAGACTTTTTTGGGCAATTCTGCTTTCCGAGCCACCCAGCTCTACATTTCACAATCTAAACAGTTTATGTGCGAAAGCACAATATGCTGTCAGTCTCCTAACAGGTGTTTCTGCTTCACACCTCTTTATTAACTGGAGAATTTAGGGCACGAGATTTTAACCACAAAATTGATAACCAGCATGTATTAGTTGCAACTAGCAAGCAACAGGTTTCTGCCTGATGTTCAAAAGCTCATTTTGGGCCATTCACATGGATGTACATACACACAATTTTCTTCTGTCTGTTAGCATTCACAGTTTAAACTGTTATTAATCTACAACATCCACAGTTCACTGTTATCCACTGAAGGATTATCTGTCCAGGAATAAAGCCTGAGCTGTGAAGATTTTCACTTTGTTGGAGCATGCGTGAAACCTCCTCTTCCAGCAGTCTCAGTGGATTTCTGCTCAGGCTGCTCTTCCCAACCCTCTGTACTCTGCAGCGCATAAAGGAAATTTGTAGCAGCTAAGTGTCCCTAACACATCTAGAAGTGAAATTGGGATGAGCTTGGTCAATCTGGGCTCTCATGGGCTGCTCATCACCTAGAACACAAGAAAATGGGCAGCCAGAGGGAGGGTGAGTGGGATTTTCTGAAATTAATGAGAGATTAAATTTCCTTTTTATTTGTTGGTTTGTTTGTGTTTTTTTAAGCCAAAAGAATAGGCTCTGACCTAGTGGAAATTCCATTACTCAGGAAAAAGGAAGTGTGTCAGGCAAGACCCTGACATGCTTCACATTTCTGACTGACTTGAGCATACCCATCAGTGTCACCCTCACAGAGCCAGTCACCCAAGTAGGAAAGGAAAACCATACCATGTGGCTTACAGTTAGTAACATTTTTCAAACAACTTCAAGAGAAATAGAAATGTGTTTGGAGAATTTTCAGGGTTAAATATATTAACAAAATTATTCAGTAAAAATAAGTCTTGCAGTGCTATTTACTGTCACACATTAGTATCAGGCAGTAGAAAAGGACATGTGGGACAGAGAGTCAGAGAGAAAGAAGAGAAGGCAAATCTCCTCCCACACACTCAAAAGATGCACCATTTCCACATTGCTTTAAACTGAAAAGAGCCCAATAATTATGATTTCACATTTCCAAGTGAACTAAGCCCAATGCTACACAAATAGCCTCACTGTAGTAATATGCTGCTAGCCACTAATCCTAACCCTGAACACACTCTCCAGAACTGATCAAGCAGACTGCTAGCACTAATTCTGGTTGTGGCTAGCCTTCATCTGTTGAGTTTTCTTTAACTCTGTATCATCCAGGTCTTCATTAAACTTATTACTCTTTATATTTTGATGTTCTCATCCTGACATGTCTTGAATGGTCAAAACCCAGACTGTATGCTCACAAAGTGGGAGAAGATTCAGGGGCACCAGCTAAGTTTCTGATTTGCTCTGGCTCATGAAAGGATAGCATTTTACAGATTTTTATTCATGTAAACCTGAGCCTGCTATGGTTTTGCCAGGAACAAAGCTGCTGCGCGGCCTTCCTGTGAGCAAGAGTTGGCTCCTGGGATAGATAGTCCAAATTCCTGCAATTGCAGGCCAACCTGAGCTCTGCTCCCAGTGAGAAATGAAGCAAGATTCAACTTGCGTGACTAGTACTTTTTAAGAGTTGTAATACCTTCCCCTAGAAAGTAACTCATGTGTATGTTGGTTTAAGTTGACAGAGCTCAGAAATGCACAAGGCCAGAGCAAGGATCAGGCTGATTCCCTGAAACCAGCTCTGCAGAGGCTTTGTCACTCCATCCTTCCAGTGAATACACACAGAGGTGTTTTCAACTTAGAAGATGATAAACAGCTTTTAATTCAGTGACCCTGACTATGCAAAAGACTGTTGCAGTAAACTGCTCTTGTAAGAAATCTTGTTCCAAATGAAAGTTCATGTAGCAATGAGAAAACTGCATGAAGACCAGGTCCTGAACACATGCTTAAGTCAATGCATGCAAGCAAACCTTTTGATGTCATAGGACTTGCTCCCAGGAGTTACTCTACTCGTGTGCACAGGCCACTGGGCACAAGGCATTCGTCTTGCAGCAGAACAATGAGTTCACAACCCCACAGCAGGAACAATTCTGGTTTGTGTACATTTTCTTTTATTTTTGAAGCAATATATCAGCTTTTCAGTGTCTCCCTGAAAAGGGAGATTCCTGCCTGATAGAGCACAGCAACAAAAGGGAACACAGATTTTTATGGCTTTTGTCATCTTTTAATATTATTTTATGAGCTGTGGTTATAGCAGTTTTAAACCATAGCCATTTCTTGCTGCTTTGTTTCTACTTATCAGACGCAAAGCCAAAACTAAAAGAAAAGCTAACATGTTTGACGTGCTTCATCCTGTGCAAGAGAACAGCCTATAACAGTTTGGAAGAAAACACTGAATTAAAAAAATAAGGAAAGAAAGAAAAAGAAAGGAAAGCTCTTGTTTTTATAGAATTATTATTTGAAAGCCATGGTATATGACTCTGAAGCTGAGTGGTGTAGCTGTACATTGCACAGACTAGTGTATGCCTCTGACATGCTAAACACTGATATCTCCTTATAATGATGTGTTAATGTAAAGGGAGTGATTTTGCAAAATTTTATGCCTTATTAAGGAAATGATTCAAGCCCAGGAAATGTGCGGGTTAAGTACTTGCTTTCATAAACATGGGTTATGGTGGAAAAAAAGATTTTAGATATTATGTGGAAAAATGCAGTAAAAAGTGCTGAATTAGCCCATTCCATTGCATTGAATTGTTCAGCAATTATGGTCATTCCCTAGCCTAGAAAATTAAAGTATATGATGAAAACCCAATCTAAAGATATCCACTGCTGTGCTACTGAAGACACAGCATCTCATGCTTTAGAGTCACTTTAGGCTTCAATGACCAACCAAAGAATAAGTTTGAACTAGCTATAGTCACAGCCTGGGGCTGCCCTCTGCTTTTTCCTTTCACTTCTCACACCACCCACACAACTAGGAATTGCAGCAGATTTTCAGGGGCTCAGATGTGCTCTTCCTAAGCAGAAGATCTCCTACTAAATGCTCAGTCGCAAAGCAAGAGCAGCGTTCTGTGCTCCTCATTCCAGAAGGCAGGATCAGGCCACCAGGCAGTGTGATGGGGATGGCCCGTCTTGCTGCGGAAGGAAACTGTGCTGGGTGGGGTGGAAGAAATAATTTCCAAATATCCATTTGAACTTGCAAGCCACTTTGTATTTCACCTCTTTCCCTAAGCCTTCATGTTGCCTCTCCACAGCCGTGTCAGTGCAGGGGATATGTAAATGAGCACACATGCTCTTCCCTGCTTGAGCAGGGTCTGCAAGTCCCTTCCAGGCCAAATCTCTACCTGACACTTATCTTCTCAGTGCTACTTATGATTTAGTATTTACTAGAGACGTTCACACCTAGTGGGTATTAACTTAAAAGGCCTTTCAGCTCCAAAACCCACTTACTGACCCTTCTTTCTTGCCTTCTCTCAGTTGCCTCTCCCCAAAGTTCAGAAGTGGTATCTTTAGCCAGATTCTTTTTTCCTAATTTTAAAAATAATAATGTGTCTCCTCCGTATAAAATGTCTGTCTCCTCCACTCCCAGCCTCCTGGGGTTGCCATGGGCATGGTCTGTAAATTAAGTGGAGGCACTCAGCCCTCAGCTCAGCTCTAGTCAAACATTAGCTGGAATGTTTACCCTTGTGTAATCTTCAGTTTTGCATTAATTTAATACTGCTCAGCACTTTTTAACATATTCAGCAAATCCATGGCACATAGTGTTTTGTGTCTGTATCTCCCCCATGAAACCAGGTTTTGATTTTTAAGCAAACTCATCAAAGCAAACTCCTCACAATAATCTCCCTCTACTTTGATCTTTACGTAATTAAAAAAAAAAAAAAAAAAAAAAAGTTGCTTTATGTGGTAATTCAGCTATACTCTGAGTGGTTTCTCCCCCTTACCTTCAAAGACAGCAAATAGGAAATTGTTTTCATTTTTCTTTCACATTTCACAAGCAACATGTTCTAGTTGGTTTTGGGCACCAGAAGGTAGTAAGCATCTCCCAATTAATAATTCTCAGGTAATATCATGGCCGCTTGGAAGCACAGATCCCCAGAAGTTCAGTTCATAACACAAGCAAATAGAATTCTCTTGGATGGTCTGGCTAAAGGACTGTCAGAAACAGAATGGGCACACATCATCATTTTTAATCAGTCTTCCCTCTTTGAACCTTCTTTTGAGCAAAATAAAACAAACAGAAACTTTGGAGTATGTAGTTAGACAGTTATTCACCTCCTGGCTTCAAAACTGCAAAATCCCACAGAGCTGGAAAAATCAGCAACTAAAGCCACACAACCTGGAGATCTCACCCCAGCCCCATTACAGGTAATCCCACTGAGGGAAGGCATTTTGTTAAAGGAAAGACTGAAGTAAAGTTAAAACCAGACCTGGGACTTTTTGGCTGATCCCATCAATAAAGATGCGGCATTTCATATCCACCGAGAACACTTGTATGACTCCCACCACACAGAAGAGTGGGTAATCAGGCTCTTGCATCACCATTTGAATTACATGATCTTTTCTGGACTGGTGAGGTACTTCAGCACATGCATCATCCCACCTACACCTGTATTAGTAACTCTGCAAGGATCAGTAGTTGTGCGTTGAAGAGATTTCTAGCTCTTTGTGTTTCATCATGTGGGGGCTCAGGCAGGACCTGGAGAAGAGCAGGAGGAGCTGGAGGCAGTGAGAATCATTTTCACCCATGTCACAAGGCCCTGGTGAGAAGCTCTGGCAGCAGCAACGGCACTTAGGCTGTGGTTAAAGGCACAAAGTCCAAGAAAAAGAGCTGCTTGAGCTTCATGACTTCCCCTTGCAGCTGATTTTTCATCAAATCTCCCTTGCTGCTCTGCTCCCCCACCAAGGACTTGACATGTTTGAGCATAGCCCTCAGGGAAGGGGGCTGCACTCAGTGCTAAATTTAGCACAAATAGTAAAAATCCCTGCGCAAATAAGGGAGAACACAGAGCTTGCTGTTCCTTGTACATGAGACAATTCCCTTCAACTTTATTGACACAAATTGTTTCCTTTCTTGTCCCGTTTAGGGAAGTGTACAATTATGTGTGCGGCCGGGAGCCGGGAGCACCGAGCCGGTTCTCCTGCTCGGTACCCGCTGGCTCCGCACTCCCCGGGGACACCCTTGATCTGCTCACGCCTGTCTGAGGCCCTACTCAAGCCAAAGATATTAAGGAAAGTCAGTGAGAATTTAGGCACGCCTGGCTCCAACAAGCCATTTGCACCAATTCACAAAGGGAAAAGCTTGGAAGTGTTTCCAAAAATACAGGCCATTCATGTGAGTTAAGTCTGCAAGGGAGCCTAACGTGCAGATTTTCCCCATAATCAGGGTTTACCTCAACTCTGTTTATTCTGTAAACTCTGGTTTCTCAACAGAAACAGCTCATCACGCTACACCCTGGCTTGACAAACGTGTAGAAGGCTTTTGTAAAGAGCTAGAAGTAGAACAACCCAGCTGTTTCTTTAATGAAAACTGTTGTTAGCAAACTATCTTATAATTTTCCCCAAGCTTTTTTTTTTGGGAAAAAAAATATTAATAATAATAACATAAAATGGGAAGCTGCCAGATTGATGGAACTGAAAAGGAAGGGAGTACCTCAGGCCATGGACAATTACCAGTGTGAACAGTAGCAGCATAGCTGTCCCCACAGCCTCTGGTGAGGGAGCAAAGGACAGAACCCAGGCTTCATCCTAGAAACAAGTGAATTATTCAGAGGAAGACATCTGCCAGTGTGCTTTCACTTTTCTTTTCTTACACTTCTGATTTGAGGAACAAATTTTGGCAGGGTGCTTATGATTTCAGAGATTTCTTTCTCAGCATTGTTGAACAACTCTTGGCCCATATCATATCCACAAGCTATTCACACTGAGGTTGCACAGGTTGAACAGAGTGAGGGAGGTTAGATCTGGATGCAGGTTGAGGCTGGAGGCCACCAAAAGCAAGGGAAAGAACTCACACTGGATGACTTCCATGCCAGGTCTCAGCCCAAAGGCCAGAGTGATGCTGCATTTCCCTAAAACATGAGAGAAGGCAAGAGCTCAGGGTCTGTGCAATGCAAGCGGAATTTGTGGCTACTGTGTTCATTGATCAGTGTCAGTCCACCCATGCAGTGGTATCACACTGGCTGTGCTGCATCCACACAGCTACCAATGGAGGTACAGAATGTACATTATGTACATAAAGATGTAGCCACCAGGCTCATTATTTTTCTCTCCCTATCACTTTTGCAATCAAATGTCAGGACTGAATACCTGTATTCATTTAATCAGCATTTGCTTGGCTATCAAGCTGAGTTTCCATTGAAGAGGGGCACAAACAGCATCAGCACAAATTAAGTTCTCAAAACAAATCAATCAAATATTTATGAGAAAATAAATGAACCCTGTATTGTCTTGTTTGAGGCTACTACAGGATGGACCCACAAAAACAGTGTGGAGTAGAGACAGTGATTTTCCTGCAGTAGGATGGCTAATAAATCAAGGGCAACACAACCTGGACCAAATTCAAACCACTGTAGGCTCTTCCCTTGTATTACTGCCAAACCCTGAGCCACCCAATTCTCCTCTGTCTCACCCCCCAAAAATACGTTTGGATTCCAAACACAAAGCTTAATTGTTTATTAAAGAAGTGTCTATGATGGGGAAATAATGCTGTTGTGGAGGAGAGAGCAGGAAGGTTTTACAAGATGCAGTAGAATTTATCATCATCTCCTCCAGATCAACCCCCTCACCCTTTTGTTCTTTTTTTCACTTTTGCTTTAATTCTTATTGAAAAAGAAGTAATTTCTCTGGCTGTGGACAGGATGGTATGCAAAACCCACACAGGATGACTGCATTGTATTGATATCATGAAAAAAGATCAACTTTCCTTTTATTCATAACCCTCTGAGACCTCTGATTAAACATGTGGCCTTGTTTAACCTCTGCTTTATTCTCTCAGTGCAGCTGGTGTAATTACAAACCAAACATATTCTACACCCTGTTGTAGTGAATTGATGTATCTCCTGTTAAACCATGCATGGAGACGGAACCGAATTTTTCCCTTTGAGGGTCAGCTGGTACCTGACTATCTATTCCATGTGATGATACCCATGAAAGCAACACAAATTCTGTAGTCAAATATTTTGGCTGTTTGGATCTTAGCAGCAGGTTTACGTGACTGAAGTAATCTCTCCATTGTGTCCTGTGGATTTGTACCAGGGGCAGACTCATACTAGTAAATTACTGATTGTCAGAACCATAAAATTCTCAATAATGGAGGAAGGCACAAAAAACTCTGGCTTGCTCCTGAATCTGCAGTGCTCACATCATGTATATCTTTATTCAGTGATGCAGAATGACTCACAAAAATGTTAGCTCAAGATATATTTTAAACTTCTGAGCTAGCACTGTCCTGAGAAGAAAATTCTAATTCTGCTTCCTGTGGGCATACTTTTGAGAGCAGATTATAAATCTGAGTAGTGAAAATTGCTCTCTCTTTTTTTCCACACAGGCAGTTTTGGAAGATCAGGATTTTTTTACTCTGAAAACAACAAATTGCCCGCATAAACAATTTACATGCACACTCAAAACCACACACCCCAAATCCCATGCTCCTGTTCTCCAGCCTTGCAGTGTGTCACTCTCTTTTCTTCTCTGGTTGGTCAAAGCTTGGTTTTGTGATATTGTCCCTAGCTTTGCAACAACAAATATAGATCTTCCTGCTGAGGCAGTAAACATTCACTCTCTAAAACCAGCAGAGCCTCTTCCATTTCTGCCTGGATGCAGTCAGGATCACACATTCATTCTGGGTGTTTCAACTGGAAAGCTGTACTGAGACCATTTTGAATGTCTAGCTTTGAATGTCAGGCATGAAACAAGGAGAAATCTGGTCCCACTGTGGGACACAAGGCAGCACCAAACAAATTAAATCTTCCAAAGGGAGTAGCACAGCTGCCTTCCCACACTGCCTTATCCAGGCTGTCTAGTAGGCCCTGCCTCTGCCAGTGCAACTACTCTTCTCCTGGGAACCCCTTCCCTTCTTTTAGACCCAGCTTAAGGTGATCATCTTGATTACAGCTTTAATTTCAGGTCCTAATGTCCTGTTAGGTTGACATGTCCTGGTTTTTTCTTTTGGAGCATATCAAGTACTTATCTCAAAAAATTAAATCCATGTATGATTTTGCAAATTGCTGGCTTCAAGGACGGCTCCCTCTGGACAGCACAGGCAAGATGGCATCTGCTGTAGTTTCCTACAGTACTTCTGTGTTATCTTCCAGTAGTCTTCCAGAATCAGTACCACAGAAGAATTGAGGTTGGAAGATATTTTGCGAGATCACCAGTCTGTACTGCTCTGGTCTCTTGACCATCTCTGTGGTCCTTCATTGGACTCTCTCCACTATGTTTCTGTCTCTCTTTTACTGAGGAGCCCAGAACTGGGCATAGTTCACTTTGTGAGAAAGTCATATTTTCAGTGAAAAGCAACAACAAAAGACATATGTCAGACAATTAATTCAATTCAGATTTATTGGCTGGATAAATATGGCTGACACACAAAAAGCCAGAAATGTCTCCTTAGATGGAGTTAAAGTACATCCTTCTCTTTTAACCAACAACACATCAAAGGTAATGGTAAAATGGGTTTGCTTTCTGACAAGAGGAGGTTACTAGATCATGGACTCAATTTCTAGACATCTGTATATTCCTAGCATTTGTCTGTAGTTTTCAAAATTTGCCAAAAGCAGTGGATTCAACCAGATTCCAGGGGAGGTCAGTCCTCAGCAAGCAAATGCATTTGTGCATTTGAGCTTGTTATCTGCCTTTTTGGCATCCCTTATGCACAAAGGCTTACTCTCTGGCCACTCCACAGAAATGAAAATGGGACCATAAGGCTGGCTTGGAGCCAGTGTAATAAACACTGCCCATGTCTGAGGTTATGTGTCTGTACTGCTTGCCTGATAGAATGGACCCTGTGAGATTTCTCAGGTCAGTCAGGCCCCAGACAAGTTTCAGGGACCTTGAAGAAGCCACAATGGACAGACAGCATGAAAAGTTTGGGCATGGCATTTGTTCCATGCTACCTAGCACTTTCCCACTCAATTTCCAGGCCTGTTTCAAGGGCTAACATGAGCAAGGGGCTGTTCAGGTTGGAAATTTGGACAGATGCCTCTATTGGGTAGATGAAACAGTCCAGTATGTAAGCAGGCCCTTCTATGGCAGCAAATGGTCTAAAGGACATTTAATCTACCATAAGTCCCATCAAGATGAGCCACAGCAGTGTTTTCAGTGGTCCAAATTCCTAGGGATGTTGGCCCACATCACAAAACCCCTGTGAGAGGCATCACATGCACCTGACTCCTCAGCAGACCTGTGGCACCAGCAAAGAGGAATGCGTCTGGTCCAGAGACGGTCAGAGAAGACACATGAAGTACACCAGAGCCAGCAAGTGTGCCTCTCCATTACCACAGACATGAATGCAGTATTTCACTTCCAACCCACCCCATTCCTCATTAACATAACACATTTGAAATGGGGAGTGGACATTACAGGAGTTTTAGTTATGGTATGTCAGCCTAGACCCACCCTGTCAGCAGCCCTGGGCACATTCTCAGGCAGGAGGAAAAACACCAACAGCTTTTGAGAAAGATGTTTCAGCCTACCTTGGACCTCAGATCACCTTCTGAGATCTTTCTCCACTGAGTCCTCAGGAGTCTTGGGTGGCTGCCACCATATCTCAAGTATGGAGGTAGAAGACAGAGATAAACTTTAGAGATAAATCTAAGGCAACAATTCTGAGTGATATCAGCTAGGAAAGGGCTCTCCTCTCCTGCAAATCCAGAGCACTCACTCCCCATAGCTTGCAGTCCAGTTGTACAAACAGTGCATGCCATCCTTTCCACCTTCATCCCACAAAAAGTCTGACCAGAACAAGCTCTGCTTGTTCAGAGATTCAGAACTACCTCTGAACCCTGGATCTAGCTGGGCTTAGATGACCATGTCATAAATACCTCTGCTGATAGGTGACTGTGGTTTTTTTTTTATTTTTTAATGTGTGTGTTTGAAGAATGCTCTGGGTTTTGAATAGGTTTTATGGCTTAATCGAACCAGACATTTTGTGCAGCCATCACACATATCACTACTGGAGTCTGGTATTATCCTGGGAAGAGAAGGGTTCATTTGCTTGAGTCCACCTACTAGGCATAAGGGAAGAAGAGAAGCTGTGATTTCAGGGGACTATTCCTATTTACACCATACATGAAAAGATAAGCTTTCCCAAAACACATCATCCTTCTGCTGCTGAGCTTGGGGAGGTGACAGGGGGTCAGATTAAACAGGGCTACACCCTGGTTCTGCCTCTCATCGCTGGATGTTCATTATGTGCATGATGTTCTTTGCCCTTGAAATTTATTTCAAGGTCAGAGAAACTTACCTTCTGTGTATATTGGGTTGAGGCATGTTTTGTTAGGAAAATTTATAAGATGGCTTGTTTTAACAGTTGTTGCTGTAGATTGATTGAGTAATATTTACTCGTGCTATAATTATCTTATTTCATAGCAGTGAATGTAAGGAGGCAGCTAGGCATGCTGAAACCAGAATAACAGAAATCAGGAGATTTGCAGCAGGAGGCAAGGTGTTGTACTGTATGTACTGTTGTGTCTTGTTATTTATATCAAGCTAAACTTGTTTTTCCAGCTATTTTTGCAAATGACCAGCTACCCAATAAATTACATCATTTTCAGCACTGAATGGCACCATGACATGTTAACTAGGAATTTAAACACCAGAAAATTATCTTGACTGACTTGAAAGTGCAGCTATAAATGCCCAATGAAAGCTAATTTTCTGGGATGGGGAGGGGGATAGGTAGGAAACAGGAGGAGGAAAGGAGGGAGCAGGGTTGGGACGGACAGAAAGAAAGCCTCATGCTCAACCAAATTCACATACACAAGTTTTAAAATTCTAAACCTATAAATATATTCCCTGTAAGTACTCATTTGTACGTTGATCAGTCTTTCCTTCCTTGGCTGAGCCAACTCCGAGCCTTTCTCATGTTTTCAGGTGTAGATGAACCTCCGACTGGAGGTGAACTGCAAAGAGCTGGTGCAAGCCTAAATATGTGTAACTATATGTAGCAAAAGCTATCAAAGGGAACTGTAAAAGCAGACATGCATTCCCCATTTTTAAGCCTTTTGTTTACAGGAGCAAGCCAGTGTGGAAAGAAACAAGAATTCAAGAATTATCTTGGTTTGGGTTTTTTTCACACAGGCAGTTATAAACTACTTAAACCTTTCATGCAAGCAAACAACCTCGCAAAGACACTGTGGTCAGAGCCAGCAAGACAAGGAATGACTGATGCCCACCAGCAGCAGGCACTTGGGCAAGGCTGAGCATGGCACCAGGCACATTGTCTCCCCAGAACCAGTCCAGGTGGGGTTGGATCCTGTGGGAACTTCCTGCAGCCCACTTGCCCTGTGTTTCTTCACAGGGGGCTTACCCTGACATGCGCTGGAGAAGTGAGCTCTGCAGGACAAGAGGGAGCCTCTTCTGTGGTGGAGTCCCTGTAAGTGGTCACAGGCTGTTGCCTGGGAATGAAGTGACAGGAAGGACCTGTGCATGAAGGAAAACCCTCTCCTCTCATCCCATAGTAGTCCCAGGACCATTTCTCAAGGCCTGTCACCAGGGTTTGCTCCCCCAAACGAAGGCTCACTTCAAACCAAAGCTGGAGCAAGCACTGGTTAATTTTAGCCTAGGAGAATCCCAAAGTTGTGCTGCCTGCTTGCCTGCCTATCTTTTAACCCTCCCCTTCTTCTCAGTACACACACCCTAATAAATTTTGATTCCAGTTTCAATTAACACAAAGTGAGGGAATAGAAGAGAGACTTGAATTTGTGATCCCAGTAAGGGAAGGGAGCTCCAAACTCAGCTGTTATCCTTGGCAGTGACTGCCCAGTCAGCCAGCACAGTCTTTACAGCCTTTCTAGCTGGCAAATAAGCATGCAGACAAGCTACAGATGTGAAATCAGCTCTCTGCTGGAGGGGAGCTGGGGTAAGCCAGGGCTATCATGACAGGGTCAAGGCATTTGCAGTCAAAGGATGTGAGTTTGTATGAGACAAACCACTACTGACTGAAAAACCCAGAGAGTATAAAATGCACAACAGGAATTGTGCATGGTAGTTCAGTCTCCTTTTCACTTTTTAGAGCAGTCACTTAAAAGAACAGAGGTGGCAGTGCAATACCTCTGGGGATCCCTGGACACCTGTTGTGTCTGGAAACAGCGCGTGCACCTCCTTCACTGATTGCACAAATGAGCACCTTGCCTTTGATCTTCCCCAATTTCTCATCCAGGCATCCAAGCAAAGAGCAACTGGATCTTCACACCATGCTGAAATATGGAATGTCTAGGAGAGCCTGAAGGCTCTGAGCATCCAAGCTCAGAGCAGTTGGTGTCCCAAGAACAGCAGTATGTGTGCATCTCTTATTGTCTTTCCTCTGAAATCCACATGTTCACATGCCATAACATCTTAGCATGAGTAGATTTACAAGCTTTCTCTGTCATTCTGTCTCTCAGACAGCAGGGTGCTCAGAGAAACCAGTGCCACACACACTTTCATGTCAGCCTTGCCACTTACCACACATGCTGCCATGTCTGTAGGCAAGGACAGTGACCGTGCTGCACCAAGTCCTGCTTTTGGGCCCTTTTCTCCAAGGTCAGGTTTGCCCCAGCATAAGTGAGAGCACAAAAACTGGCCCTTTGTCAGTGGATTTTCGGTCTCTTTAATGGGATTAAGCCAGTTCCACCCAGTGCTGGTTGCCACAAAAGCTTTTTCTCCTGTCTCAATGACGTGTTACATCTTAACGTGTGTGGTCATATCTGCAGTCAATTTGTGCAGCTCTTTGTTCTTTGCACATGTTTTTGGTGCCTGGGGGGCATGCAGCAACCAGCCAGCGAGCTTTTGTGGTGCCCAGTTCATTCGAGTGTTTACTCAGTTAATGCACTGCAGCCAAAATAAGAATCTGCAATATCAATTCATTGAAAGTAAAGCTGAATGACAACCACAGAGCACTTTCAGACTGGCAGGACATAAAGGATGCAACATTGCCAGCAGTGTAGCTGAGGTACCTCTCATTTAACTTCAGCAATCTATTGGCTTGCCAGCTAGATGTTTAGTTCCCTCCTTGATAAAAACACTAGAAACAGCACATTCAAAGGGCAATTCATCCCATCTCCATTAGACATTTACTGAGGTTGAGATAAAGCATCATGCAGCGGTTTCTCTGTCACCCTCCTTTCCCATCAAGGATGGAAGGAGCCTCACACTAATGATTTTTCAGTGGCCGGTGCCAGAGTTAGTGCATCATCCCAGGTACCACATTGCCCAGGATTGTCCAGGACTCAGAAACCTCAGAGTTCTTCTCAGACAGAGAAGCCCACAAAGCACTGCTGGAGGATGTGCATATTTGATCAATTGTGACCTGACATGTGTGTGGATATTTTGTTAGAAGTAGTGCAGAAGTGAAATGCTGTCTTGCCTGCCAGCCATGGGTATATGCAGTTCCTTGGCCACAGACCTTTTATCATAAGACCATGAATTGGCAAGCACCTTGACAAAGGTACTGGCCACCCAGAAAGGCATGAAGTGTCTCCCAGCACTGGCACACAGCATTATTCTAGTCCAAGCAGCTTTCACCAACATTTCCTGGTAAATAGTATACCACAACCCAGGTAGAGTTAGTGCATCCAGACTTGGGAAAATATTCAGGGAGGCATCATCAAGAAAACAAGGAGTCTGGACCATTTGGAACACTTTACACCAGAGGAATAATTGAAGTTTTTAAAACATTTGTAGAAATATATTTTTAATAGAAATTGATTTTTTTTAAATCTTGTTAATATCATCATCCATAAAATTCAGGAGTAATATTTATGTCTTACCACTGTTGTGAAGAGAACTAAAAATTCTCCTGTCTGAAAATAACAATTCATTTGTGTGCTGGCAAATGTTCATTCCTCTATTTTTATTTTGAACTCCTTTGTGTTCTGACCACTCTTTTTTCTGCTTTCCTCTTCTTTGTAATTTCTCTCCAATTTTTCAAATTTAAAAAATGGGAAGTTAGTAACTTAAAAGTTATGGGATTAATTTACTTATTTCCTACCTTTTTTAAAATCATATTTTCCTTTTCTCCTGGAAGGAAAAAGAAAAATATTTTGTTAAAGGATCATGCAATACTATCTGTAATTCTAAATATCAAGAATGTGACATTCTTTTAGGCGGTTTATAGTAGATAACAATGCTTTGCCTGTGCCTGCCCTATTCTGGGACAGCTGCACAGTGTGCTCCAGGTGTCAGTGGTGTCCTATCCGAAGAGAGACTTCTCAGAAGCCCAGAACAGAGAGGTCTGGTTGTGTGAAAGCAGCTCAGCACCTCTGTGCCACCCAAACCCACAGGTGACCGAGCAGGGAGTGTTGGGGGCAACCTGGTGTGGGGCAGAGCTGCTTCTGCCTTCTTTCTGTTGGGTGTGCCCAGGTTTGGCTGGCTTGGCCTCACCCTGCTGCTGTGGCCGGAGCCCAAGGGCTGGCGTTTCACCCGAGCCTCTGACATGTGGCTCCCTGCTAAGGGCAGCCACTGCAGAAAGCACCCTCAGACCTCCAGGTTTAGATATGATAATCATTTGGGAATTCTCTGGCACTGCTTTTCTGCACACTCAATCCTCAATACCAGATTAGCACACCAAAGCCTCTGAGCACACATAATGACTCCTTCCCTGTGCTCCTCCTCTCGTCAAACCTATGGCTTGAAAACCTATAAATGTGCTATTTCAGCTGTTTTAAAGAGCTTATCATGGTTTTCTGAAAGTCTGGACTCAAGACTCTGGATCCCCTTCATAATAACATTTAATGCTACCATTATGTAATTGAATCCATTTTGTCCGTGTGGTGGGAATATTATTAAACTGTAATTCATTTCACTGTCTTGATGGTCTTGGACTTTTAGATCCAAGTCTGGAATGACAAAAGGTGAAAGGAAAGGGGAAATGAAGGGAGAAAGGAAAAGGAAAAGGAAAAGGAAAAGGAAAAGGAAAAGGAAAAGGAAAAGGAAAAGGAAAAGGAAAAGGAAAAGGAAAAGGAAAAGGAAAAGGAAAAGGAAAAGGAAAAGGAAAAGGAAAAGGAAAAGGAAAAGGAAAAGGAAAAGGAAAAGGAAAAGGAAAAGGAAAAGGAAAAGGAAAAGGAAGGAAAAAGGAAAAGGGGTAACCATTCAGCACCTTTTATTACAAGATTGAATTTTTTCCATAAAGAGGAATTATCTGCTCTTCTATCACCCCTATTCTTATATTTCTTATTTTTCACCATGTGTGCACAAAGCTCATAAGACTCCTGATATGGGAGGATCCTTCATTATCCCAATTTGCTGAATCTGAACTTTTTTGCCAGAGAATTTTTGGAAATGCAATCATGTCAGGGATGGTACTTTTTTACATCTGTTGCCCTCTTCATATTAAGTGCTTGGCTTGTGGCCAGCCATCTTACAAGTAGCCATATTATTATTGAAACCACATGCTCATTAGTGAGGCTGGCACAAGCTCAACAACCACTGTCCGAGGCTAACATTATATTCCATTATATCTCAGACAACAGGACAGGGTAGCATACAGTTTGTTCAGAAGAACAAACAGTCTCAGTTGAAAAAAATCTGAATCTTAAACTGTCAGAAATACAATTGATTTTCTGTTTCTTTGTATGTGGGCTCTGGTAGTTCAGGGAGAGATGTGTTTTGAAAAAAAATACTGTACCACTAACTTATCTTCTTGATTTTTAATTTCAAGGTCGCAGGGACAGCAGGAGTTCCTGGGCCCTTATCTATTGGGTTTAATCACTTTATCCTTTGGGAGGCAAGCAAGAGTATTTCACTTAATATACAGGAATGACTCATGATCATTGCTTTCAATTAAAAATATCCTCTGGGATTTCTGGGAATGGTGTTTTCTTGAGTGTGGGAGGGGAGAGAGAGTAAGAGGGAGAAACATTGACAGAGGCAGACCAGTTCTGACCAACTTTTTCAAGAAATGAATTTCAAAGTGGGTAAGATACCACTTTCTCTCATACGTCCAAGTAATTTACCTTACCCGATGTAATTACTGGTACTGCTCTGTAGGTACCATTTTCTCAGAATAAACAAAGGATTTATGTGAACTACATCTTGCATTGGACCCCCTCCTTGTTTTTCTATGATAACCATGTAAAACAGCACTCACTAACATCAGAAACCTCACAGGCTGGAAAATGGACTGGGATGTTTCCAGTATTTCTTTTCCTGCTGGAAATAGCTGCAGATGAAGGTCAGTTCCTGTTTCTCCTGCTGTAGCAGGTATTACACCAATGGCTGTGTGCTTAAAGTCTCAGGTGCAATATAATATTTCTCAAAGACTTCTGGACTGACTCAAGTTCAGTGATTTCTCACAGCGGTAACCTTATTCCATTAAACTACTTTCATGCTGGTGACCAGGGCTTACAGAAATACACAGGGCTGAGTCCAACATTTTTAAGGTCCATACAAAACAGCAAGACCATCCTACCCCACCATCTGAACCGGGGATGAAAACACTTTTGGGGAAGAAAACACTTTCCTTGGTTTTAAGGGTACCCGTTCTTGCATGAAAGTACTGTGTCTTGTTCTCAGAAGCAAGGATACAGTTGCATTTATCATAACTTTGAAGAGAAATAAAGGCTTATAAAATAAAAGGCCATTATAAATTCCTGCAGTTTAGATTTTTATAGAGGCAAGACAAATTTCCAAATACAGACTATAAGAAGATAACAAATAAGCTCCTTTCCTTTGCAGAAGGGAAGGGTTAACCCTGACAAATGACATACTAAATTTAGAGTCATTTTTGCATGTGGTTGCATGTCTACTTGGAACGAGTCTGCCAAAATTCATTTTACTTATGACCCTTTACAGCTAGCAGAGAAAGAGGTCCATTGTTTTCTTTGTATTAGCGAGATTAAAAACACAGTCCCCCCAACTGAAAAGGCAAGCACTGGAAGCACTCTCTGAAGCAAAAAGAAGCATTTTTAATTCTCAATAAACCACATACAAACACACATCTATGTGTGTGCATCCAACACATGCAAGCATGTGTACATCCTAGAAGGCCAGATCTTGTTCTGTAAGCAGCTACGTGCTATGTGGGTGAAAACTAAATGAGACAAAGAGGGATATGTCTCTTGCTGGCCATCCTTGCTTCAAATGCTGCAGCAGAGTCTGCCCCTTATAGCCCTTGGGAGGTACCTTGTGCCGAGAGTTTGTTACCACATCTCAACCAGATGTGACTGGGGAGAGATGCAGATGTGTCACCACCTTTCTGGCACATGTAGCAGGCACCAAAGCAAATGTGTTGGGGACATCTGCTCTCCCTCTCTGGAGCAGCAGCACATTATACACACTGAGGCAAGTTCTATGGGTGTAGCCAGACTCACCTAATCTCATCTTCAGCAAGCACCTGCTGAGGATGGGGTAGGTTGGATGTAGATGTCTATGTCTGACCTAGGTAGAGGAGGGCTTATTTGACACTGGGGCAGAGGGGAGAAACAGATGCTTTTGGACGCATTTCATCTTAATCTAACCATGGGCTCTTGGGAGAGGTAGAAAACAGCACAGGTGTGAATGTCTCTACTCTTGATATCAGCAGTTAGCCAGGATGAATCTTGCCCTGTATATTTCATTGCTCTTCATACTTCTTTGAAACAAGTAGTCTTTGCCGCTTGCCTGCTCCTAATGAGGAGCTGGCCTTCACCCTCCCAAATCTTGCTCTAGCTGGCAAAACTCCTGGAGCAGCTCTCCCAGGGTACAACCAGCTAGAAAAGGATTTGGTCTCACATGAAATATAGCAGAACAGCTGCAGAGTTTTTTCTGTGGGGAGCACAGTGGCTAAGCAGCAGGACTGTAATTACTGTGTCTACCTAAACAGGTCTTCAGTTCTCCGTCAGTGGTAGAAAATTCACTTCTCTTTCCTCACAGGTTCAGAATATTTGTCTTCTTGTTGCAAGAGGTACACAGATACTTGGTTTCCCTTTGAGTTGTTGAGAATGCTCAGTGACATTGGATGTGTCTCTGCCAGAGGCTGAATCCTCTGGTACATGTAATGCTCTCCTAGAAACAAGGTAAAGCTGGTACAAAGAAAAAACATCTTGCATCACACCAGCTGAAATGGATGGGAAAAAACAGATGAGTTGCAGTTGTTCATTACTTCAGAAAGGGAGGCAGCAAGCTTCAGAACTAAATCTGGAATGCGAACAATTGCTCTGAATTTGGCTATTTTAATCAGTGAGGTGGTTTGAGAGAGAAGATGGTTTCTACCAGTTGCACAAAAATTTATGCTACTGAGAAGACAGATCCCTTTGAGACACACACTCAGAGACAGAGAAGTAATTATCACCAATATAACACCAAAGGGTTAGTTGGAAGGAACTGGAAAATTACAATGTGCACAAACCAACTTCTCAAGCACTTTAGGCAGAATTTAGTCACCCATGTCCAAATATGTGATCCACAAAGGATTTGCTTAATCCTTTAGATGTCTGAGAGTCTGTAAGCGCTTAAGTTTGCACAGGAAAGCTTAGTTTGGCGTCAACAGTTCTGCTACAAAGCATGCCCAATGGAACCATGATACTGGCTGAGCCAAATACTTTTTCTCCATCTCTGCCAAAGACTCTGAGGTTCATGACTTGTACCTCAGCTCAAGGAGGCTGGATCCAGTAAATGTATTCAAAGCACACCTACAGTTTCCTAATAATCATGAAAGATTGAGATTAAAGGTTGAGTTTTCATTAGCAGGGGTGGTGATGAGAATCTTCTGTGTAACAGCTTAGCAGTTACCCTGTGATTTCCTCAAAGTACAAGGGTGTACAAGTACACCCTTGCTCTTTGGGTGGTCAGATTCCATATCACCCACTTCCACTAAGGTGTCCTAACCACCCATCTGTGGACTGCATCAATTGCTTGTTTTGCTGGGAGGCAGGTGGAGCAGATCGTACATCTTCTGATGAAGATAAGCCTCCTGTGTCAACAGAAAAAGAAGAGTTCATGAGGCCAGAAAAAGGACAGTACAGGTTCTGTGACCTTCTGCTCTGGACACTTTCCCCAGAAATGGAGATTCCTGAACTCTAGCTCTTGAAAGACGTAGGTTCAGCTCAGCCAAACCAGCAGGGCTGCTCAGTGTACACATCTGCAGAGTTGCAGGACCCTAAGAGCTTTTTTGACTCCAATTTCGGCACCTGGTGACAGTTTAAATCATACATTAGGCATCCACATCCTTCTCTGGGTTTTGGCCTAGGGGGCCTATAGTTATTTATCCATGTCAGGGGCATCTGTGGACCAAGAGGTCTTGGGAGCTGTGGATATTCCCACTGACAAGGACCTACCACACAGTTAGGTCCTATCCCTGATGCCGCATTATTCTGTATTTCCCTTATGCCAAACTCAACAGCTCAATAAAGTATAGTCAGTTGCCAATGGTTTCCAAAGATGCTGGTGGCTGCAATCATCAAAGCACTGGCACTGAGGAGACTTCTCCCTTGTCTCCATCCTCCTGAGACACTTTCACATCAGATGGTTTCCAGTGCATGATCATGGACACCAAATAATTCCAAATGCATATAAACAAGGTTCAGTAACCAAAATAAAGGTTTTACTGTCTCCCACCAAGTATAGAGTAGCTTAGCGGTTTTTTTCCTATTTATGTATTCGTAGTGAGGATCCCACGGGTGTTTCCCCTACAGATAAATTTCAGCTCCTTCATGTCCTCCATCTTCCTGATCTCAGTGATATCCCAGAATAATGACTTTCATAAGGTAAATACCTGTTGTGCTATTGTTTTTAAATTTTAATTCACTATTTTGGTTTCACTGTGTTCTCCCAGGATTTTTTTTGTGCGTGTAAGGAAAACTTGCAAGGGAGAGCATCTGATTTATCTTCTCTATAAACTAGCTTGGATAGGTCTACCATATAATTTTTCATTTCCTCTCCAAACGATCCCAACTTTTTTAGTCCCTATTCATATGGAAGTCATTCCATGCCTCCAATCCTTTTTTTTTATTGTTCATCTCCCTATCTAGTTTTACTGTTTTCTCTCCTGAGCAGGGAGACCAGTGGAGAGCCTGCCATTCCAGGCAGCTGGAGGAGTACCATTTATGCCATGACACAGTGGGATCCAGCAGTCTCCAACTGTGAATTCCATTTTGTTTTTTTAGCCTCCATTTTGTACAACATGTTGAATGTGTTTAACCCTGAGCCAAGATGTGGAAACATGCTCCAGTACTGACAAGGCTGTCAAGGAAAGGTATTAGACACTAGCCGAGAAAGCCATTTCGTAGAAGTCTGGACTCAACCACTGCAATTGGCTTTGAGCTGTTGGCCCAATCCCAAAGGAAAAATAGATTTTAAACAGAAGGTGTTGGCATGCCTGGTGGATCTGCAGCTTCACAGTCTCTGCACATAGCAAGAGGAAAGACATTTTGTTAAGCAGGAGATACTGCTCTCAGCAGACCTAGCTGTCTGTTGCCACATGATGGTAGGAAAATACCTCCTCTTCTGACTGATGGACAGATTCTTTAAAAAGTGAGGTTGTGTGAAGAGAAAGGTGGAGTATCTAGACATTTGTCATGAGGAAATTTTAATAGTGACTTAAAAAAAAAAATAATGGGAAGAGAACATAATAGCAAAGAATCGCCATTAGCTAGAAACCATAAGGGGACTGGAGTTCCTGTGATTTAAGCACAAATTTGATCTGGTATGAGTCTACTGACACTACTTTTTATGGTAGACTCCTTTATATTTGACATTGTGGCTTTTACTCCCACCAACGTTTTCTCTGTTGTTTTGATTTGTAGTTGTTGTGCAATTCTTTTAATCACTGCTGCACACAATCTGTCTTTGAATTAACCAAGGCTCCTCCAGTCAGTTCCAGCATTATTTCTTGCTTTTCCAAAATGGTCCATGTGGCAGAACATGGGCTGGCCCTGCTCCTACGATGTTTCCATCCAGTCACACACTGTCTTTTCAGAGAAAACCCTGTATACAGAGTACTGTCCTGCCAGATGTGTCAGCATCCTGCATCCAGAGGATGGTACTTGCAGCCTCTGCTTCTTGCTCCCCATCTCATCTCCCCAGGGCATTGAAGGCACCTGTGCAGCCTCATGCCTGCAGTGCACAACACAGACAGATGCACTACTGGCAGCAGAACATTCAGGTAGGCACAGTTTGTATATGGGAAAGGGCTCTACCTGCAGAAAATGGAGTCTGTCACCCACTGAAGGCCTGCTGAATCTCTGGACAGAGCTCTTGAAGCTCTGAGTGGTGTCACACTGTGCTGGGGAAGGAGATGATGTGTAGGCACTGTCATCTGCACATCTAAGAACCAGATCAGATGAATCACCTCAAGAAAACATCCTCATGCCGCTCTAAATTTTTCTGTACTTAATTCCAAGCTTTTTGTTCATCTTTTTGCTCTCTCACATCATGAAGATCCTCTGAATACTCTGTGATGTTCCAGACCTGCAAGACCCACCCTACCTCCATTCTTGCCTTGTCCTGCCATATCACCAGCAACCTCAATAGTTAACCAAGTGCATGTCAAAGAGCAACAAAACTGTTGAGCTAGAAATGTATGGAAATGTAGGGGAAGGGGCCACCTCAAGGCTTCATAAAAGCTGAATCAACACAGAAGTGAAAGTGCTCTGAACATTAGGAAAGGCAAAGGCTTTGAGGCTTGGATAGAGGAGCAATAGAGTAATTTGTTTCTTTCAAATAGAGGCAAATGGGAAGAGCAGAGACAATGGTAATGGATATCTTATTCCCAGTAGGAAGCTGTTCTTGGCTCTTGAGATTAGAGTGTAATATGCTCTGCACTCATAACAAATAAATATTTATTTTCCCTTCGCCACAAGTTATTTTCTTTCTCTGTAGTGGGGCTGAATAGTTGTTTCTAAAACACCTGTACTAATGAATGACTTTGACTGGCCAGGGGCTATTTCACTTTTCATTATTCACTTTTTCACTATAACTAAGTTAACAAATTGATCAACAAGTTCTTCCTGTTACACACTGAAAACTGGAACCTCTATTCAAATCACTGAATTTACCAAATTAAAGCAGGTGAAGAACAACAATAAAAAGCAAGGGTAATGAACCCCAATATGCACTTACTTGGACAATTCTCATTGGATTGTAATTATTGAATATGCCATTAAACAGTTGTCATTGTTTTGTAGAAAAACTAAAGCCTCCATTATGCAAGTACAAAAATACTGCAGTTTGTTTGTCACTAGGTACTTGGTGATACACAAAGCGAGGCAAATTTTTCTGCTGTCCTGCCCTATGCCAGGCAGTGAAAAGGAGAAAGGATCCTTCATCCTCTGGTGTGGTTTACCTTATATGAGAGCTGGGAAAGGAAAGTCCAGCTTAAAAGCTCCTGTGTCTGAAGGGAATGCCAGGGCAGAAAATGAGGTGACACTCTTCTGGTCATGCCATTAATGGGATCATCTTCATGTACAGACAAAAATCACTGGACTATAACTGTGAAAACACTGGGGAGAGAAGGGGGTGGTGAAATGGATCGGTGATTAACAGCCACTTCAGGTGCCGCACTCCAGAATTCAGCCCCATGAAATACCACTGAGCTTTTGGATAGCTCTAGGGGCAGTTTAGAGCTGTTCTTTTCCAGAAGTACTTTCCAGGCATATTGAATAAATCCATCTTGTCTCAAATGTGTGTGGAAGAAGCAGCGATTGTAACTGTACCACCACCTCCTTTGTGTCCAAGCTTAGTGGGAAGAATATTTATCACATTTATAAGAAAGAGGGTTCAGGGTCATTTTCTAAATTAATTCAAGTCTCCTTGGAAGGAATTCAGACACTTGATCTGTGACCTGACTAGGAGGCAATGAGATTGATTCTCCTAATCCCTAGAATCCACCTAATATATCCTGGCTACAGGGAGATGTGGGGATAGCACAGAAAGTAAAACTGGTGGTTTTTCTTCTTATATATGTCACATGCTTTGGATAAGAGGTAGAATAGGGAACAACACTCTCTTTTTCAAATTATTCACTTGCTTTTTTCTCAAGAAAGGATTTGAGGGCTAGTCCCAAACCAATAATTCAAATTCCAGGCTATCACATCATCACGAGTGAGGAAGAAGTCATTTCTCCTCCATTTACAGTCTGATTTGCTAACTTGGAGACTGCAGGACTCTTCATATCCACAGGCTATGAAGAAATAAGCCCAGTACCCTCAGTATGACAAACTTCACTGCAGGAGACTCCAGTCTGCTGCATCAGAGCATGAACTTCCACCAGGGTTTCTCACATCCCTAATAACTAGAGAGCAACTGGGTGTCTCTTCTTTCCCCCTGATTCTCCAAGATTCTACCTTGTCTTTGTTCTGGCCAGCAAAGGGTTAATTTTTGCAGTAGACAGGAGGGGGCATGGACCCAGAGGTTATCCTATACCACTTTTTTACTGGGGCTGGGGGAAAGAGACCCTATTCTGGGCAGACAGGGTCCCTTCTAGTTAAGTAAGAGTGGCAAAGGGAGGAGTGGGGTAACATTGGTTCAGAGGAATCACGTGTGAATCATTTGCCTATCCTGTACAGTTTGATATTAACAATGTTGCTGTTACTGTTCATTCTCTTACCTCATTGCTGCTTCTAGTAAATTATTCTTAGTTTGTGAATGTCCCTTTTTGTGCCTCCAGCTCTCCTCTCCAGCCTGCTGCAGGGGAAGACAGGGGAGCGAGCAGTGAGCAGCACAAGGAGAATCTCTATGGGAGCACTAAGTTTGGGAGTACCATTCCTAAACTACTAATCTGTATCACAAGACAAGGAAGCTGGAGAGGACCCATGTCCCCAAAATATTATGAAGAAGGGCAATGAGTCCTGCCCTTGCTATTCTCCAGCTGCTATATGGTGCCTGATTTTGTTACAGATCTATAATCAATAGTGCCTGGCTCTCTGTTACATTAGAGCTACCTTATAAGCTTAGCAATGTAAAGAGCTTCAAAGTGTAATTTATAAGGTACCTGAAGGTGTTTACTTACACTGCCTTTGGTGTAAATGGGAATCAGGCTCATAGGCTCTGTAGGTTGTTTGGGCTTGTGTAAGGAAACACACACACTTGGTTTGAAGGAATTACTACTAACCAAGGAATCACAAGTAATAATTTTCCTTTGGTGGAAGCGAAATAGCACACACTCATTAGAGCAGACAGTCCTCATCAGGGGGGCAAAGGCTGTAACCAGGTTGTCTGTAGTAGAGATTTCTAACATGTGCAGTTTCCAGTTGCTGGTGAAAACTCATACAGAGTTGCCAGACAACATTGATCAGCCCACACAATGAAAAAGTATTAATTCTATGGAGAAAAAATGTTGGCGTATATTTTTCAGTTAAACCTGATGAGGAAGATGAGGGGTAAATATCTGCCTTCCCTACAGTCTTTATCACCTATAGGAAGTGTAGGCAGTATAGACGTGTTTGACAGGAATGCTTTGCTCCAACAGCTACCTAGTGAACTAGTAAAGACAGTAACAGGATTAAATGTAGCATTTGAGATTTGAGATGAATAGGTTATTCTATATTTTGAAAGCTAAGCAACATAGCTTTACCATGTACAGAACAGACCAGAACTTGGCTGCAGTCAGTGCCTTGAGGAATAGACTCCTGGCAATCCTATTCAACAGTGCAAGAAACACCCAACCATCCTAACGGAGAAAGCTTTTTCCAAAAATGTATTGTAGGGGAGGGACAAAGCCTTTCCAAGCCCATCTTTACCCTGAAGAATCCTTCCACTTTGCTCTGTTCACTGAATCACACACCTGAAAAAAAAAACTCCAAACCTCCTATGAGTCCTATTGACTCGTTTAAAAACTGTCAGAAAGGCTTGGGATGCTCCTGTTTAATCAAACTATTGCCTTAAAAAATAAGCTCTATTGTCATTTTACGTTCTGGCAGATGCAGTAAACATATTTGGGTCCAAACCACATTACAGTATGTGTATGCCTTACATTGGATCAAATACACTAGTGTTTTCATAATGTGTTTTACACATGAAGTAAAGATAACACAACCTTCTTGCACATACTATAAAAAGTCTGCAGATGAATCAATGCACTAAAGCCAGAAAACACCTACATCTATGCTTAAGGATAAGTTTATCATTCTCTCACATCAATTGTAGAACTACAATGAAATTAATTAGGAGGAGAATAATGGCAAAACTGCAACATAAAGTTGTCAGTTCTGCATGAGGTCCTGAAAACATTCATTCAGTATGGACAGAAATTTGGCCTGACCCACATTTGCAGATCCTCTTGCTTTCAGTTTTTGTGAATATTTGAACATGATACTTCTGCAGCAAAATCTGGTCACCCAAAATCACCTAAAATTAATAATGCAGAATATTTGTGCAAAGTCAAGTTGAGACATGTAATGGAGAGAAATTGCATTGGAAAAAAAGATTCTGAATGTTAAACATAGTCGTTTAGGGATCATTCTTTGCATGCAGCCAAAAGGGCTTGAATTTCAAGTATCAATATTCTCATGACCAACTGATTGCAAACAAGTTACAGACCAGGAATTATTCATAGAAATTATCTGATGAATCACTCCAAATAAATTTCAATAATAAGAAAATGAATGAAAATTGTGGTCAGATGATGGAAACTTTGTGAACGGAAGAGAGGAGGTGAAATTTATTTTGAGTTTCTTATTAGGGACTGTTTGCCCAGATTTGCCTGCTACCATACAGTAAGAGAAAAGCTGCAGGAAGCATCTGTGGAGCAGATGAAAAAGTAGGCAGAGGAGTTCTTCGTCCTGTTCTCCTGCCACAAAGCCCATTCAGTCAGGACAGCTACGGTAGAAATAAATACAGCTGCTTTTGCACTGCCAGGCAGAGCAATGTACAGTATGAAGGAAACTGTATTTTTCACTTTTACTAATTTTTTTTTTTCATTTTGCCTTTTGTGGAAGAACACAAATCATTTTTAAAATAACCAATTCTCTGAGCACCACCTTTTAAAATGTCTTTCAAGCTTCTTACTACACAACAGCTCAGCCGATTCGGCAGAGTTCTGGCAGGTTTGAAGTGGCATAAATAAGATCAAACTATGGTCATTAGTGGAATTCAAGCAATTTCTACCCAAGTAATTGCTACCCAGGAAAGGAATTGGATCCTATGCTGAATGTATATACAATCCAGTTACTTTTGATTGAGTGACTAATAGGGAATATATACACTCTCTCTGGAGCTCAGATCCAGTTCTTCAAAAGATTCAGCATTTCTCATGTTTGCTTTCACTACATGGTACCTCTTTCCTTCATCTAAGATTCTTGGCTCTGCACAAGTATCTATGCATAAGGAAGGGAGATTATATCACTGTTAATAATAAAACTGCAATGCAAAAATACAGCTAGCACTTTGGTTTATGAGTGCAAATAAAACATTTCACTTCAACACACTGAGGACAGATTTATTTCCACTTGCCTCTTTATGAAATGGCTCCCTATACCACCACATACATTTGCACATACGTGCAGGCAGAATAGAAAAGAAATCATGCTGGTTCTTGGTTGCCCCCAGAACTGACAGAGTTAATGTACAGTCCAAGAAGAGTTTTCCAATGGAATTTTAACCTTTTCTTCCAACAGAGATTCATGGATTTGATTCCTGTCATCACTGAAGCCAATAACAAAACTATTGTTTATTTCTGTGGGAAAAGGATCAGGTCCCTTATTTGCAATTTTGGCTTTTTTCAGAATAGTGTATTTTTTTATTAAAAGGAAATAAATCCCTATCTGCATTTAATCACACAACTAGCATGAAAATGAACTCAATGAATAAAAATGTCAGGAGTGGGAAATGATAGGGTTCTCTTTTAGCCAAGTTTTCTGTCTAAAATTAGCCTGCCTTTCTGAATTTACTGCTGTTATTAAGTGAATGTCCTTTTGACAATAAAGCAGTGCTTCTTGGATTTAGACAGTGTTGTGAAGAATATGATAAAGTGCTCTGTGATGTATGACTTTGATTGACTCAGGGGACCTTACTGTTTCGATGCTGTGGTCTGTTCTTTGTTTGCTAGATGAAGATTTTCTGTTCATTTAATACTCAGTTCAGGACTAGAAGTTGGAGAAGGATGTGTGTAAAGATGTAGAGTACCTTGTTTCTGCCATACTAACATGATGAATTATAGTGTATTAAGAAAGTGTTGACACATGTGGGAATAGACTCTTGACATGCTTGCCAGTAATTAAGGAACATTGTATGTAAAGTCACTAAAAAAGTTGGAGGCTTATTCTTTGTTATAGGGATGTTTTGCCAAGTGCTGTTATTCATAGTCTTGATGGAAAATACTTGTATCTTCGAAATTGTTGTGGTTCACACAATAATGAAGGCAACAGAAAGAGACTCATTAGTATAAATTTTTTCAGTGTTTCCAATAGCTGGATAGGTAATCATTTTCCTGCTGGAGAGGAAAAAATGTTCTAAGACTAGTGCCTTACTGATAAATTACCTGAGCATTACCAAAGCAGTCACAGGGCTTGAGGAGCTGCTCCTCAAGTGTAAGGGACTGCATCCTCCACACAAATACCCCTGGTCTGTGCCTGAAACCTGCTCTTTAAGTGCACCTCCTCACAGTCATGGCCAGGGCCAGAATTTCCCCACCTTTGGCTTCTGAGAGCATGCCAACGCCAGCCTCTATGCCTAGAGGAGGGAGCAGATGAGAGCCTTACAGGGTGCTGCAGCTGCCCTCCCAGGTTCCCCTGTGGATCACAGGGGCCCAGTCACTGTCTTGGAATGCAGCCCTCATGTCCTCTGCAAGATGCCACCTACTAGTCCTGGTCCATTTCCATGGTCCCCATGCACCTCCAGGAGGCTAAGTTCCTCCAAGCTTTATACTGGTAAGATATTAGTCCACCAGACACCTTCTGCAGGGCATAGATGTAACTGCCCACATGATGTGTTGTATCATGCTCCTACCCCTTGCTCATTCTGGAGAAATTTGTCCACTTCTCTATGCTCCATCTGGATGAACCTGTCCCTTTCCTACAACTGAAGCATTACAGCTGCTGACATGAGGCTCTCATGTGCCCCAAGATATATTTAAACGTCTCTTTGGCTTTTTTCCTTTCATTGGTGAAAGGTGAGCGCCCCTCCATCATTTTGAGGAGCAGGGTTTTGCAGGGAATTAGCGCAGTGCCAGTTTCCCTAGCTTTCCCCAGGGAGCCTGTTGAGTTCATTGTAATGCAGCCTGGGCCTATCCTCCCTTTCTTGCTTTATGATATTTTGTTTCCTTTCCTTCTGGATAATTTTCTTGAAGACTGAAAAGCAATCATGAGACGTTTCAGCCAACTCCCTGCTAAATCCTAAGATATACCCTATTTAGATAGTTTTTTAATGTGTAATGCATACATTTAGCAGAAAGATTTTACTGAGGGAGTTGGCAATTAGTGTTTGGTAAATGCTGAAAAATTGGGTCTGCAGAGAGAACTTACTACTTGATTCAAAATTACAATACACCACTGAAGAACAGACATTACAGAGACTGAACAGAGCTTGTAGGCTGACAGTTACTCAAGCACTTGGTATGAATAAATGCATATCTCTCAATGTGAAATTTCTCAGCAAGACTGTGTGCAAGTGTGGCTGCTGAATACACATCACCATACTTAACAAGTCAAATGGCACCAATATCAGTTCCAAAAAGCTCACAGAAATACACCCCAGTGAGTGTTGCAGGGCTGTGCTGCATGTGCCCATGATGACACAGACTCCCGGAAAAATGTGACATTCTATGATTCAAAACCATCCTTGGATGTTGATGGTAACACCATTCATTCATAAAGCAAGTGACAGATTCACAGACAGCACAACTAAGCATCAAAGCTGTCAGAAGACAAAAGTAAACTGGAAATTATTTCAAGGCCACTTTTTAGTCTTTCTTTCTTATGTACCTTCTGGTACACTCTTGAATATCAGAATTTGCCTCAGATTTCCCTACAGTACTGTGCTTAAACATGAATTCCAGTGCCTCTTAATTTATTCAAAATATTTAGTTCAATTAATTGTACTGTTTATATTGTTTGTATCTTTCCATTGGCCATCATAGCCTCCACAGAGTGTACCAACCCAATATATAAACTCCACATATGTTTCTACTAGAGTAACTGGACTCTCAATTAATTCCAATTAGTTTTTACTCTCAAGAATTTGATACATTCATCATTGCACATTCAGTAAATCAGAGTTTTTCTTGCTACCTCATTAGAAATTTACTTTAACATTCATCTCCTGGGACTACATGAACCTTTCAGCTCTTCAAAGAAATGATAAAGAGAAAAGGATGGAGAACAAAATAAAATCCCAAATGGTATAACAGAGGTAGGTGGGGAATGATACCACTGCTTCTCACAGTACCAGATCCAAGGGGCACCCATTAAACCTTGACACAAATGAAGATGTATTTTTACTTGCAAAGTCCCGTAACTGATTGCAAAAGAAGTTTGTGGAAGGCAGAGGTATAAAAGTGGTCAAAAAGGGATTACCTATATTAATGGAGAATAGGTCATTTAGTGACTATAAAAATGATGGCTTAGCTTCAGCCTGAGACAGACTGTGGGAAGGGTGGTGGGAGGAAGCATCCCTCCAGCCTACTCTGCTCTTCAACTTGGCCAACTCTGCTACTCAAAAACCTGTTAGGTTATGGTGACTTCTGGTCTGACCCAACCAGTCTGGAAGCCCCAGTTCTCCTGTACTTTCATTGTAAAGGTGTTTTTTTGGCAGCTCATTTTTTTGGCAACTTCTTTTTTCTTTTGTTTTCTTTCTCTTTTCTTTTTTGAATAAAAAGGATGGAACTTAATCTTGACTATTATGCTGTGGAAAGGCTGAAGATGTGCTCTCATCTACAGCACTGGAGTCCTTTTTGATCCTATTTAACAAGACATGGAAGACATTTAAAAGGTTACAAATGCTTCTAAGAAAATGATTCAAAGAATTAATAGTGTGGGAGGGAATTTCTACAGGAGATATAAGTAAAAAATGAATAAACAGGATCATTTATTTTACAACGGACAGAGGAAAACATATGGTAGAAATATATAAAAAGTACTGTGTGTGTAGAAGTCCAAGAAAATGTTTCTATCCATACTCTCCTAGACTACAAAAGAAATGTACTCAATATGAAGCAAAATGCAACAAGTGAAAGAAGACAGATTCGTTTGCAATTCCTAAGTACCTTCTAAAGATTACTGCTACCACACATCTATGAAATAAATATATCCATGGCACACAGATTTAACTGTTTTCTCAGGGAAGAACTTCTCCTGTTCTGTTTGCTCTTAAAAAGTTCCAGCCCTGTTTCCACTCGATTAAAAAAAATAGTGTCATTGACATTTTTCACTTTTTCAAACTGAATTTCAAAATGCATTTTCAAGCCAGATTTTTTTTTAACAGTCAGAATGAAAGTTAAGGAAGAATCTTATTTCCTGTCAGCTGGCATTGGTTTTCATATGTCTTTTGTCCAGTATTGGGCTGTTTCACTTTTTGTGGGAAAACAGATTTTTCTCAAAATTGGCTAAATAAAAAAACAACCATACTGTTGCAATGTAACTTTCAAAAACTAATACTGAATTTTGTTTTCACAAAAATAAAAATGAAAAAACAAATGAAGGTGATGAATGAGGGAGATTTTCATAACAGCCAGTTAATCTTCCAGAAATATCCATCAAAGTAAACACTTTGAATTCACTTTAGTTAAGAAGTTCCAGAAAAGAGATTTAGAGGGAAAAGGAACAGTAGGAGCAAGCACATTGAGAAGTGATGATGCAGAAGGGAAGAACTGCAAATGGATATGGCTCTGTTTATCAGCCATCCATTAATGACTGGATAATGTGATCCTAGAGAATAAGCAGATATAAATAGACTTAGAACAGAATACTGAGTTAAGAGTAACCTCCGTAGAAGTGTTGTAGCTGCTGTGAGTGATTATGGGATATTAGTGTAGTTGAACTATTAGTAAAATACAACTTAGTGGTTCCTATATTTCTAGCAGATATTTATGTCTAGTTTGGGGTTTGATCTAGTAACCTTATTCGGGTGAAAAAATAGTGTCCAACCAACAAAGAAATGACAGTGCATCATCTGCTGGTGCTTACACTTGGACTTTATTGGGTCAAAACTTCAACTGAAGGTGGCAGAAGTTCTGCCTGAGTAAACTCCGAGTGAGCACTTCCAGGTCTGTCCCAATGGGACTGCTCTCAGGAGTACGGGTTGAATTGTTATACCACAAAATACCAGCTGTAGTTACGTTAACCAGGATAAAGTTTCAAGGGATATCCAATCTCCATGCCTCAATGTAAAGCTAATCACCAGCTGGACTACAGAACAAATTTCCCCTCTGGTATAATATCACACAATTATATGCATTATGAGGGTTTAAAATCTGGCATTGGCTGTGCTATTGTTGGAACTCGGATAACCACTCCAGTTCCAACAAGAGGCCATTCATCTACACTAATTTGTAGGTAAGAGAAGGTTTTAAAATAGGAAGTCTTTTCTCATGCAAATAAAGACCTGTTAAAAAACCAGGGGCCTGCATGCAGTGATCTGGAGCATCACCAGATCACGGAGGATGAGCGTAAACCTGCCCACACACCTTCAAAAACAGGCTTTCATGGCACCGTAATGTAATGAAAGCCTTAAGTTGGTTCTCTGCACAGGAATGAGTTTCACTTAGATTTTGTGTCCAGCTTTTAAAATACTGCTAACAACCCTCCAGTCCAGAGAACTGGAAAGAAGGAATAAAACAGAGAAATTAATCCTAAAAAATTGTTCTCCCAAATAACTGTTCCCTTTTGTTGCTTTCCCTGGATTCATACATGACTGTATTTGAAATATTCAGCAAAATCTGTGCAAACAATGAGCACTTTCGCTTTTGATCCATGACTGTGGGTTGTTTCAGGGCTGTGCATTGGATATGTAAGACACATGGCCTCGGTTTGTTTTCTGTGAGCTGAGTTTAGCCCAAGGCTACTCTGGAGAAAAAGAGTTTCCTCTCTGCCTTATTTCTTAAAGCTATATCTCTTCTTGAAATCAGAGAATTTCTCTCCTCACTGACCAGGGAGCTGACTCCTTCCACTCCTTTCAATTTTGAAATTTCCAGTGGAGGAGTCATTCCTCTGTACAAGTCTGCTCTATATGAGCTTCCTGCACTCAGTCATGTCATGCAAAATCCCTTGAACACTTTGGGTACTGTCCTGGGGTGATCACTTTCCTACATCACTGATAGCCTTGGGGAACACACTGCAAGACTGACACGAAGGAGCAGGATAAAATCATAGAGGCACAGAATCTTTTATGTTGGAAAAGATCTCTAAGTCCATGAAATCGAGCCATTAACCGAGCACGGCCAAGTCCACCACTCAACCATGTCCCTAAGTACCACACCTACATGATGATGAGCACAAACTCCCATTCTTCCAGCCTGAGCCTTTTACATCACATGCCTTCTGTACTTACAACCAAGCTCAACAGGAGTTTCCTCAGTAAATACTAATGCACAGGTTTTTCAATGTTTCTTGGCAGGTGAATCCAGGTCTCAGAGAAACCAGGATAAGTGGAAGATATTTAACACTTTGCAGTCCCTTAGAAAATGACCCCAAAACAGGCTTCCAGCAGACATTTCCTGCGCAGACACCACACTGATGGCCACCAAAAACATCCTCTGCTGACAAATATCAGCATGGAATACCTTGAACTGTTTTCTCTGTAGCTGGTGTCTCAAAGCAGAATTTGTACAGAAATCACCCTGCGGTTTTGCAGCTGTGCTGGTCAGCCTATGGTCTCATGGGCTATAAGCTGGCATTGCAAGCCTGGGTGTGATCGCAGTTATCATCTTTTGTTGAAGAGACGTGAGAGAAGCAGAGCCTACCAGACCTCAGGCACAGACATAGTGATCTGCATCTCCTGGTTTAATAAATATTTCCTCTTGGACCCACCCCTTTTGTTGGATAGCTGAAAGTAAAACCTCAGCTTTGCGTCATCTGAGTGTCAACTATTAGCACAGATATAATTTAATAATTTTAAAGTTTCAACAGCCTAAATTTCTCATGGGAGATTTGGATATTTCATGCAGGTAAGTAGGTAGATGGTGTCAAACATGCTTGCAAAAAGAGCAGACCAAACTTCAAACACAATTTCACATCCTCCCCATGGTGGTGATTTGCCTGGGAGTATCACTATGTGGGACTGCAACACAATAGTCACACTTCCAGCCCCAGATATTTCTGCTCGTAAACACTGGGAGTTCTTTCTGTCCTTTCTTCTTCTACCTACTTAAGAAAAACAACCAACCTTCCAGCGTAAAATGTAAAAGCAATGGAAAACACTTTGATAGGTGAAAAAAATAGTGTCATGCCTTTAGTAGCCAAGTGTCAAAGCGCCAAGTATGTATTCCTAGCTTATATCACTAAGGTTATAAACATATCAGATGTTACACAATTCCCATAGGTGTAAGGCAATAATCAGAGTAGACTAAAAAGATAAGACCTTTGTCAGTGAAGCAGAAGAGGGCTGTTTTGCAATTAGGTGGAAAATGGTGTATTGATGGGTACATTGAATAACATTCAGTTCTAATTCAATATTTTATGTTCCCAAACTCAGAAGGGTGGTTTTAGACAGCACTTACAAAGGTTCACCATCTTACACAACTCTTCCAATGTCATAAGCTCCTGCTAATGTCCAAGCTCAGCACGGCACGACATGCCAGAACATGAGTCTTTTAGAAAGGCAGTGTAGCACATAATAAACACAGGAAGAAATGAGAAATCCCCAGAGGAACTCAATGGAGAGTGCCCTTAAAGTGAGGATATTTTACAGGAGGCCCATTTTTATTTTCTTTCATTATTTAATACATTTCTTTGTGATCCAGTATAAAAAATTTGTATCCATTTCTTGCAAAATGTGCAGATGATACAAAAATCACAGAATGGTAAATAATGAGAAAAGCAGATCTGTTCTACATGCAATCTAATTTGAATGGTAACTTTACCTCTTTAGAAAAAAAAAAACCCCAAACATATTTTAATGTATAGTTAAACATAACTCTGAATATCCCACATAGTTTTTACACTGAAGAACTGGACTATATTTTAAAAAGAAAAAATTAGAAAAGGATTTAGAGGTTATGGCTGATAACCAGCTGGGCTGCACAAGAGGTCCTCATTCAATGCAAAAAAAGAGACAAAAAGAGAAAATGGGATCTTGGTATTTGCAAGCAGGGGACTATAAAGCACAAGGATAGAAAGGCAGATGCTCACTGTTCTTTGGAACATTAACAGCGCAAGGAGTGCAGGTCCAGCTTCAATATTCACATTTTTAAAAATACTGTTGACAAACAAGAAAGAGTTCAAGAAAGAAATGCTAATATACTTGCAATTCACAAAAGCTGTTAGTGAGATCCTAAAGAGAGTAAATTTCAATGCATTTAATTTATCCAATAGGAGGATAAATGGTGATTTATCTGTGGTTTATAATAGGGCAGTCTGGGTATTCTGTCTCAACAATAGAAAATTAAATTTCCACAAAGATTTCTGTAAAGAAAAAGTAATGTTAATGTTCCTTCAGGAGAAGCAAAATTAAATAGTTCACTGTAAGCCACTCTGCTTCTCTTTTTTTTCTGTTCAAGGAAACTTTAAACTTCACCTTCTTATGAACACATTTATCAGTTCTATAGGTACCTGTTTTCTCCTACAGGCCAGCCACAAAGTAATTTGTCACTTAATTCAGAGTTGTATATAACATTACAGGAGCTGTAGTCCAGCCAAGAAGCCTCTGCCTAAGCTGAATAAGGACAGTGTTTGTTCATGCTGTAATTCCCAGGAGCAATGCAGCATTATGGGAAAATATCTATTTTTCATATTGAACTGACACAAAAGAAAACCTGGTCAATCAATTTAGTACATTCAAACAACAAGGGTCCTACATTAAAAAAAATAATAATTTTGTTTAGATTGGTTTGTTTGTTTGTTTGTATGTTTCCATTCTGGGTTTCCTTTAAGTCAATAAGACTTTTTTCTATGTGTCGTTTGGAGTGAAGACAAATGTTGACAAGTCGCATCTGCCCACTGTGTGAAAATTCCAAATTTTGTTCGGTTTTAGCTTGCAAATAGCTGTATTATATTTCCTATATCAGGGGGATCTCTGAATTAGTAGACAGAGACACGATATCCAGTAGGTGGAATCTGACACTATATTAATCTGAACTAGATAAATGCCAAGATTTTAACAAGGGAGGGAATTAACAATTTATCAGAATGGGATAGACTTTCTTCCACGTGTATTATTTAAATATAGGCTGTCTTCCTATCTGTTCTAGCTGGTGATTCAATCCCACAGACTATGTTGTAATAGATAATAACAACAATCCCTCCAGCCATAACATCTAAAAGTGCAGAAAGCAGGATTGCAAGGAGAGAAACTGCTAGGAACCCTCAGTCTTCTGAACCAAAGTAAAGGGATGGTTATGTTACATACTGGAACACCTTTTCTTGTCCATCCATAATAAGCTTCAGTGTAATTAAATATTTCATAGAAATACCTTATAATTGGTCTGTGGTTTGAAGCCTGACTTAAGTTTAATGTTGGAACTGGTACTGTGTGCCTTGCACTCAAGGAGCCTTTCCCTTGCTTTCTCATTTTTCTGATACTCTTTTCCAAAACAAATAAATAAACTTGCAAATGGCTTATTCTGGTTCCCAGACCAAAGCAGGATAATTAAAGCCTTATGAAAGTGTTTT
Organism: Taeniopygia guttata; assembly: GCF_048771995.1. Lineage (NCBI taxonomy): Eukaryota > Metazoa > Chordata > Aves > Passeriformes > Estrildidae > Taeniopygia > Taeniopygia guttata. The sequence continues at coordinate 61,501,688 of NC_133024.1, read as the reverse complement.
CAAATTATAGTTTTAATTAGCATAGAAGTATTAAATGAAAACACTGTATGGCCACTCAGTAAAAACAGTAATGAAAATAATGCAGTCAACATCTCTCACCTCCAACAGTGTCACTCTGTCAGTTGACTTCTGTTTTCTGGAGGATGTTGAATAAAATGGACAGAGATGAAAGCCTGCAATAAAAAGAGTGGGATATTCTAAGCTCAAGTTCATCCATCCAGAGAACGGGAAAACCTCTTTCAGTAACAAAATAAGCCTTCTTAAGGTCAGTAATAGCAGACTTCATCGACTGACAACAGTCTGCTGAACACAAAGGAAGTGTGACTTTTCCTTTTTCTTTGCCATGGCTCAATAGCTTTGTTTCAGGCTGTTGGTCAGTTTGTTTACATGAAAAACCTCTTGAGCAAAGAGTACCTTTCCTTGTGCAACATATTCGGATGTGCCCTCTTCAATGACTCTGCACTGCTGTGCTACCTGATAGCCTTTCATGTGACAAAGTGTCGTGGTTATGTGCCCAGCAGTGCAGCAGAGGCTAGTTAAGGCTTCCAGATATACAGCACTCAAGAAGGGATCAGCCTCACCATAGGTTTTCCCTCCACTATTGCCAAATGACAAAACATTAAAAGCTCAGCAGCACACAGCACCCTTAAACTGACTGATGGCAAGAAGTCGTCAGAAAACACCATTCTGTAAATCTTTCCCTACACACATAAAATCTGGTCTCAGATTCCCCTGCCCCCTTCATGCACACACATACACATGAATTTCATAATTTCCCAGGAAGCCTAAACAAACTGCATTGCATTTGAAGTACTACCTCACAAAACAAAGCCCTCAACATCTTATTATTCAAACACTTGAGCAACGTTCATTATGAATTCTCACTACTAATTTCTCCCTTTTTGAAGCACCGTAGGAAAACAACTGTCTCCCTCTTTAAAGACATGGAAACAAAGGGAAAGAAGAGGCTGATGTCACCAGGCTTTTGGAGACAGAGCTTGTGTGAGATGCAACTAGAGGCGAGGGCTCACGTACCCGGGGAAAACTCTCCCAAACATCCAAGGGAGATCTTCATCCACAGCTGAGGAAACAATGAAAACTCAAATTTTCCCGGGTTTGGTCTCACTCTGTGCTCAGCCCTGGCTGCTCTAAAATTAGACCTGTTTTACAGACTTGGCTTCAGCTGCTGCAGGAAACAGAGGCAGCACATGCCAGTCCTGAAAAGTTATTATTAATAATAATGGGGAGGCACTCCCAGGCTGGGGGCAGCCTCACATGCCAGTAAAGGCACAGTAGACAGTCCCCATGAGGACACATTCACCATCTGCAATGACTGAATGGAGCAAGAGCGGTGCAAATGTTGTTATGATTAGCCCTCACAGGGGATTTTTTTCATACAAGCTGTCTGTTTGTTTGGCAAATCTGAAGTGGCCAGCAGAAATGTATCACCATCAGTGATGCTCCTGTTGGAAAGACTTACTCAGGCCCACTGTGGTGTGTTTAGGAAGAGAGGTCCCTCCTGAGAAATCATAAACTACTCCATGTCCCACAGGAAGGTAGAAAATAAGGCCCATTTTTTTGTGTGACCTGACAGCCAGTTTAACTTCAGGCAGATTTTTTTGTTAGTGCAAGCAGTTCTCAATTGAGCTTGCAGCCCTAAGGAGTCGAAAGAAAGACATTTGTACATGAGTCATTGGGTCAGCCTTTGCTAGTGCTCCTGCCCCTGGGGGATGCTGACATGACCTGTGCAAATGCTGGCTGGGCTCTGCTCACAGCACTGCCCTATACTGCCAGGGCATAGACATACCCCACAGGGATACAAGGAAGGAGGGGACAGTCCCCTATCAATGCTCTGGGGCTCCCTTTCCTGCTCTCACCTCTCATGAGATTTGGCCTTGTCATCTATCATTAGCATTTCCTTCTGGTCCCTGTGATGGCTGGTAGGCCCTGTGTAACTCTTGCAGGAAAGGAGATCCCAAAAGATCCCCCATATCCTCTGCTGCTAGGGAAAAACAGCAGCACATTTTGAATCACACTAAGCTAGGGAGCTCTGTGAAAACCAGCATTTCTCCAAGGAACAGCCCTACTTACATACCTTCTCCCTAGAGAAAGCTGGCTCCACTTTGCTTTCAATGACTTCAGTAACAAAAACATGTAGCTCTGCCCCATGAAACTGACTGTCATCAAACTAAGAAATTGACTTTTTCTACAGTGCTATTAAGAACATATAATGTTTATAGTCCTGACTGTGAAAAATGCGAGCTTTCCTGAGGTTCAGTAAAGAAGGACTAGTTTAGCCTCTGGTCCCCCAAAGCAGCATACAGAAACCCCCAGATTCCCAGCCCCTTGCTTTAGAAGTGTTGGCTCAACTGCTAACCCAGAGCCCAAGCACTGAACATTAAAAAAAATTCCCTCCAAGCATTCAGTAAACAATGTCTGTCCCCAAAATAGCTTTCTAGTTTTCTTGTAATGTACTCCATGCATCAGCTCATGTGACCTTGAACTGGTATCATTTCTCACTTGGGAATTCCTCCCTAGTATTTGTTGCTACAGCTTTTGAAGTATGAAGAATGAAGTGCTGGACTCTTACACTCCTTTGTTTCTTTTTTTCATTTATTTTTGCCTTGATGGGGAAAACATATGACTGGATATGTCATTACAGGCAGACAATCTGATAATCACTAGCTGATAGGACAGCAACTCCAAAAACCCTGTCTGCAGCCAGTTCATTCTCTTCCTGTAACAACATGAAACTGCAGGGGTCAGGGATAAAGACACTGATATTTTTTTTTCCTTTTCAAAAATGCTGCAGTCTGTGTCCACCGTGCTCAAGACTTTTGAAATAGATATTTTGGAGCATTTCACATTATTTTTTGCTTATTTACAACAACTATCTCTTTACACAGATCTCCACAGTAGGTTGTTTCTGTGGATTTGAGGCATACATTCTGATGGTCCTTATGGGTCTTGAACAGATGCTGGTTTTCACAAAGCAGTTGAACTTCTTGCCAAGGTGCAAAGAGGGAGTCCCAGAGGTCCTACTTCCATTTCTCCTGTAGGAAAGGCAAAGTCAGCCGCATCATCTTTGTGTGAGGGGGCCGTGCTTCTTGGCAGAGGAGATGCTCTGTGGCACTGAGTCGCAGCAGTGAATGAGCGTGGAGGAGGTACAGGAGCTGGTCTTCCCATGTACTTCCTTACCATCTTTCAAGGCTTTCTGTTGCTGTCCTAGTTTCCTATTTGCTTTTCACTCATGCGATGAACTATAAGATAGCTATAGAACCATAAAAGGAACAAAGGGCCTAAAACAGCCATTCTCCTGTGATGGTAGGGGACAAAAAGGGACAAAAACTCACCAAGAGATGCAGTACCTGAGCACTGGGGAGGCAGAAAGTCTCCCAGACCAGCCTCAGCCACCCCCTGCCTGGGTTTCCAGCACTCTGCAGCGGTGCTGCGGGGAGGGCAGGAGGGGCTGCACGGCAGCTCTCTGATGAAAGCACCTGCGCCTGCTGTGAAAGCCGACACTCAGCGCTTGCGGTGTCCCTGCCACTCCGGATCCCAAGGCCCTGGTTTACTGCAGAAGCTGTGAAAGACAGCCTCGGGCTTCCCAGCAGGAAAAAATACAAGGGATCAAGTATACAGAGGCACCTCATAAAGTACCCTTTCAAACCACACGCGGATTTACAAGAGGGAAGTGAGTGGCCCTCGGGGGGCTTTTACTTGCCTATTAGCACTGGCCAGTGCAGGGTGCACGCCCAGAGCCTGGGATGGAACTGTCTACACGAGCCCGTGACTTCTTTCAAGCGCAGACAGGCAGCTGCATACGCACCTCTGGGCTGCGGCGGGGCTCGGCGGGACACGCTGCTGTCCCGGGTCAGGCAATAGCATCCTCCAAATTCTTTTCCACCAACTTCCTTAACTTCTGTCCTGCGCGGGGGAGACCCGAGGGGAGACTTGGGGCAGGACAGTGACATCCAGGGATGTCCTCTGCTCTCGAGTTCCCCAGGTAAATGTGGGGCGGGGGAACAGGCATGTCCCTGTCAAGCAAAACACTTAGAACCTGGCAACAGGTAAAGGTTGAAGGCATAGGAAGAAGAAGAAAAGGAAGGGGGGGGGGGGGAGGCAAGAAAAAAAGGAAGAGCAGAGTGGAATAAAAGAGGTATGGGAAAGTGCGGGGCTGAAGGGTGGGTCTCCTTTGCAGAGACGGGGAAAGAAAAGTGGCCCCTCTGGATCATAAATGGTTGCACAGGAAGAAGAGAGGTTAAGGAAGGAGAAACATAAAGGAAAGGAAAAAAGCGAGAGGTGAGGAGAGGTAGAGGAGAAGAAGGGATCTGACTAAGGGAAGAAAAAGATAACATCAGAGCAAAAAAATTCAGGAGAAAGGAGGAAAACTATGTACTGGAGTAGCTGAGTAGGAGAACAGAGCTGGAGAAAATAAGCATCCAAATGCTCCCCCAGGAAATGAACTGTGCACTCTGAAGCAGTGTCAGACATAAATAAATCAAACAGGAACATTTGGACACTTGGAGAAATGAGAGTAAAAATACAGGGTGATATACTATAGCAGGAAAAAAGTGGGGTAGCAAGAGAAAAGAAGGAAAAACTCCTAAAACAGAGAAAAAAAGGGAGTGAGACAGATAATCCAAGCAGTCCCAACACATTTACATGCATACTTTGAGGTGTTTGCTCTAATGAGCAGTTAGGACAGCAAAAAAAGTAGACTTATGTATCGCATCATTTATATGGGCAAGTGGGGATTTTGCAAGCTGGAAGATATATGCACACAATAATTGTGAGTGAAAGCTGGGGGCCAGTAATTAGAGCAGTAAATCATAATCCTTTTAAAATATTATCATTTTGATACCCAAGCAATAAATGCATATGCATAAGGGGTTTGTACTTTAGAAGTGGCAGGAAACTTGACTGCGAAAACAAAGGGTATGGAGAAGCTCAGTTCTCCCTCTCTTTTGGGTGAGAAAGTGTAATGAAATCCACTCTCTCCCCCATCTCTGTCATGACCATCATTACTAAACTTGGCTGGGAGTTTCACAGTGCATTTATTTTCTAATGGGAATGCACTTACTACAAAACTGAAATTTTCCACAAGAAGATTTTGATTTTGCTGTAAAGAAAAATCCTATGAGAAAAATTTGAACCAAGTGTTTCATTTTGGGCCACTTCAACCCCAGCCAAAATTTTTTAAAAAATCAATATGAAAGTTTTTATTACACTACTATTAGTGGAACCTGGACATTTTCAGTTGGGAATAAAACATCTTTAAAATTTAACAAACCACTTTACTCAAAATTTTGTAACAGTCATAGTATCTGTAGCTTTGTAGGGGGAAATACTGTGTGTGAGCATGCATGCACATATTCAACCTCCCATATGCCAACAAACAAGTGAATAAAATTGAGGGGGGAAAAGGGAATAAACAAACATACAGAGTTTATCCTAATTTTGAGCTGATTGCAAATGAAAGCCATTGGGTAACTGTTTTAATAGGCCATCTGTATATTTCTTTTTTTCTGAAGGGATTTGGTGATCCTCTGGCAGGGAGGGAGAAGGGAAAGTTTTTAAGCAGTAATTTAGAGCACATATGTAATAAAAAACACCAATCTATGTTCTGAAAGGTGAAGGGTAGGCTATCTACCATAACTTTTACGAAGCAGTTCCAGTGATTAATTGCCTTTTTGTTTAAAAATATGTTGCTTTCTTCTTGTCTGTGGCTGCCCAATTTCATCTTCCAGCAGTTGGACTAGATCACTTCCTTTGTCTGTGTGTGAAGAGTGAACTATGTGAACTCTTAAAGAGTGAACTGGGACAGAATTTCTGTTCCCTAGGTACATATTTATAGATTGTGATCAAGTCACCTCTTCATCTTTTCTTTGTTAGATAAACAGAACAAGCTCCTCAGGCCTATCACAGTAAGACATATTTTCCAGACCTTTCATTATTCGCATGGCTTTCCTCTCTGAACTCTCTCCAATTCATCCAGCACCCTCCTCCAGTTGGGGAAATCAGCACTAACAACATCCCATAGTGGTGCCAAAGGCAGATGTAGCCTTCTGCTTCCTATTTAGCAGCCTCAGGACTGCTCCAGCTCTTTGGAGGACAGCCTTTCCCAGCATCTCCTACCTGACTCACAAACAAACACCTCCCACCTTCTTTGTAGATTTAACGACCACTTCCACCAAACATTTGCATGTGGTCCAGGAAAGAGGTTTAGAAATGAGTTGTGGTATCCTCCTGCCAACCCCACTTACTGTATATTGGGAGAACTGAATCCCTGCTAGGGGAAGACAGTCAGGAAGCTGCTTCCTACACGCATCCCAGCCACTGCCGCAGGCGTTAGGATCTGGATGAGCAACTGATGATTAGTCTGGGGAACTGAACTAAGTCTGATTTGACATCAAACACTGCACCAGATGTAGGGAGCCCTGTGTGAGCTGCTTTAATCTGCTACTCCACTCCTATTCAGCTAAATCATTTGCTAATGTAGATATGGTTAGTGATGTCCAGAATCTGACTGAAATCCTACTTAAAAAAAGAAACCAGAAACAAAGTACTTGGTTTATTTCAGTTTCTTAAGTATTCATGTCCATATTTCACTCTTTTTTCCTCCTGTGTTACTTTTTAGAAACAATTATATGTTAACTCCAAGAAAAACATCTTGAATGGCAGAAGACCAGCCATCACTTGTTTCAGGACTGCATTCAAAACATCAAGCAAATTATAAATTTCCACTTCCAACTGCATTTTCAGACCAATCAGTGTGCCAGCATTTAACCCACTTTCAGTGTGACATGTCAATTTCATATCTGTATACTTAATACTTATAATTAAGGAAATATTGTTTTCTTAATCAAATTTACATTATGTGTCAAGCTTAATGCCATACAGAATTCAAAGTACATTGCATTAAATACTATTAGCTGCATAATAATCTTTTTTTAAAAAATATGTGAAGTTAACTGTATAAACATTTATCAAAAGGGTTTTTTTAAACTATAATCTTTTTCAGAGAGTTAGTAACAGTCTGACAACAACTTTAATTTCTCTTAAGACCAAAGGAAGTCAAATGGAAATGCACATGACTGGTGTTTTCATCCTATATGTGTCATACAAATAAGACTGTATCTTTCCAGTTCTCTCAAACTTTCCTAGCATTCAATGTCTACTAGAAAACCATTATTTATAGCCAAAGGAGGTTTTTGACTTGTTCTTTTCAAACTTGTGGACAGAAGTTGTTCAAGCCTCTTATTTAACATACCTACTTTAGTAGCTGCTGTTAAAATATTTTCTTGAATTATTGTTGTAATGGAAAATACATCATTACTATTGCAGGATTATATATTTTCAACTGGCTTTTTCCAACCAACACAGAAAGCTACTCTCTTCTTCTCAGTGTTAGTATAAATAATTCTACCATTTTTATCCACTGAGAGAAACAGCACTGATGAGTTTTCTTCCTTCAAGTACATCAAAAACTTCTTGTCCTTATTGTAGGTTCTTTAACTCTGTTGGGGAAACACCTCTACTTACACTTCTATTGCTTCCCTTGCAAATTTATCACCATTCCTATCTTCTGATTTAAATTATTTTTTGTTGCATCATTCTCTCTTTCAAGTGTTACATATGGGGTTTTTGTATAGGAGAACAGCTTTCACTTTAGCTATGTTGTTTTGGTTTATAACAACTATGACTTTTTAGTAAAATGTTTTTAAACAGTTTGCAATTATCATTCACATTTTTCTGTTTAAATTCTCCCAGTAGATCTGACTTATAATTGTTTTCAGCTTTAGAAAACTGGCCTTTTTAAAGAAGCAAGAATCTATACTACTGGTTCACATTTCACTCTTTTTGCACACAAATATAATCAAGGCACAGTCTTCTGCACATAAGCAGACATTTGCTTCAGTTCTGTAATCAATTTCTCTCTATATGTCATAATTAGGTCAGGTTTCTGCTGAAGAAATAAAATCTCTATTCAGTCATAAGGGAGGATGAACTCAAGGCTCTGATCCATATTTGGCAGAGAAGCCTGGACCCCTGTTGTCTTGGGTGAGCATCCTAATCCCTGAATAAGGACCCTTTGAACCCACTTTCCCAGTAAATCTATCCTTTGTTTTCCAATTTTATTCTGAGTTTAAAAATAGCATTTTAAAATCTGCTAGATTGTAGTTAGGTTTTGTGGATGCATATTCAAAGTTGCATATTCATTTTCTTTTTATTCACACTTAGAATGAGAAAAATATTCAGACTGCCTCAAACAGATGTTTTATTTAAGTTACAAAGAAAAAGAAAGAAACACACTTGTCTAATTTTTGCCATCCACTTAATATTCTACTTGTGCATATTATCTTACCCAACTTTGGTACCGTTGCATGAAATATACACAAAGTTATCCAACACTGATCGGTCAGGAATGACTGAACTTGTTGGCATCATGTCCTCAGACAGCTTCATTCTTTACTTGCAGACAGCTTCATTCTTTACTTGCTTGGGAGTCTGATTTTCTGTTGAGCAAAAGTGTATTGTTCCCTCTTTTAAATTTCTTCTTCATTATGACTTTAATATCCTCCAGGCTGTTCAAACCAACCCCTCAAAGGTTGGTAAATCATTTACCTTTCCAGTGAGTAAATTATACCCAAACTTTACCTGCTTTTCTTCTTGGAGAAAGTAGACAAACATCCTCAAAGCCATCCTTCCATCTCCAAATGTGGTCAGCTTGCAGCACCCAGCTGTGTGTTACACCCCAGCCACTCTCTTCAGGTTGCCTCCCTCTGCTTTAGGGATCCAAATGTATGTCCCAGAAGACCACCTAACAAATTCGGGGCTGTTATCACAGTCTTTTCCTTTGAATCTAGGGTAATGAAACTTAACAAGACCAGAGGTTTAAGACCTCCTCAGTTTCTCCAAGTCCCTTGAGGTCTGTAATTAGCACCCAGTGCCATCCTCTTCTGATCCTCCAGCACATCATTCATACAAAGGCACTCTTTTCTAGATGGTCCTCTCCCTTCAGTGGGGCTACATTCACTTCTGACAGTGATTCTCAGAGATTCTACTGCATGTGCCTGCCTCAATGTTAACAGTCATTACTTTCAGATGGATAACTTGCACTCATCATCTGTGTTTTTGTCATTTCTGGCTTAGTCCTGCAGCACATCCTTCACATGGCCTGCATTGCAATTTAATTGGAAGCAGGTTGTGGTACAGAAGGCAATCACACACCTGGGATGTGCATCTCTGCTCTGGGATCCAGGTCGGCTCCCTTTGAGTGGCCTGACTGATTTGAATATGATGGTTTGGGCACAGGAAACCCAGATCCTCCAGGGAAGATCCTTCCTAAGACAAATACTTGGTCATGCATCTCTCAGAGATGCAGGCATTAGAAACTCTGAGACTGGATTATGTTCCCTTCAATATAATAGAGAAGGTATAGCCAGCAAAACACAAAAATCTTCCAGGGCTTCATAAATCCCTTCCTGTAGTCTGACACCACCTGTATTTATTGACTTTTAGACATGCTACAAGACCCATGTGTTGGATCAGCTCTTTGAGGAGCCTTAAGAGGACTGGTTGATGAATGGGGCTCCAGTGTTTATTTACTTCAGTTTGGTAGAAGCAGTGAGTCAATTATATTGCATTTCAGTTTTGCAGTTCTAAATTGGCAGAGTGCTTACAGCCTATGAAGGAACACATTTTGTTTATTTTAAATATCTGAAAAAAAATTGAATAAATAAAATTATGCAGTTGGTATAAGATTTATGATGTCCTGAATTTTCCATGATTTTAAGTGGTTGGTTTTGTACATGACGTGTTACTCAAGTATGCAGCCCAATACCAGTCTTGTCTGGCTTTTGAAACAAAAGATCTTTTGTTGTGGTGAATCACAGAGAAAGCTTTGCAGGTCCTGTTTTCATGATGACACTTACAAGCAAGAATTCCCATAAAGTCCCATCACCCTTTCTGGAGAGGAAAAGTTAAGATTCATGCAGCAGATATGCTCCTATCTGTCAGAGTCAGAAAGCCCAACAATGAAAAAAGAAAAATAATTGCTGAATAACTTACTTTTTGCCATCATTTTCCACATAAGGTGTCCAATATGTCATTCAGCAATGAACGGACAGAGCCATAAAGTCTCTCAACACCATTCATCGAGTTACATGCCCTGTTAATTTTCCAATCAAATTAACTAACAACAAACTGACTGCCTTCTAAGACAAGCTCAGAACTGAAAATTCTCTTTGCCCTGGTAATGTTGAGAGTAGATTTATGAAAAATACTCTTACCTAATAAAATAAACAGAATAGGTACTAGAACACATTATTCATGGATGTTGTACAGTTCTATGAATGTTAACATCTTCAAAGCAGATACTCACTTTAGCCAACTCCTTGCTTAAGTGTTCCAATAAAATATATCCTGAAGTCACTGGGAGCCTTTCCGCTAGCTTCAATGGACATTGGAGTGGCTTCTAAAAAATTATCAAGGCCCAACAGATGAGCTTTTAGAGGCTTTTCTGACTGTTAGGACAAGCTTTACTTTAAAATAAATTTTGATGTCAGGAAGGTTTCCTAATACATTACCAAGAGGGCCATGAAATATTTGGCTAATCACAAAGCCTTTCACACCAAACAGAAACTTTCTAATACACGGAATAGCTACAGTTAGGTCTGGCAAACTCTTATTTAAAGCACTTTAAGGTAAATATGGAAATTAAGAGATTAGAAAAGCACACAGGCCTTCTTACCCATGTGCCACCATATGCTCTACGTTCTTCCTTAAGCTTACCCTAATGTGTTTTCCTTAAGGCTCTTTTCCACTTCCTTAGTTCATGAAATAAAGCAACATTAGCTCGTCTCAGTGTTAACAGATGTTGTGAGGAATTATTTTAAAGTCACTTGTATCCTGTATCTCTCCATATCTTTCAGTTCGATTGCAGCAAATTTTAGGAGTTTTTGCCCAGGAAAAAAAACCCCAAACTATAGGGATTTACACCACACCCTCACTACCATTAAATAAACCTAGCATGAAGCTAAATCAATGCAGCCCAAGTATTTTTATACATTTTAGAATTCTTTTCACATCCTCAGTTCTCCCTTGAACTGGCAGAGATCCAGTTTGGGACACAGTCCATACACTTCATACTGCTCATGTACAGCTCTGATTTGGAAAATCAGAGAGTGGTGGAACCTCAGAGCAGAGAGAAATTATTGTACTCACCACTCCCTGCTTTACAGACATAATAACAAATCTGAAGTTTCAGGAGCAGAGCAAGAAACTCTAGTGGATACTTATACTATTATTATTATTATTATTATTATTATTATTATTATTATTATTATTATTACTCACTGCCTTTCAGTTGTATTCCTGCCCAAATACAGCTTCCTAGAAGAGAAATTGAAGTAGTTAAGTACTTAATTCAGTAGGAAAAAGGAGGAACACATAATGGGGAAGTTTTAGAAGTGCGCTTCCAGTAAATTCAATTGAGCACCCAAAATTTTGCCTATCTATGTGAAGTTGACATGACAACAGCAACACTAAGGAGGTTTCTTGGTAGACATGGACCAAAAGTTCAGCAAAGCAGGTGGGAAAGAAATCACATTCAATGGGCTGCTGTTTAAACCTCACCTGTTCCAGATCAAGGAACAGTTTATTTAAAGTTTTTAATGCCACTAAAAAAACCCAAACTAACAAACATTTGAATGGGACTGGATACAGATCATACTTTCTTCTGATTTAGGCTCCCCACAATTCCTCCAACATGAACATCAGGACTGGAGCACAATCATGTTAGGGCACAATTTGGCCCACTGATGTCATCCATTTGAATACAAATACAATATGCTGTAAAAGACAGTATTTATGAAGACTGGACCTTGACTGTGAGGAGAAGGGGCTGAATCATATTCTCATCATGAGTGATGACACCCTTTTATCCAAACAAAAGAACTAATGTTCTACTGGAAGGATAGCCTGAGGCAGGGTTTCTTTAGGAGAACAAAGGCACTTGGTTTGTTGGAGCATATGCAGTAAGAGTGCTGACAGATCAAGCTAAAAACACAGTTTAGCTAAAGAAGGACATTTAAATCTGCCCTGCGGATGGGACCGGGGGTCTGGCATTTACAGATTACACAGTGGTTAATGAAAAAGAAACTGGTGACAAAAGTTTGATAATAATAGTAAGAGGGGGGAAAAGAGATCATGAAATGCACAGTTCTCGCATGTGGTCACTGACAGAAACATGGTTCACACTGAACTTAAAGGTCTACAAGATATGCAGGCAAGCAGTCTGATGGATGAGAGCAGAAAGGTATTTCAATTTGCATTATGACATCTTCAGCAGCACTTAAGCTGCTGAAAGATATATTGGGAAAGAGCAGGCATCAGAGTAATCTTTACTGAGAGGGAAATTGCTCCCAAAAATCAAATTGTGATTTATTTGTGAGCAGCAATTAGTCAAGATATTTCCTGAGAAACTCTTTCTTTCTGGTGAAAAGTAGTGGCCTCCACCCTCTAGGCTGCACTGCTGGTCTGTTCTGGCTCTACTTTGGCTCCAGCAGCCCCTGTGAGAGGCCAGGAAGAGCAGAGCAGGAAGCTCTCCTGGGCAAGGGCTTCATCCATAAATACCACACCAATCTGAGGAAATTTCAGTGCCCACCTCCACACCCATATGGGAACACTAGCAATTCCAGGCCTTGCATCCTTCCACCTTGCTAAGGAGCATTGTCTGAAGATACAGGCAAGAGCTGCATAGTTTTAGTCCAATATATGGCATTTCTTTTGACAGAAGATTGGTATCCTGCAGTGCTGGCCATCCTGGCAGGCTGTTGCGTTTGCAAGCCACCCTCAGCCATTTCATGCCTGTCTGTGTGACTGCGCACTTGTTCCTCATGAGCACTTGCTTGGGGGATGAGGGCCCCCTATCCCACACCCCAGGAACTCAGCATTTGTATGATTTATATGTGCACTTTACACCACGTATGGGATACATATATGTAATGCAGCCATGGCCCTGCCCTCTCCAGATGACAACATCACAGCGCAAACATCACGGCAACACTGATGCCAAAACACAAACACCATAAAACAATCATCGCGCTATTTGAGCTATAAACATCACAACATCAACTCGGACCCTAACAGCCTTAATTCATTCCTTTAGGCAATGGTCCAGGAAAAAATGACAAAAAAAAAGGGGGGGGAGAAAGAAAAAGAAGGCAGGGTGGTGGGTGGGTGGCACATGCAGGTGGGGAGCGTGGGCACCCAAACAGTCCCCTCCCCCTGGGGTCCCCAAGGGGTATCTGCACTTTATTAAAATTGGCTCCTCTTGTCCCTGATTCATGCATCTCAAATCAGGATAGAATCGTGTAACTACATTAGTCAATCCAGACAGATCCGTCCATTACTTAATGCATTACTCAGATTTCAGTAACAGAAGGTATGTGATCTAGAGTCAAGTTCTGTTATGCTTGGATGAAAATAAAAACACTAAAAAAGTTTGTGGTAACTGCACCTGTGAGACAAGATTCACTGATTTTGGGAATGATGGCTATGAGTTTTCTAGCACATAATTTAGAAAAAACACATCATTTATATTAACAGCTTTGTTCTAATGATCATGTCAAAGGCCTAATTGACTAGCGATGAGCTATCTCTGTCAACAGAAAGCAAAGGGACATTTTCCTTATCATTATTTCAGCAACTATGTTTGGTCCTGTCCATTTTTTCCTACAGTAGCAGGATAGCATAGAGGATCTGTGGCTATTCATTCGGAAACCAAAACAGACAGGGGAAAAGCCAAAATTAAGGCAAGAAAATCAGGCTTACTATTTCATGGCCCAATCTGGAGAGAGAGAGGAAAAAAAAATAAAGTCTACAACTGAGTGTTTTGATTTCAACTCAAATTTATCTATCAGAGCTTGTGTGGGTAGGAGCATAACTCAGTTTTTTGCCAAGAAACATCTCCCAAGGGTTGCACGTGATTTGAAAATAAAAAGAAATAAATTTCAATAAGGTAAAAAACCTCCACCACTTCTCGCCCACACTTGGTTTGACACCCAGTTTGGGCTTTAGTGAATCCCTTGAGTCATCATCCATGGTTCTCAGCAGCATTGCTGAGAATCCCAGCAGATTGCTGGCTGCTCCCTGTGGCCACTTTGGCTGGAGGTATCCCTGCCAGAAGATACAGAGGTGTTTGCCACTTTGCTGTTTCAGCTCAGGAAGTCTCCTTGGCCACTCATGCTGTGTCACCAAAGACAGAACCAGATACATGAAGACAAATGCTTTTTCAGTGTTGCTATCCTGGTTCCTGGCCTGGCTTCCTTATCTCTCCTCTCCAATCCAGCAGGGCCGCAACTCTGAGGCACTCTGTGAGGATGAAAGGAATGAGATGCTTCTGGGGACTAGGTAAGAACCTTACTAGTTCTTATGAGTTCTAGGTAAGAACTCGTGCAGGGTAGGAGGAACTTCCCTAATCCTCAGTACCTTGGCCCACCTCTGCAGTGCTGTTCTTTCAGGGGGATGCTACAAGAGAATCTGACAAAAGCTAAATCAGAGCTAGAAGTCCCCTGAGTCCCACCAGTATTCACATGCCTTGAGAATCTTTCACCCCCTGCATCCAGCTTGGTGCCTCCTCTGCTAACCCTGCCTGATCTAGTCTGCTCTGGCCCACTTGTGGGGACCAAATGTCTTGCTTACTTCAACCTCAAGACATACCTTGCAGCTGGTCCACACAGTCTCTCTTCTTGTTCAGTATAGATCAAATCAAAGAGCACATGCATTAAATGACAGAAGATGATCAACACTAATAGCAAGAAGGTCATCATTATGTTTATACCAAATGAACACCCACACTGTGGCCCACAAATATAGCTAAAGCCAGGAAATCTGCTCCATCTTTCATCCCCTCCCTCATCCTATCACCCTCTCCTCAGCATGTTTGCAGGCATTGGGCAGAGGAATTCAGCACAGCCACACCCTATGATCCTGTCTTCTGACCTCTTCTTGGTACTGCCCACGAGTAGGAAACTTCAGTAAACCCTGCGTGCAGCTCACAGAAATTTCCTGTCAGGGTGACACATGTCACTCAGAGCCAGTTAAAGGGTCTCCTTGAGGCTGACTGTAAATGTCGATGTAGAAATACCCGGAGAGTGTTTGGGAGGAAAGCCAGGAGGTGAGTTTGTGGGACTTCATATCTGCAGCCTTGTCGATGTGTGTGTTGAAATCTCCCAGGATGACAAGTCAGGGTATTTCATCACCATTGTCAACAAGGTATCAGTGAACTCCTTTATGAACCCTTTAGTCTGTAGAGGTCTGTAAATGAGCATAAAACTCTTTGTTAGCTTTGGCTCAGGTTTCTATTGTCAGATGAATGAATTCAAACCTTACTCGCAGCCTCCATTAGAGCTGCCAAATCCCACCCAGAGGAACTATCTGGGGCAGCAAACTGCTTTATCAAACCTCTGTGCCCCTGCACTGAGCTGAACTTTTTGCCAAGTGCTGTGCATGATCTCTTTGCTCTGCAGAAAAAATCATGAACATCCAGGAATGTTCACAAACAGCACAGATTCTTTCTAATCCTATTCATCGAGCGACAGGAGACTTCCCACCCTCGGGACTCTATATTCACTTATCAAGGGCTATCAAACTCTCTCATGACTGTAATCAAAGTGCATGAGTTGGGGCTTCAGCAGCTCACTTGCAGGAACCTAGAAGTGTTGGATTTTTTTTCCCCCAGTGTGCATCTGGCTGTGTGTTTCAGGTTAGTTTTTTCCTTACCTTGCTCTGAAGTCCTGTCACAGCTGAAGACTCAGTGCTCAGGTGGGTAGCACAGAAAGTTGTCTCTCTTTTTTTCTTTTTATTTCTTTTTTTTTTTTTGCTTTTGGAGTGTGCCTTCTTCACATCTCCTGAGATAGCACAAGCACTCTAAACATTTTAAAGCCTTTTAACTTTTACAACTCCATTGTCATCTAGGAGAAGCCACTTCTCCCTGTAGTTCTAGCAGACATCCTCTCAGAAGGACTCGGACTATTTGAGGGAACTTTTCTGAGACTCATTCTGCCCTTATTTGCATCTTCCCTAGGTCTGCTCAAGGATTGTTTGTGTCCTACCCAGATGAGTATATGGAGCCCTAGATAATGAAACCAACAGTAAGAATGTGAGTGCCAGCCGTATCCACAGCTCCTGATAAACAGAAAACCAGGGCTACCCCTGGCTAAACGAGCAAACAGTGACCTTGTTGCTAAGTGAAGAACAGCACCCTTTTTCTTGCTCATAACACATGGGCTATATGTAAAAATAGCCGCTAGTCAGCAGCAGCGTGTTGCTCACATGTGTGGGCAATATGAGAATAAGTTTATTTCCAAGCCCCCTTTCTCCTATTAGTTCCTCATCTTTGATTTTATGTGGGTTAACCAAGGATGAAGGTTATCTGAGGACTTATTTTCAGCAACAGATATTTTTAAAGGGCTGGAGGTTATCTGAGGTTTAGCTTGAAAATAACAGTACTTTGGAGAGTTTGCAGCCCCGCCTAGTATCATTTAGTTGAAGATATGCCCACATGCACAACTAGTCAATTCACTCTGGTAATTTAACAGTGTTGTTGAATTCTTCACTGATGCAATGGTTTCATTTGCCAGCTTTTATAAATAACACTTTCTAAAAATCTCTGTTTACCCAGGACATCCTGGCTAACAGTGTCTTGGCAGAGGGTACTTGTTCCATCGTCATTTTGTAGCAAGACCTCAGCAAAGCAACACACACAGACATGAAGCTGTCAGCCCCTACAAAATTCCAGTTCAAAACACAGAGTAAAATCTTCCTCAATACCATTCATTATCAAACCTTACTAAACCCATTCTTCAACTTCAACTTTACCCTCACGAAAAATTCAAATTAGCAATCTCAAGTTTTTTTTTCAAGGCAGCCAGTGGTCACAGACTGTGTTATCTAAAGTTCACACTAAGCTGTAGGAAGAAGGGTGGTTAACATGTGCACTCTTGGCATATTGAAACTACCCACAACAAGGCAAAAGTCTGTCTGGGCACAGAGGTTTCCTATAGGCAGATCCTAAAATGTGCAACGGACTCACCAAAAAACTAAGGGGCTGGATAAATTTCATTACAAGCAAGTACTCTATAAGACAGTACACACTTCTTTGCCTTCTTTTTCTTAATAAAAAATCCAGAGAAATCCTGATCAAAGAAAACAGAAACTGGAAAGACTGTGGTGCCATCTGACAGACTGTCCTATTCTCCATGTCCCTGAGGAGAGGAAGAAGGAGCGGCAAGGATCAGACTTAGTCACCTTGTCCAACGCCAGCTGGATGGGACTGGGAAGCCCTGATGAGGAGACCAAGCTTGCCCCAGGCAGGTTTCACACCACTGTGTGGTAGTACATCTCAGGCCACGGAATGAGCTGGAAGAAACTTCTCCTGCAACGCTTCAGGCAACTTCTAAAACTACATAAACAGCCACAAACTGCTGGGACCTTGTGTCCCATCACCTGCACATAAGCAAACATTGGCAACTTGCCCTTTCCATGGAAACCTGTGTCTGCCTTTGTTTTAATTGAGCTGCTGAAGAGAGGACACCAATGTGTTTAGAAATAGCATATTGAGAGGTCAAGAATTCAATCTGTTCTAGAGAGGCCTACCGCTGGTTTTCTTGGCAGGGCTCACAGGGGCTGCCGTCAGCCAGTCCCCAGGAAGCATTCTCACTCATGGAGCGAGGGCGGTATGAGTGGCCAACATTCAGGCTTGGCTGCTGAACCAGAGGAAGGTTTTCAAAATGTCAGCTTGGATCAACCTAAATCAATTTTCCAAGGCGCAAAGGGATGAAGGGGGAGCTGAAAAGTGTCCTTTACTTTTGTTTCATATCTCACAGTTTCATTTTCAGTTACTGGAATGAAATATAGAGGGAACAAAAGGCCAGGCAAGACCTATACCTTCCCTATACCGTAGCCCAGCTTTTAAGGAGTCCAAGATATGGGTAACCCAAATTCACTTCTTTTTCCCCATTCACACTTCCCCCATTCACTTCACAAGAGTGTCTCAGAAACCTTCCTCATGGCTTTCTGGCCATGACCCACCAGTCAAAGCCAGCTGCTCCTCGGGACAGATCAAAAATTCTCTTTCCAGGGTATATCATGCAGAACATACTCATTGGGCCTTACAACATGGGTTCAGAGCCACTCAGACTCCGCTGCAAGTGATACTTACTTGGGTGATTCATCCATTCTGTGCATCCTCTATTTACCTAGTGATTGCATGAGGGTGTTAAGACATCACCATGAATTTCAGGAGTGCCCCATTGCACACATAGCTTCAAGTACATGGATTCATGATTCACTCAAGATGACTGCAATCACATCAATGGAATGTCTTGTTTCATCTTGTTTTTTTTTTTAATTTCAACTGGAGGGAGACAGTCCATCCTAAAGCCCCAGGCTTTGGGCCACTGCTCCACACGTCTGAAATCTGATGACTGTGTTTGGTTTAAGGCTGGCTGCAACCTGCAAAGACTTTGAGAATTTAAGCCTTGCTGTAATCCAGTTCCACAGGATACCAAGCAGCAACATCTGATCAGAAACAGCCTTTTCGGGTTGTTGTATATGGTGCTGGGATTGTGCAAACCCTTGCATTATTCTCCAAAGGCAAAATATAAATGGACTCGAAAGAAAAATACCTAAAACATCCCATTGAAGGCACCAGTATAGGGAAGAGCAACATTAAGTACAAAAGAAGTCTTCAACATAAGCTGTGAGGAAGTAGCTCAGCGTCAAGAGAGGGCAGAGAAACAGAGAGATCTCCCTTCAGAAAAGATTCCATGGTACTGTATTCAGTGTTCAACATCCCCATGCCCTGGGCAGCAACCACAAATCCATCATATTAATGCCAGTAAAGGCACAGAAATTGCTTTCCTAAGTTACAAAAACAGCCTGGGCTCCAGGGGATTCCCTGTCCCTCTGAGCAGTTTGTGCCCATCTGTGTTGCAGATAGCAATCATTGTCTCATCCAAGGGAAAATGAGCAGTGTTTGCAAAGAAAAGGCAGAGGAACAGCAGCCTTTGCCAAACCAAAGAGGGGCCACCAATAAGAAGATGGTTATTTTTCAATAAGGGCCTATTTTTGCTAAAATGTGATAAAATGTGCATCATTGTGAACAGCCGCACAAACACAAATATTGACATCCATGTCACTTATGACCTTTGTCCCTATGGCAATTTTGTTCAAAAGAAAAATATGTATCACGGACTCAGTATGTTTTCTTAGCGTGTAATGCTTATAATAATATAACAGTATCTTACAGCATCACTACAGTAAGCTTGTGTCAGCACTTCCTTTGCAAATAACCCTCTTCAGGACTGTTTGGATGAATTAGGGGCAGAATTTCAGTCGTAATTTTGAAAGCACTTGTTTTGTTAAATCAGAAGATGTACAGGCTTCTTGGCCTCACATTTGATCAATCATTACTTAAATCCTATTGTGGGCACTAGTGGTTTTTGTGGATGGGATTATGGCTATCTTTCCATAACTAGGAAAGGAGTCTTGCCAAATAACATGATTATAACATTAGTTTTGCAGTATACACTGTTATTCCTGAAGACCCAACTCTTGGCTTTTGTGAACTTCTGAGAAAATTGTGCTTAGCTTTTGTTTATTTGTTTGCTGCTCTGTAGAAAAAGTAAAAATCCCCATTTCTGAGGGAAGAAAGGGCACACTAATTTTAAAGATTCTAATACCCCAAGTCAAATATAAGAACAGAAAAATCATTCATTTTAACTAATATTTTCAACCTGTAACTTTTCATGGTCATATGTTAAATACACATATTCAACTGATATATAAATTATATAGAAGATATAAATCTATAAATATAATTTTAATATATTCATAATTATATACATAATATATTATATATATGTATATATAAATAAATGTATTTAACAACTATTTTCAGTCTTCAAAGGTTATAGGACTGTGACAAGATTTGTGACATTCAACAAAGTTAAGTGACAGTATTAACAGGGTACTTAAGCAGAAAAGTCAGAAAACCTTGCAGTCCAACCTACATAACCACTGTAATTGAATCAGGGTTTCTGGCTTGAGGTGTGATTGCAAGTTACAGAAAGAACAGGACTTACATCCATGGCAGTCCAGGGGTTTTGCTGGGTTTGAGTACAATGCACATGTTCAACAAAGAGGCAATCCAGTATTAGGAGTGTCTGTGGATAAACAGGCCAGACAACTGGAAGTCACTGGAGGATAAGAAAGTGGTCATTGTTATACAGACGAATATATCTGTTCTGATGTGTATCAGAAAATAAATTTCCCCATAAATTAAACAGTTCTGTCCCAGACCATAACAACAAGAAAGCCTTTGGAATATGAGGTTGTACATAATTTGGGGAATAGTTTTCTATATAAATCTCTAAGGCCAAAAGAATGAAGACTGCAGTGAAAGTCATATATAGTCACTATCGATAGTGTCTGACAAGCCTAAATATTTTTCGAATACTCTGTATTGTGCTAGTGAATGGTTGATGTAGCATGTATGCAGAGAAAGCCTTTATCTGACATCAGAAAGGACTTTATGCATCTTTAATAGTATTTCAAATTGCAGCCTCAAATATTTTTTAAAACATAGGAGAGACATATTGGGAAGTACCCACAGGTGGTATTATTTCCTTCTTTGTGAATGTTCTTTTGGGATAGTAGAATAAATAAATTATATTTCCTTTGGAAAGAGAGGTGGAGAGAGAGATAGTGAATGAAAAAAAAAAAAAAAAAAAAAAAACATTTTAGAGTTAGCAGATCTAGAGGAGTAGTCATAAAATCTACATTATGTCCATAATACATGTCAGTGTAAAGACAGAAGATTCTCCTGATAGACTGCAAGAGGTTTCTTGTGCTGCAAATTAAAATAATATCACAGACCAAGGAGGACATAGGTACAACCAGCCGTGAGAAAAGCCCCTGTCCCCTATGAAGGACATGTGAAGAGGGCAGCAAGCAAGCTCTCCTTCTCAGGCTGGGGCACTAACACGAAGGGAAGGGCAAACTCTAACCCCTCAGATATGGCAAAAAAAGTACTTGCTATCTCCGAAACAGAAAATAATTCAGAGGCATGGAGATGGATCCTGAGGTGTCAAACATGCTGCTCACAGCCAAGTGCCAGATCCAGGAAGTGGCTGGAAGTCCTCACAAACACCCATTTGCCCCCTGTTTCCTCCTCCCTTTTTTCAGCCTCAGCACATTGGTCTTTCTGGGCTGGTTTTCAGATGTGCCTGTGGATTGAAGGGGCAGCCTAAGCACCTGACTTCAGCAGCCTGGATTGCCCATCTGGGGTTGTGTAGCTCCCGAGCTATCTGTCAAAAAAACAAGTCTAGCTCTCATCCTGCTCCCTTGCAGGGAAAGGGAACACTTGGCTTCAAAATAAAGAGCTGGGGAAACACAGACCTATTCTCAGAACCCAGTCATGTCTGTAGCACCTTTAAAATGACTCCTTCCCCTTTAACACCATTTCTTGAAAAATCCCTGTTCTTTTCCCTCCTTGGTTGTTTCATGGCTGTGAATCTCCCTCTAAAATGAAAATAATGCACATCACAGTCTTCTTGGTTGTAGAGACTTTGACTTGCCAAGTATTTTCATGCACATTAACAAAGCAAAAACTGAAAACTGGCACAGCTTTCTCTTAGTTCAGTTTGTCCTTTTAATACTTGTTCTGTGGATGCAAGCCTTACTGTCAGGTCTATTCTTTATGAGATGGAAAGAAACTCGTCTATTCTTATAATGGGTTTCATTGAAAAGCAAAGCCACTTCTCTGCATTTATTTAAGTGCAGAGCTAGAATAGAGACCAGCATGATGAATTTTAAACAGAGTTCACATCTGGTCTAGAAACCGCAATCAATTTATTGCTGTATCTGAAGCATTTTCAGCATCTGTCATATAATATATTTTCACACGTTTCTAACACGACATTTTCTTGGACATAACATAGACAGGTATATCTGTCAGTTCAATTTCATGCAAACGAAATAGAAGAATTTTTTGGCATGGTTTATTGTACTGTCTTTGGAGCAGTGTAACTATCATGTGAAAAGGGTATTATTTAAGGATGCCAGAAGCTCAGCAATTTCTTCCAAAATGTGGAACTACTGACTACACAGCAGATTTTTTTTCTCTAAATCTATGCCTTCTTTTTTTCCATTTTGATAGAATCCATTATCCAAAGAATTTGAGAGAGAGGTGCATACCTAGTATTATAAAACCTATCTTAGCTCATTCTGGGAACTCTCACATTTTATGATAAAGTGGAATCTTCCATTCATGATGACCATTTAATCACAACTTTATTCAAAGTTTTATTAAAAATTAAATTGCAACACAAATCATATTAAAATTCTTAAGACCTTCACGTTTTCACCCAAACCTGTCATGGGCTTTCCCACAAAGAACCACAAATGTATCAAATAGCCTAACAGCACTGCAGCCCTATAAATAGGTACGCCAATTTGCCCCCATATTGGCCCCAGAACAACCATTTACCACCTCATTTTTGGCTATATAAACTGCCTCTAAGCACTTTCTCATTTGAAAACCCTGGGGTTCCTGTAAGAGCACTGCATCAGCAGACAAAGTCCTGCACTCCTCACCCTTTCCCCTGTGCTCACATAAGATCATCCACAGCCATTACTTCTCTGATTAGAAGGATAGAAGGAAATCAGGGGTCTCATGTCCTAGTGATAGTTTACTTGGTTTGTTTGCCCTTTATTATCCCAATTAAGCTGAGAGAAGATGAAGTTTTTCAGGGCATACTGGGGGACATGCACAAGCAATCAAGCCTGTGCTTTTGCTGTAAGCACACTCGAGAAGTAGGGAATCACGTGGGCCTGCTGCATCACAGTCCCTCACGGTGGGAGGAAGACCCTGAGATGATTAAACATCTGCTCCTATTAAATTAATGTCTGCCATAATTAAGGGTGATATTTAGCTCCTTGACCCAAGAAGGGGGACCATACTTGACTATCTGGACCAGGTAAAACAACATGGTCCCCTTGGGCAGAGGGGTCTTTTGAAATTGGCTTAAGCATTGGCTATAAAACTGAGCAAAGTAACTTGTGGCTGGAGAAACACTCAGGCAAAATTGATGGACGAGGGGGAGATTTGTAAGCAGTGACTGTGCAAGGCTGTTCACGCCACAGAGAGGATGCGAATGGAGACCTGGTGCCACAGGGCTTGGTAACCCTATGCAATTGGATGCCATGGGCTGGACAGTCACAGCTGTGCAACAGACATAGGTTCTGGTGATCCCATACCAGTATTGGTTTATTTTCCTAGCTTTGCAGAAGTCTTTCCATCATTGGACAAAGAGGAAAGTCTTGTGAGGACAGAAGTAGAAAGCAGCTGCCTCCCCTGCACCCCCATGAGTCTTGTGCCTCAGGGATGCTCAGCAGCTTGTTTTCCCGTGCCAAAATCTGTGTGGGAAGTGACAGTGCAGCAGTGGCCAAAGCAGGACAAGGTAGGTACCTTTTTTGCTGGGCTGTGGTGCTCTCAGATTTATTGTCAACTCTGGGTTTCTCCCCCAGCAGCTCTAGAAAAGGCTTGACTCAAACATAGAACTTGAAAAAAATGTCAGTTTGATTTCTATGGCATTTTATTTTGTAATAAATGTTTTATTGACTTTCTTGATGAGGCTGTGATGGTTTGAAAGTTTGTTTTTGTGAAGCTGAGGTATTTATATAATGTAAAGACCTTGTGCTCAAAACAAAACTTAGGAGCCTGATTCATACTATCACTCTTGTTTTATTTTTCTCCACTATGAATACAGGTTTTCACAAACAGATTCTCTCAAGATATTTCACATGGGCTTGGTTCCACCATAAATACAAATGTATTTCCAGTGAATACACCACATGAAGGTTGCCTGCTCCTTTGAATAAGTTTAACCATTTGACTACTGAATGGCATAGCCGGTTATATGGTGCTGAGAAACTCTGTGTCTCGAGTATGTTTAATAAATACATGCTTCAAATTAAAGTACTGATATCTTAATGACACAGCATTCTTAAAAGAAGATCATAAAAGTTACAATGGCACAGTCCAACAAAGGGTTAAAGAAGTATACCTCCTACTGTGGCATGCCCTTAATTAATAAGAAATAGAATGTCATCAAGAGAGAAATTAGGTGATATCTAAAGTCTACTTAGAATAGAGCTTTTCAATATTTATTTCTAATTATTTTAGCCTGTCAAAGAGGACACAGTACTTAACCTGTGACTCTGAAGAACTCTACTGTCCTCATTTAATTGCAGTGTTTTAAAATAGCTGCACATTGGCTTTATTACCAAGTTACTCAATAAAATGCAGGACTGATGGGTTACAGAAAATCACCTGTGGAAAGAGCAGATTTTTATCATTTTCAAAACACTGTGGTATGTGTTGCCAAGATTTATAATTTCCTTAGAAGCTGGAAATACAACTTTCTCCAAAAGACGCAGAGAAGTCAAGGACTGCTCTGCAACAAGAAAGCCAAATCTAAGGGAAAAAACGGATTCTTGAGGAAGTGGAACACATCTATTTACACATTTGCAGTCATTTGGGACAACTGACATTCAAAAAAGAAAATTCTCACATTTTTCTCCCACTTGAGTCATAAATAGTTGAGACAAGGTCCTCACCTGCCTTAAATTTTGCGAGTGTGCTATAAAGAGGTCACAGGCAGGCAGGGACTGACTTGAAAAGCAGATGGAGGCAGGGGCTGCAGATGGATGGTATGGAGTGGCAGGAGACAGCTGAGGGGGTTAGCACATCCCCCGGCACATCCCATGGGCAGGCGTCAGGTGAGCGGGACACCGAGCGTGAAATCCTGGCACTCCAGTGGCAACCGTTCCTAATGGCCAGGCTGGGATTTGACAGGCAAGTCTGAGCCTGCATGGTAAACCAGATGAGCAGTGCCAGGCTGTATCAGATTAGAAGCTGCACAGTCATTTTTAGGGTTGCAAGTATTTCAAATCAAAATGCAATGATCAATTTTCCCCTCTCTCCAGTTCTGCAACGTGTTTTTACTGTCTCAGCCATAAATATTGATGCTGAACATATGTATAGTATGACAATCCACAGGCATCTTGTGCTTTAATTCTGCAATGATAACTCAGCTGTCTCCCATACCACACAATAGTCATAGTTTAGTGTTAGCAAACCTGGTACCCTGTATTTCTTCAGCTTTTATTCCTTGCTGTTCATACGCATTACACTTGTTTCCTGTCACCACACATCTTGAACTCATAGGAAATACATGTGAGTACCCACTGTGTCTGTGATGAGCCAAGTTTGTGAGTTACAGCAAGACCCCTTAGACATCTTTCCAAAAAGTAATATGGCCCATACATCTCCAATCTCAAAATGTGACATCATTTACCATATCCGGAATTATGAGTGAATAGGAGCAAAAGAAGTAAAAACTCATTGTATGGCCTTTGCCAGAAAGCTCCATAAAATTGTTTCTATTGCAGCTTCTAACCAAAAGGCATATTAACCACTGCATCCAAATCACCCTTCATCAGCCTTGGGCAGGGCAGCTCACTTTCCCTTCCACCACACAGGGTTTGGTTGGCTGTCAGGTTGGGTCTGGTCTCAGTAAGTATTGCCTGTCTCTCTAACTCCCAACAGAGGACCCCTTGAAGCTGCCTCAGGCTGTAAACCTCAACAGGCTCAAAGGGAAGGATGGACTTTGTATTACTGCCCACAGCTCTGTCTGATTTACCACAACTGTTCAACAAATGTTGTTCCTTCACAGGAGAGAGAGGTTTGGCTAAGTCACCACTGGAGACATCCGTGTCCGGCTGAAACACAACAGAGAACATTTGGTTTTGGTTTTTTGGTTGGTTTTTTTTTTTTTTGGTTTTTTTTGGGTTTTTTTGCATGCTTGCAGCGTCAGGACTCAAACTCATGACAAGAACTAAGCAAATAATTAGATTTTTTTCATCTCACTAGCCAAAACTTGCTTAGAGTTGACCAAAACCAAATAATTTTCAGTGTCTCCACCCAAAGAAAAGCACTTAAAATTTTCAATCTAACAAAAGGTTTATTTCAAACAAAAGTAAATACAAAGCCTTTTGTTTTCCTTGGGAGTGGGAGGGAAAGGGGAATACTTTTTTATTTTTCATTTAAGACTAGATTAACCTCTAAAAACAGAAATCTCAAAACAAGCACAAGAATTATTCTTTTTCAACTATTGAGTCAAAAATGTTTTGATTGTTTTTTCTCCTTTCCCTCTCAGAAAATTTTAATGACTTAAAAGTGCATTTTCAGCAAGAAAAAAAAAAATCATCCAGATCAACTTTTGAACTGTTACTTTCAGGAAAAGAAAAGAAAGCCCTTTGCTCTGCTGTCACTCAATCTGACTCAATCTGCAGCCCATAGATGACTGGGATCAACACCACAGTTAGGAGTAGTCTGCAAAATCCTTGCAAAACAGTGAGCTTGCAAAGCAACATCATCATGGTTTTCCATGCAACCAGTGGGTGCACCAGTGTTTTCCAAGAGAAAAAGGTTCAGTGCTAGTTCCCTACTACTGACTGTTTCCATGAGGATTATCCTTAGGGACTCCAATTATTCTGATGAGTCTGTTTTTAAAGTTATTAAAGTTTTGGTGAAATATCATCATTTTGTTTATCTAAACGTTGAATATTAAATAGTGAATACTTTATCTCTCTTCCTCTTTCCCTTCCAGCTGGTAGACACCAACGGGACACAAGATGGCAGTAGGTTTTCTGGTTTTCTTTTTTTAACTGATGGGTGAGGTGGTTGTTAGTCTGAAGAAGCCTCACCTCCTGCATCAGCTCGGAATTAATTGTGTGAACATACCTGGCAGTTATCCAGTAATGAGCAGAGAACAGAAACACAGAGAAGGCCTGTTTCTCCTCACTTACTCTGATCTGTGTATGGGCATAATGGTGCATGTCACCCAACACATCTGGCAAATCTCATCACAGCGTCAGGCAATATCTGTATCCACTTCTGCTCTGCTCAGACACAGACACACACAGTTAGAGGAGATGACTCCCACCCATAGACACCTCAGTGGCTAATGCAAAAAACAAATACAGAAGCATTCTGTGTGTGCTCCCCATTCCCACATAGTTCATATAATGTATTCAATAATCATGTAACGCCAAAGGAGTAAAGGCCTTCCAGAGTCCTGAACTTCCAGATGAGACACATAGTCCCCAGGCTGGCAGGGGAAGAACCATCCTTCTGTGGCATAACAACTCTTTGCATTGTGTGGTCAGGTTTGGGTAGCAGGAGGGCTACAGGGGTGGCTTCTGTGAGAAGCTGATGGAAGCTTCTCTCGTGTCCAGCAGAGCCAATGCCAGCCAGCTCCAGGACTGACCCTCTGCGGGCCAAAGCCAAGCCCAGCAGGAATGACAGTAAGGCCTCTGTGGTAACATAGTTAAGAAGGGAAGGAAAAAAAAAAAGGGGGATTTTTTTTATCCTCTTTTCCAGAGAGAGGAATGAGAATCCATGAGAGGAGAAACTCTGCAGGCACCAAGATCAATGGAGAAGAAGAGGCAGGAGATGCTCCTGACTCTGGAGCTGGGATTCCTTCCCATGGTGCAGACTCTGCCACTGCAACCCATGGAGGACCACAGGGATGCAGAGATCCACCTACAACCTGTGAGGAAACTCACATGGGAGCAGGTAGATGTCTGAAAGGAGGCTGTGACCCCATGGAGCAGGGTCCTGGCAGGGACCTGCAGACCCATGGAGAGAGGAGCCCACGCTGGAGCAAATTTCCTGGACGTACTTGTGACCATACAGGGGATCCATATTGGAGCAGGTTGTGCCTGAAGGACTGCTCCCTGCTGGAGAGTGACCTATGTTCCAGCAGTTTCTGGAGAACTCTTACCAGTGGGATGGACTCATGTTAGAGAAGTTTGTAGAGGACTCTCTTCTGTAGGAGGGACCCCACCACTGTGGGGGGAGAAGGTAGAATCTGGGAAGGAGTGGAGAGTCAGAGGAAGGTGTTTTTAAGATTTATTTTATTTCTAATTATCCTTCTCCAATTTTCTTTGTAATAAATTCAATTAATATCCCCAAAGTAAGTCTGTTTTGCCTGTGACAGTATTCAGTTAATGATCTCTCCCAGTCTTTATTTCAGCTCTTAAGCCTTTCATTAAAGTTTCTTTCCCTTGTCCAGCCATGGAGGGGAGTGACAGAGCAGCTTTGGCAGGTGTCTGACATCCAGTAAGGGTCAAAGAAGTATAGTCTTCCTTCCTACAGCCTGATCAGGGGAGATGAAGGACACTTGTTGGTGGCCTTCTGCACCACCAGAGATGGTGCCACACTTCTGAGGGATGGAAGCTGTATGCACAAACCCCTTCACAGTAAGTGGAAATGATCCATACATCCTACCACACCACAGTCCTCTTAACATCCAGAGAGACATCTCTTCTTTTGAGTGATGACACCACAACACCTAGCTCAGTTGACCGGGAAGCAGTTCTAGGCAAAAACAGCAGTGTCATTCCAGGATGCACTGGTCAAAATTCAGTGAAGTCATAGTAATAGCACTTCTAATAATGAAAAACAGGGTGCAAGTTTTGAGGACCTGTTTGGGATTTGGACAATTAAATTCTACTAAGTTTTCTTTTCAACCCTCAGCTGCTCATTTGAACCTCTGGGCCTAGAATTCCAACACTCATCAGTCTGTTGACTGATCTCAGAGAATTGAGAATGAGCACCAAAACTTCCAGGTTTTGACACCTGTCATCTCAGGGTGGATCCATACTTCAGGAAATACATTAATCATCACAGATTGGAGCTGTACTTTAGCCACTATTGGAGTTCTTCAGCCAGTATGAACTGCACAGCAGAAGCAGCTAAAAACAGTAACAAGATAGATTGACCTGAAGCTGTTGTAAGCATGTTATCTGGTCTGATTGGTTTCTGTTGAGTAACAGGGAATGAAAAAAAAAAAACAACCAAACAGTTTTCCAAAGGACCTCTGCTAGCAGTCATGTGGATCCTCTGCATCTCTGCTGACTTCTCCAGTGTGCTCTCAGACATTTCATTCCCCAGTTCAGCCCTATTGCACTACATTTCCTTCATACAACATGAAGAAAAGGGTTGTAAAAGATAGATAAATCTGAGCTGTGAAGCTTCTGAAAGCTCGTAGCCAGATGACTACTTGAGCTGATTTTGTCCAGGTCAAATTATACCTTCCAAAGAACAATTTCTGCCAATGGGACAAAGTTCTCTGGGAAGTGCTGCTGGAATTGAAACATAAGTCAGCAGTCAAAGTAAGAGGCAAAAAATTGATGAACAATTTATCTTTTCTTTCCCACAAACTGTCCTTTCCATATCAAGCATTGGACACAACAGCAATATAAAGAAAGCTTCCAGATCTATAGCTATGTGTTACAACAGAGCAAGGAGCAAGCTGCCTTTCAGGGCTGGAAGTCTGGCTCTTTAAACAAGAACTTGCACTAAAAACCTGTTTTAAAGGTTATAGAAAGCACACTCCAGCCAATTTGCTCCAAAATGTGAAGTCAAATAGACTGTGTAAGTTCAGTATCACAAGGCTGGTGAATAATCAGTGGAATGAAATCTCTGCCCAGAAAAATACCCTGTCTATGGAGTAATGCTATAGACACCCCTGAACAGATGGGACCCAGAAAGGTCCATGAGATCTAGAGATGAAAATAGCTTTTACCAAAGAAAAATGCCAAGATCACAGGCCTGATTCTGATCTCACCTTGCCGTAAATCATAAGTCACTCCATTCAGGCTGGAAGTTAAGTGAAATCAATTTAAGACACTTAATTTTTAAGGATGGATCATTATCTTATTCCCTCCATTCCAATTTGAAGCAGCCCATCAAGAATCCAGCTCTCTGAAGGCTGTAAGAGAGCAATCCTCTGGATGAAACCAGCCCTTCTCCCTCTTTTAAATCCCCTGACCTCTAGTAAAACACTTTAATAATGCGTAAGAGCTATTTTTGTTGGGGTATGCCCAGTTGTCCCAGACATAATATAGACTGTCTGCCAGTCCAAAATCAACTCAGGTGGTCACTATGAAGCTGTGAAGTCAGAGACATGAAGCATGGGAGCACCAGAAGTGCCTTCCAGAACAAAAGGTATCTCTTTCCCCTTTCTGTGTCAAATCACCTGCAGCCAGTGGAGATTCAGCTAGGAAATAGCTTCTTGGCCTGTTGTTGGCCCCTGAAGACATCTGTCTCTGAAGGGCTCTGTATTTGTGTAACAATCCATTTTCAAAACAACTCAATTTCTTTGTGGAAAATTTAAAAAATTACTCCAAGATATATTTCTTCCTACATCTGTCAGGGTAATGTTACACATCCTGATGTGCATGAGAGATGAGCAGGGTCACAGATGTGTCTTGGTTTCAAGCCAGAATGTTAAAACTACCAATGTTAAAAAATGTAGCTTCTGTGTCCAATCCAGCATTCAAAATAAAACTGTAAAAAAGCATGCAAACCTCTCATTTGCCTGATTGCTATAGCATTAAACATTCTCCAAGCAGGGTTAATTCTATCTTTTTTATTTAAATGAAAATGTTCTCCTTTTCCTATGCAGGCTTGTAAAGTCATGGGAACATATTCTGCTGCCTTCCTGACATAAATCAATGCATATATTGGAGGGTCAGGCCAAAAAATATATACATTTCTTGCCCTTCAGCTCTATTTCACCCATAAGCGTTTGCCCACATCCTGGAACAGAAGAAATGTTTTCTTTCCATTGAATTTCCGACTTTCATATTTCTGCAGAAGTTGGCCATCACCACACAGTTGATATTAACAGCTTGACCCAGAATCTGTTAGGAAGAGAAACTCTTTTAATAGAATGACAATAATAATTCATCAAAAAATACCTACAAACAGAATAAAGTGAAATACAAAGGAATGTTCTTCTTGAGAATATTGTCTAATACAAACTCCATTCCAGTCTGACTCTCCTTCAAGCATACCACTCTTTAATAGGTAATTGCCAGTTTATTCATCCTAATCCTGTTCAGAATATGAACAAAATCATTGCTTTGAATATAACAAAAGAATAAAGATCTATGGCAAACCAGATATTTCTTGGCCAAAAATGTGTAAACTCTGACAGTTTATAAATTCAAGCTCCTGGAAAGTGCAAGTTTATGGTCCTCACTAAACTACCACATACAATCGTTACAGGAAAATGTTAAAAAAATGTATGCTAGAAGGACAGAAAATCAAAATTTAAATTAATTGCATGTAACATGCTGTAAGGTATATCTATCATTCCTGTGGACCACTGTTCATCTGGGGACCAGTGCATGCCCAGCAAACCTCAGGGCATGATTCTTTTCCATACCCTTCCTAACAAGTATATTTCTGCCAAAAGTAGTGTTCTCCACCATCTTATTTTCAAACCTATCTTGAGCAAGATTTTAGAACTTTCTAAAGTGCACCCCGAAGTGTTCTGTGACTGGGATGTATCATCTTTCTGTCAAAGGAACAAAGTGCAAACAGCTAAGTTAATATAAGAGGGAAGTCTTTACTGAATTCACCTTTAAAGCAACCCTCACAAAGCAATCCTCACCATCCCCCTTGCCCCAAGGCAGAGAATGGCTTCTCAGGAAAATCATCATCAAGATTCATCACAGTGCTTAGACAGGTTTTGATGCTCAAATACCTTCTGATGGACAACTGTTCCTTACAGCATCACCTGATGATCTGAAGGACCCTGCAGACTAAAATGTCACTCTTGGAAATAAAATTCAATCATCTACGCTGATCGGCTCTGATCTCTGCTATTTCTTAATTGACCTCACACTTCGCAGTTTGGACAGGCCTTTGAGCAAGGTAAATGCAAATACAGCTGCACTGTTTCTAGACAGTGTGTCACTGTAGCAATAACAACCACTTAGGGACATTGCTCTTTAAATAGAAAGTTTCCAGGCAGTAAATAGGTTGTCTGAGTTATTTTATGTGCATTATTATGTATTACTATTGTAAATGCAGGCAAACTCAGTGGAAAGAAATTATGATATCTGACTCTAGTTCAGAAGGCTAAATGATTTCTTTATTATAACTATGCTATAATACATTAATATACTATTTAAAGGAGATACTAAAACTACCTACCTACTTCTTCTACCTACCATATCTAACTAACTAAAATCTTGTGACCCTCTCGCAAGAGTCCAGACACAGGTGGATTGGATTGGCCATCAGGCTCAAACAATCCTCGCCAGAATCCAATCAAGCAATCACCCCCGGTAAACAATTCTCCAAACACATTCCACATGGGAAAAACAAGGAGCAGAAATAGAAACTGTTATCTCTTTCTGTGCACCATTTCTCTCTGTGCACCTCTATGAAGAATCTTGAGAAAGAGAAATGTGCTTGCCACATATTACTACTTTGATTTTTTTTTCCTATTTTCCTTGACATTTTTACTCTTCTCAGAGGTACACAATGAAAGGATAATGCAAGCAGTAACATACTGCAAAATCTATTTGGATATTAGGGAAGATCTTAGGTTGAAGGTGGTCTGACATTAGCACAGAGGTTGCAGAACCTTTATCCTTGGCGACATTAAGAATTTGACTGGTCATGAGCCTGAGAAATGTGCTCTAATAGAGTTGGAGTTCAAAGTCAGTCCTGCTTTACATGGTGATTGGACCACATGACCTTCAGATATCCTGTTGACCCAAGATTATTCTATTAATATTTCTGTGTGAGTGTCTCCTTAAACCTTAATAGTCGTGGTCCC
Organism: Taeniopygia guttata; assembly: GCF_048771995.1. Classification (NCBI taxonomy): domain Eukaryota; kingdom Metazoa; phylum Chordata; class Aves; order Passeriformes; family Estrildidae; genus Taeniopygia; species Taeniopygia guttata. The sequence goes on along the minus strand of NC_133024.1, from coordinate 61,468,914 downwards.
CCATTTAATTTTTCAGCTTTTGACAGGTTTACTCAAGGGTCTTCTCTAGAGTTTCAGTGGTTTTGATGCCCTGAGGAAAGACAGGAGGTCATCTGGGTTTGCATATGAGCCCATCAGAGCAGACACTTGTGTTTCACTGCATGTAGCATGTCCATCCCTGGGCTGACACCAGACCCAGATCTCACTTATGTGCAACTACCCAGCAGCTGTGACCAGGAGAATGTGCAAGGAGCACTGCTTCCCACAAGCCTTGAAGGGTTCAGGAGAAGCTGAGCATCCAACATCAGCCCATATCCTAGTCATCCATCATGAGATAGTGACAGCCAGTGGGTTTGGGCTGCCCTTCTTCAGCAAGGCCTCAAGCTGAAGCAGTTGGTCAGCAAAAGTCTGAAGTTTTTATTAAGGTAAAAGATTTCCCCATGACATATGTCAGTATACAGATCTGGTGAGAGCTAAGGGAGCGCTCAGACAGAAGGTAAGCTGAGAGCACATCAATACCCCAGCACAGCTGGGGGCCTGGGTAGTACTAGAGAAATTACTTTCTTTTTCCTTAATAAAGCAAAATAATTTATTTCCTGGCCTTTGCACTTCTATTACAAGCTGTGTAAATGGTTTTGTTTGTTTGTTCTGTAGTTTTATAGCTGGACACTTTTGTAATTAAGGGTGTTTTTAAGTGATATGAGTATAAAATTGAAGTGGGCAAGTGGAAAAAATAAACAGAAGGAAAGTTTTTAAGATGTTATTTGAATTGGCTGTGATATTCTTCCCCACTAGCTAGTGAGGTTTTAATTAGCATTGAAAATCATAAGTAACTGGAGATGAAAGAGCCCTGTTAGGTCATCCAGTCCAGTTCCCTGCCAGTTCAGAATTGTGCCCAACAGTGTATTTCCCAGTGTTTTGTCAAGTCCGGCACTAAGCCTGTTCATTACATGAATAATATGCTCTTTTGAAGTAGCAGGAGGGAAACTGCTCACAAACCATATCCAGGCACTTTCTTACCGTTTGTAACAAAAAAAAAAGGAAAAAAAAAAGAAAAAAAAAAAAGAAAAAAGATGAGTGAAGATTCAAGCCAGTGTAGAAATTTATATGCAGGACTCCACATGGGGTATTTACTCTCATTATTCTTATAGGGGAGCTCACACGTGGCAGCGTAAATATGAACGATGGACTAAATGTCATAGCAAGGATTGCGGGGAAAGTGTTTAACTGCTTCACTGAAATGATTCTAAAGGGGCCCAAAAGAGGGAGAGAGGAGGAGCTGCAAAGTCTTCACTCAACTCCTCCTGGCCTAGGTCAGACTTCATCCCACAGGGATATCTTGCATAGTTCACTTGCATTTTTTAAAAAAATCTAAGCAAGAATTAAAAACCAAACCAACAAGCAAAGAAAAACCCTCTAGAGCATATGTCTCAGGTGACAAATCCCATAAAACAAGCAGCCAGCAGTGAGTTGTCAAACAGAGGTGAAGGTTTCTTTTAGACCAATGAGTCAAACCAGAGATCAGGGCAGCTAGTACAAAAACTACAGTTTGGAAGATGGGGTCAAGGGATCCTTCCATATCCAGTAGCCAGGCATCAGTAGGATTTCTTTAAAATACCTGTGACATTTTTCTAATAAAATTGTCTTTCCTAGAATAAAACTTTTATACATCATTATAGTAAAAATTACAGACAGTAAACTATGACAGCAATTGCGATGAAAAGACATCAGCATGAACCAAAAAAATCAATATTTAACATTTAGCCTACTTAAATACAGTTTCATAGAGGCATAGTTCTGCAAAAAAAACCTTAACAAATGCTACAGAAGACCTTTCCAGGCAGAAGGAAAGGAAAGGAAAGGAAAGGAAAGGAAAGGAAAGGAAAGGAAAGGAAAGGAAAGGAAAGGAAAGGAAAGGAAAGGAAAGGAAAGGAAAGGAAAGGAAAGGAAAGGAAAGGAAAGGAAAGGAAAGGAAAGGAAAGGAAAGGAAAGGAAAGGAAAGGAAAGGAAAGGAAAGGAAAGGAAAGGAAAGGAAAGGAAAGGAAAGGAAAGGAAAGGAAAGGAAAGGAAAGGAAAGGAAAGGAAAGGAAAGGAAAGGAAAGGAGATTAGAAAGTAATTTGGCTGGGGATTCAAAGTAAGAAACAAAAATACAGATGACGTACAGACCTTCCTAATCAGCCAAAAGCACATTGTCATAATCAGGAAAGATAATGACATTTTCTAAAGGGCCATCCTGATGACTTTAAACATAGAGGAGCAATAAATGACAGAAAGGTGAGCAAATAATGCAAACTAAAATTCAAAGTATATAAAGTTAATATAGGAATCTGAAAATATCATGGTAAACTACATCTAATAATAACAATAAAGGATAAAACCTTGCTATATTTTAAAAGTCATTCTAGACAATATCTGGCAGAAAAATATATAAGAAGGCAGAAGTGTTTGTTGTCTAGTTCTGGCCTATGCATGGAAGGCATGGTAACATGTAAACACGATATTCATAAGAAGAGAATATTATAAGAAACACTTGATTCCATCACAGTAAGAAGGATGTTGAAGATCTACTAAAAATGATATTTTTTATATGGAAAGGCCCATAGAATATACATCTATAAGTCCTTAGACTTCTGCTTAACGTAGCAATCAGGCAACTTGCATTCAATTTTGATGCCTCTTTGAACACTGTATGCATTCCAGAAGTTTAAACTGTACAGTGATGTCCCAAAATACAGAAAGGACAGGCTATGAGGTGCAAGTAGCCAAAATCTGGGTAAGTGGATGCTAATCCTGGATATCATTTAAAAGTTAATAAAGAATGGGATGACAGGGATAGAATTATTAGTATTCAGTACAGTTTCATATGGAAAAGGTCTTGTCATCCTAAAAAATAAGTTGGACTGGTGTTTATTAGGTTGTGAAAAGTGCAGCTGAAGTATGGCTCAGTTTCTAGGGTGTGTTCATCTCCCTAAAATTAGCATTATACGTAGTCAGTAAAGGCTGCAGTAACTGAATCAAGTACTGGCTTCAGTACATACCCAAAAGTAGTTATCAGCAGGCAAATTTTCCATATGGATGCACCTGATGGAGAGGTCTTCTGTGATCAGAGCTGGGCTGCACACTATTCAACTCACTTTTCATCAGTGGCTTGGGAGTAATAAAGTTAGAATGTTTAAAGCAATCAAATGCAGAGCTGCGTGCCTAACAAGGAATACAGAGAAATGTGAGGGTATGAGTCCTAAGCTCTTTGTATTTTTCACCAAATTTTTTCCTCATCAAACAGCTTTAACTCATAACTATGTGATGATTAGGTCAAGCAGAAGAGCTCCCAAAGGAGACAACAGATCCAGCTCTGTAGCATGATGAGAGTATTCAGCTGCTGTATGGTCAGATGGCATAGCTGATGATTTAGCAATATGGCTCCCACAGAAGAGGTGCAACAACAGCAAAATCCACTCAAGAGTGTCTTACTCAGGCAACAGGGATGGAGATTCAAGCCTTTGGCTGAGGTCCACCTTCTCATTTTTCAGGAGAAGACCACAATAAAGTTGCTTTCTTCGAGTTCTCTGCAGAGTGAGAAAGTTCTTTAAATCTCTCAGATGTAAGAATGTACCAAGCAGGAAAAAGTTTTCCACAAATTCAATCACTCCCTCCCATTACAAATGATAAAATAGCAAGCTAGGGCTAGAGAACAATGTGTGCCTGGGCATCACCCACAAGCAGGGGGTGAGACTATGCTCACAGAAGGTATGCGCTCAGGTCTAGAATTTTAAAATCTTCCTTATATTTTGTCAAGACAGAAAGATTTTTTGCAGTTCTGCTACTTGTCTTCTTAAAAGGATAGTCAAGCACCTGAGAAGGCAATTACATATTTTTAAGTGGTTTTAAAGTGAAATATGAATTTCCTTATTGGGAGAAAATCATAAACTGCAATCTGTTTGCTTTACCTTTTCAACAGCTAGAGAAAGAACTGGGATGTGTCTTGATAACAGCATATATAAATATCTTCATGGGGACAAAATACCATATTCCAAATGGCTGTGTAGCCTGGCAGGAAGGGCATAACATGAATCAAAGTGTGGATTCAGTTTCCAACCAAATTCAAATAGGAAACAAGGCACAATTATAAATAATTGTTACAAACTACCAAGAGAGTGTCAGAGACTGTGGCTGTAGATGTCTTCAAATCCAGGTTGGATATGATTCTGGGTTTTGTGATTTAGCCAACTCTGACATTATTTGGCTCAGTAGGAGGCTGACTGGGTGAAATTTAATGGTTTGTGATGTACAGGGGGTCAGACTGACTGTTCTAATGGTCCCCTCTGGCCTTAAATTTTGTGGAAAACTTCAGCTAACCAGCAAAGCAAGTGCAAACAGCCCAGTGGTTGCAATTGTTCCGAGTGCAGCTGACCAAATTTAAATAATGAATTATTATCAAATCCTGTCTTAATCACAAACAGAAAAACAGAGGGGGAGAGGGAGTTAGCCCCTGAGAACAGTTTGCTCTGCCTTAATTTAGAGAAAAATTGCATCAAACTCCCCAGAAGAAAAGGTGTCCAAGTCCTTTTACGGAATGAAACCTAGATTTTACAAGTAGAAAAATGGCTTACACACTTAAAAGTCCACTTAGAGCTTGGCATAGATCTATTCCTTTCTACCCTGAGTGTTGGCACACTTCAAGGGCACTGAGGATCTGATTACTATCCTACAAAGTGTAGGGGTTGGCTGAACAACCCCAGAGTAACTCAAATACCAGGGAACCTGGCCTATTCCCTGTCCATAAAATACACAGAAAATGATCCCACTCCCTGACATTTTTTCAGCTGGGACAGCTGCTATAACAACTCAGAGCTTTTCAATCTCTGTACAGAGCTCATGTATAACCTCAAGTTCTCAGCCTGGAACCACTTTTCTTCCAAGCCTATTTCACTGGAGCAACCAGAAGTGTTCGGGGAAAAGCTGTTTGATAGCCTCTGAAGGGGGAGCACTAAATCAATGAAGAATTTAAAAGGTGGGGAGGGAAACAGGGGAATGGGAGTGGAATAGAAAGATTTATAGCAAAAAACAACATATAGCTTGAATCCAGTCCAAGAGGAGCCACAGGGGGCTGGTGCCAGTCATCACTGATGAAAGCATTTGGATTTGTCAAGGAGAAAGATGCTATGTAAAAATTGCATTCAAAGCCCCAGTGAAATTGCATTAAGGGGCTGGTCTCTTGGAATTTTGCCTGAGCAATGGCTCCAGGTTTGTGCACTCTGGGCACATTCCGATCCCCTTCTCCATGCCCCACTCTTCCCCAGCAGCCCTGCAGCTCCTGCTAGGGCAACACTCCCCTCAAATCCAGCTTAGGCTGCAGGGAAATTATGTGTTTAGAGAATCAGCTGCTTCAACACTCACTGCTGGATTTAACTGTTTAGCAATGTTTTCCAGCCATTTAACTCCCTCCATCACCCAGCCCAGCCAGAGGGCTTAGCCTCTTTGGAGTGTTTCTTTATATGTTTTTTTGCTCGATGGAAATCTGCAATAGTTATGATGTGACTCAAAATCCTGCCTGTGTGTCTGCTGCTGGGGCAGAAAGCCCCACAGCCCGCCCCTCCCTGGGACAGGGTTCAGCAAGTGGCTGCAAGAGCTGCTTCCTATCCTTCTCCTAAACCCTGCCAGCTCCTCAGTGCCCCTGGCACCCACTCCCACAGCATCAGGGACCAGGAAGACTAGCAATTTGTAGTACATTAGTAGCAAATGTCGTTTTCTTGATTTAAGGGGCTGATGGCATCCCCTCTAGTATTTGGCATGGGGATGTTACCCTTGGCTGTGCTCATAGTCAAGGGCAGAAGTTTCCATCAGCAACTTAAAAGTCTTATAATGGAAACAAAAAAAGCAGAGTCAGTATGAAATCTCCACCAGTAAAATCTGAAGCATTCAGCAAGGGAATGCAAAACACAAAACAAAAAACACTCATTCAGCAAGCTGTACATTGCCTATTGACCAAAGCAATCAGTCAATATTCAGGGAGCTAATCTTCCAAGTGAGCTGGAGAAATTAATTCTAGTGTCAGTTATTTCTTTGATGCAATACTACTAAGTTTGAAAGACTGCAAATACAGGCTTATTTCATGGGACAAACTGGGAATCAAGCCTCTCTTCAGTCATATTAAAACAAAAAATGATTTACATCTTCTTGTCAGGCCAGCAACATCCCTTTGTCTTCTTCGAGGTGCTGTTGCTTCCCAGGTGCTGAGCAGTGGCACTCTGAATCAGCCTAAATTCCCCAGAAAGGGCTGGCAGCCCACCCCAGGACAGTGGCTTGGCAGCTCCAAACTCTGCCTGCACGCTGGGCGGAGGCTCCTGCTGTTTCAGCCCCCTCAGCCCAAAATACACCTCCCCAGATTGATCCCAAAAAAGGGAAGGGCAGATCTGGCACCAGTACTGTCAATGACAGCCAGGGCAGCAGCCTCAGCCCCACAGGTTTCTGCTCTGCCCCTCCACACCCCAGGCACTGGGCTGCTGCACTGGCCACCAGCCATCTGGCCTGTCATAGGGATAAATTAACACCGTGCTGCAAGCAGTCCTTCATTCCAGGGTAGAGAAGGGACTTTTTCAGAGGCATTCATGAGATGCAAAAGTTTTTCACCCTCTGCTCTAACCCTGCAGCATCACTTCAGCTGCAAAGACATGTGCACCACACCATCTTTTAGGAATTTTGCTTCACTGAACTTTCTAAAATGTCACTCTGATAGTCTTTCAGGTTTTAGTCCTGAGGGTGGAAAGTTTGAGGTCTTTCTTGGCTCACATGGAGTGGTTCTTAAGGATCTTCAAGGGGAATGGCTTCAAACTGAGGGAAGTAACTTTAGGCTGGATATTAGGAAGAAATTCTTTACTGTGAGGGTGCCCTGACAGGTTGCACAGAGAAGCTGTGGATGCCCCTTCCCTGACAGTGTCCAAGGCTGTGTTGGACTGGGCACTGAGCAGCCTGGTATAATGTAAGATGACCATGATGGGAGGGTTACTTCCAATCCAAACAATTCTATGATTCTGTGATTCACGTCACGCCCAATTCTGCATGACCAGTCCAGGTTTTACACAACAGGAAAATGTAAGTCCTATGGTTTCCATAGGATTTTCTTGCTTATTGAGTTGCAGCCATGATGAGAATCATGCTCCCTCTGGAAAAGAAGCAGCACGACTTGTGCCACAAGACCCATAGCTGTCCCATACCACGGCCTAAAGAATCTGCAACACAGCTCCAGCAATGTGAGAGATTAACCCAGGCTTTAGGCATTACTTCATTTCTTGCTTCTTTTTTTCTATCTGACTTGCAGCGTCACCATTGGCATAAACAGCCACAACTTCTCCATCAGCTATTTCCTTCTTCACTTCCTCCTGCACCAAGTGTGTGTTTTTCACATTTGTATAGTACTTGCAAGCTCAGAAAAGCTCATCTGACTGTGACTGAAACTCTGGCACATAGCTTGATTTTTTTTTCCCCCTTTTACTGAACTAATTTTTGCGTGATATGCTGCCAACTTTACTTTTCCCCCCTTCCTTCTATATAAACAATATTCCTCTTCCAAATATTTCTTAAACATTTGATAAAATGTGCTGCATACATTAGAGGACTTTGGCTCAATTTTATAAAGAACTGGCATAATGCAATATACTAACTCAACTTTGATTCACTAAAAAAGTATGTCATTAAGAGCTGTATATACCTCTGATTTTAGTGTACAGCCATGATTGACTGTTTCAGTCATTGACTTCTTCAAGTAAACTCTGTACTTTTTTCCCCTCTATATATTCAGTTGATAACATGAAGGCATGGCCAAATATAAATAAAAGCTGTACATCACCTTTCAAATACATGCTTTTTATTTATTTTATAGGAATGGATTAGGTTCTAAAGTTTTCAGGAGGTGTTGCTTTACCAGTGGCACTTCTGCAAGTACAGCGGTGTTAACCTTGGTTCCTTGGCCAGATTCCAGTGTGGTTAATTATACTCTGCACACTGTGAAATTCCCACATAATTTTCAATTAAGGAAGTTATTTGCCACTTCTACCACTCCTTGAAAATTATTGGTAAGATCTCCTGCATACAAAATGGCTGCTGTGCTCCATCCCAAGAGTGGCAGTGTGTTAGCCAGCACTCATGAACAAAGATGATGTGAATATAAATAAGTTTAATCTTTTATTCTAATCATTGTCAATAGAGAGTCTTTGGTCTTATACTTCATAGGCAAAAAAAAAAAAAAAAGGTCAGAGGCTGGGAACACAAAGATGTCTAAATGCATGCACACACCTCACCATGTTAAAACTGTTTGGAGCTGATCTGGTCCCAAACTTTAACTTGAAAAGGTGAATTGTTTGCATTAAAAATCGCCCTTTTGCTGTCAAATCCTAGGGAGGGAGATAGAAGGATTACGTCTGGCTATTAAGGTCTCCCCTAGAAGGGGAAACATTCAAGCTAACATTCACACCACCCTTTCAAGGACATCTCCAGCCTGGGTGGCCTCTGGTAATACTGCTGCTGGCCAACATATCCTCAGGCACAGCCAGAGCTGCTTTGCCCTTGTCATCCCAGAAGACTCTGGTCTTGTTTTCCAGCCCATCTTCTACCCCAGGAGGTTGCTGTTGTTCGTGAGGATTGGGGAAAGGCAATGGGAAGGAGACTATTTCTGGGGCTGTGACCCAAGGTCAATGGCTTGAATTCCATGCCAAATACTCAACACCATGCCTTGTTTAGCCAATGAGGAGCCTTTTCCAGCATGACCAGGACTAGCTTCCACATCCCTCATGCCTTGCAACTCAGCATTCACTGACAAGGCTGGGTCATGCTCAGAGAGAATGCTGTCAGGATCACTGAGAGCTTCAGCTTTCACAGAACATATCACAAAGGGAAAACTCCTTCCACTTCAAGACTGGGGGAAGGATGCATGATGGAGTGTGCTTGTCAAACCAAGGCTGACCTTGGCCACAGGTTGAGTCAACATGTGTCCTGCAAGGACAGGGATGTATCTGATGTCACATTCCTAAAACATCACATTCTTCCCAGTCCTTGGCTACAGTCAGTTGTTCCTTTCCATCTCTGCCTAGCCTTAAGACACTGGAGTCTTCATTCTTCCTTTCCAGTACTTCCAAGTTTCACTAACACCCACTATGAAATTAACACTTTTCACAAGCTCTTCTTTCCCTGTTCTTCATACCTTCTATAGCCCCTTGTCATGACTACAAATGCCCATCTTCAACATGTCCACTAATTTTTGGATGTCCCCATCCTTTCTGGTCAGAAACACATCTTCTTGTGAATTAAAATGAAAAAAAATCTGTGCTCTCGCCTGCATTTTTTCCCAGCTCTGGCTGAAGATTCCTGTATACTGGAGGAGTAGTGGTTTCCTCTCTTTCCAACACCCTTATGTGACACAGACATGGTACTCTGTACACTGGATAGTCTGCTAAAGTGTCTCCATCAAATGTGTGACCCTCCTGTCTATCCCAATGTACATACAAGTATATGTGTACATGACAAGTTTTCTGTACTGAAACACCATCCCAAAACTGCCATGCTGCCAAAGTCTTTTCTTACAAGGCAGCTTACGAGCAGATGCCCCACCCTTTCACTTTTGCCCAGAGGTCACACCTGAGCACTCCCTCCCGGCTTCTACTGCACTGTCACCTCTTGACTCTGTAGCAACATGACTCCTTATTTCTAGGATTTTACACAGGTAAATTAAATGATCTTCAGGAGGAGCTGACAGAAGCCGTCACCTCAGTGAGCGAAGTGTGGTAGAGTCCAAACCGGGCCTTTTTTTCTACTGATAATGTCCTCCTCATCAAATTTTTTAAAATACTTTCAGAAGTAGCCTATTCCATGTTGTTGTCAGCATAAGGAAGGTCTCCCATGTTTCATTATGGACTGCTAAAATTGAGGTTAGCTGTGCCAAAAGTACTTTTCCAAATACAGTCACAGTTTTGAAGGCCAAATTGTTCAATAATGGCCTACATCTGTCAAACAGGGGCACTACCACTGACCAAGTGGTAAATTTAATCCATGAGAAAGCTCAGAGCACATAAACTATATTGTTCCCCATCTGACTAAGCTAGAGTGTAGTTAACTCGCTGTGAAGCCGTTATTTTATAACATCTGAAAAAATGTTCATAATAACGATTCTGTGGAGGCCGTTTTAGAAGTGGGTATAATATTGGAGTGCCTGTGGTAGTGGCCCCCTGGGAAGAGCCCCTTGTAAACCATTCATAAACAACATGGAGAGAGGGAGCTCTGTGTGTGGTCTTGACTTGATCTTGCAACTTTGGGAGCTGAACAGCTCAAGGTGGATCCATTTCATAATCACTTTATTTGTTTTGAAATCTCTCAGCATCCTTCAGATGACCTCCATAGGACTGTGAGGCAAGAACTTTAATTATTATGGTACATAAATCTAATGCTTATCATAGAGAGGCCCTCAATCTCTGTTGGAACATCTATGTATAACTGCAATAAAAACAAAGCAATACTCCCACTAATTACAAAATGAGTATTTAATCTCTCTGTCAGTAAGTCTGATGCTGCCAGCATGGCTTACGGAACTTCCCTGGTAACTGGCAGACAATGAATTCTACAAATGCTATGTGACAGACATCTATTTTGAATATCTGTCTCAGCTCTTTGACTTCCCATGAGTTTCTCAAAATAACTTGGTAAACAACCTGCTAACATGGATAGTGGGAGCACCGCTAAAATTGGTTCCTACTTGTCCACACAAGCCCTGGGATTCCAGGACTTAGGCAGTGTGAGTTTTTGTGGTCGTGCCGGGCATATGAAGTAACATACATTGAAGCTTCTTGGCTAACCTGAATTAATGGTGACATTCAGACCACCCTGCCTTGTAATTTCTAAAAGGTCACCACAAAGGCCACTGGTGCAGACACAGGAAGAAACAATGTTCTTATTTTATACAGCTGTGTTACAGAAAGTCCCAGCAGTGGAAGGAAACAACAGATAACTGTTGATCTAGTATTTTTTAAGAGCTTGGTTGTAGAAGCAGAAACCTTACCTTGCAAAGTTTGATGTTCCCATTATATCAGAAAAGGGAATGTTTTGAATAGGCTTTTTGTATCTCTGAAAAAAGTCTACCTGCCACTTCACAGATCAAGCATGTGTTGCCCTTGCCAGAAAGAGGTAAAATTTCATTTCAAGATTGTTAAATAAAATGTTATCAACTGAATATATAGAGGGGAAAAAAGTACAGAGTTTACTTGAAGAAGTAGTATGTGGGCCTTGCCACAGCAGTATGGGATATCATCATTTCTGCTAAAAATCAAAATAAAATCCCTTCACAAAGATATAAGATTTTTTAAAGATCTGAGTGAAGATAGAAGAAATATTTGCTCAATGGTCAGTAAATGCAATCTAATCCTTCCCTGCTTATCTTTTTAGTGCATACTCAATACAGTCAACACAGAAATAAAAACTGTTACAATTATGGCAGTTGTTTCTTGTGCAGCAAGGTCTGACATCATCTAATGGGAGGTTAATTAATAGTTAACTTGGATAGCACAATTACCTAGTGAAACCACATTATTAAACCTCTGGCTGTAACCAGCTTGTAACTTGAGAAGAATTTGCTCATATCTGGCTCTGGCCCATGTTGGAGACTGGGGATTTTAGTGGCTGCTGACTCCGGCAGCGCAGCCACATGGTGTACATCCAGCATGGAATTCTCCTAGTTGAGATGTAAACATCAGAAACGTATACACAGGATTGACTCAAAGGAACAGCAAACCAGTCTGCAGCTCTGCAGGAGAGGATGATCAGGTAAAATGTGAACTGTGTTTTCACAGTTGGTGCTTTTCTAATTACTGGTATGGTACCTCAGAGCTGTATGATTTGGAAAGATACACCCTCAGCCTAAGCCCACTGTGCCTAGGCTTCTCAGTGATGCTGCAACTGCCCTGAAGTACAAAGACTGGGGCACAGAGTTCTTCCTGGGTGAGTTGACGCACTCATATGTTCATCCCAGGGGTTTTGTGACCTGCATGTCTCACTATTTCAAGTCTCAGCTGATGTTTGCACAACCTCTGACATAAAAGGGGATGCCTTGCTTCTTAAAACTAGCCAAAAAGTTACTCCTCATAATTTCAACACTTAAAGTCCGTTTCTAAGACCCAGAGAGTTAGTGGACCTACAAAAAATCATGAATACTCTCTGTTTGTGTCTATATTGCTAAGATGGCCAGTGCCTAGAAGAAGTCCTGTGTCCTGGAAAGAGGGATCATCCCTACTGTTAAGATGTTGGAATGACCTGATTACAGCACAGTTTGGACCAGTGCCAGTTGGAGTGTCCCCCTGCAGTTCCCAGGCACAGTTTGGGAGCAGAGGGTGTCCAGGAGTGGGTAGTCCAAAGGCAGCCACCCTGCTCCAACTGCTGAGTTCCTCTGCCTGCCCAGGCACTCTGTGCTTGGCCTCATGGGGGTCAGACCCAAGCACATTTCGTGGACTAACACAGACACAGCTTCAACTCCCAGAAGAAAAAGCTGGGTTAAAGTTGTCAGAAGATATGAAAAAAGAGCAGATATGCTTAATACTTGATGATTTTAAAAAAATAAATAAAACATTTTCCAAAACTAAAGAGTGGACTTCACTGAGGATAGAAAATTCTCTTCATTGAAAGGCTACTAAATGACTTTTACACACAGATATGTAAAAGTAATTTACATCTTGATTTCAAAAAGATTTTTTTTTTTGATGGTTGGTTGATTGGTTGGTTTTTGTTTTCAGAGGCAAGCGTGGTTTTGCTTTCATATTCTCCATTTCTCTCTGCTCTGCCTTTCTCCACTGAAATAAAAAAAAAAAATCAGGCAACTGGACTGAAGGGAAGGGGAGATCTCTGGGACTGTCACATCATTTTTTTTTCTCCAGGAGATGGTAGGGAGGAATAAAACCTTTCTCCTGCCAAAGAAGAAACAGCCACAAAATCTAGCTGCTCAAAAGAAGATGGAAAATGAGAATGAGAATTTCTGGAAAAGAATAGGCATAGGGCATGGGCAGAGACAGGTAAGGCATTGGAATCAAGGTTGCACACAATGGTTGACTGGAGATGAAATCCATCTGGAGCTGACCAGATGCTTTGAGTGTTTGCTCAAGCTGTACCAACATGATTTGAGCAATGAGTCTTCTGCTGGTGCAGGTCCAGCCTCAACATTATAGCTCAGTCTGCACATTCTGGATGTCTGTATCTTTAACAAAAGAATAATCATCAAGGTGAAAAGAAAGGTTTAATTTGGCATATGGCACCCTCCAATGGGAAGGACTGACAGAGCCTTCTTTCTATAGCAAGGAATTTTGTTTAATTTCCTTGGGTAAAAGACACATGCACTGTATAGCAAAAACAAATAGGAAATAGTGTGATATTGATCAATAAAACAAAGAGGAAAATCCAGAAAGCCAAGAAAGGGTCGATACTAGTATATGATATTAATCAAATCAATTAAGATTCATTGAACCAATGAAGTCACGTACTTGAGATTTATTTCATTTGCTAACTAAATCCTGGCGCAATCAGGAGTAATCAAGTTTACATGCAAGCATTTTTCTAGGGAAATCAGTAATATTTAAATAAATCTCAAGCCAGTTCCTCTCTATTTGCATTTCATTTGGAAGAAGATGAAACATAATATGTCAGTTGCAGAATTTGATTCACTGATAGAACTCTAGATTCCATTTGTTCTGATCATGAATTCATTTTATTTGGTATTGGACTAATTTGACAAATTGAAGGGTAATTCACTTCAGATTTTTTTTTTTAACGTAAAGATAACTATCAAGTTCCCCAGTGCTTTGCAAAGCATAAAATTGAGTTAATTTCTCCCATTTCTAATTGGCAAGTCCATCTCTGTATTTAGCCCAGCAGCATTGCTATGCAAACACTTGCACAGGGGCACTAAGAGCCATAGGACTGAACAAAAAGCCCTGGGGACAGTGCCCTGGAACTGAGACATTGTTAAACATTTTACCATTTGTGGCTGGTTGTGCTCACATAATGCTCTGTTCCAGTTATTCCACTGGAATCACCAACTGAGACTGAAACCCTGGTTGCTATGCGGTCTGCATCCTGAGAGAATAGAGAATTTCATACTGCCTTGCATTTTGTAAGCATTAATTTATTGCATACAAAAGAAATGTAAATATTATTTTTCTTCATGTAGGTTTCAGAATGTCAGAGAGCCAGAGCTAATTAAGGTTCAATGACAGATTTGATAATTTCAAGTTTGGTTGGTTTTTTTTTTCCTGTTGTATTTTAAAGAAGAAAAGCAATGGCCATTATATCCTAATTTGTAAACACTTATTGATGGTTGAGGCTGGAAAGTGTGTTAGTGTTGTTTGTCCTGTCAAAGGCTTTGGAATGGTTTGAAGTCCATTGAGCTACATCTGCTGCTATTTATCAGGGGTGTAGGAGTTACCCTCTTTCTAACACAGTTTATAAAAGGAAGAAAAATTTTAAACTCTGCAATTAGATTTTAATTAGGGGGATTTTTCCTCCTAACAAAAATTATTTAAGCCTTTCTTTGAACTTCCAAAAAGAATATGTATCTTGTAACCCAGAAACCCAAAATGTTCTTCAGTTTTGTGTTTTGCTTGTGGTTGAAAATTCTTGCAGATGTTCAAGTTCAGAAGTGGACTAACAGCAGGAGAGCTAAGCTCAGAGACCGCATTTCTGTCCTTTGCATGTTCTGACACCATGTAGGCGCCCAAATGTCTTCCCAGGAGCACCCATGGAGGCAGTGAGCTGCTTCCCACATCTGCTGCTCACAGGACAGCACCCAAACTCAACACACAGATCTGTTCTGTGGCAGTTTTAAGCACAGAGCTGGAAAACTGCAGTTTGCCCGTCACCCCACAGATGCCAGAAATTCACAATTATTAACTTGGTTTTACTCTCACAACACATTAGAGAGGAAGGAAAATTTCATACCTGTTGTACTGGAAACTGAGCCAAGGATTAAAACCAGGTTTGCTGGATACCATCTTAATACTCTGCCCTTTCTGCTGTTTGTCATCTTTGACAGCATACCTGCTGCTGTGCCAAAGCCAGGACTAAAGCAAAACCTCTTTCCACCTTCCTTCCCTGCAGAACAGGCACAAAAATATGAAACCCACCACCTGTGCTTTTGAGTGCTTCACAAGTCTGCCAGCACTGGGATTTCAGTCTGCTGTTAAATACGACGGAGTCTTCTCAGGTAAAAAAATCATTCCATTCTTAAGGGACAAACAAGAAAGAGGCAGAGACAGAGCACAAAGCTGGTACTGAAGAGACCGTCGAGACTGGTGCCAGCAGCAGAGCTGAGGAGTTCTAGAGGGTACAAGGAGAAAAGCTTTTCTCCTAGTATTTAAAGAAAGCACACTCTTGGAATAAAAATGACAATTTAACAGTCAGAGCCATAGGCAGGGAATATATACTGAGCAATCATGTGGGAGCATCACACAAGGGGACTTGGGGATAAAGAAAACAGAAGTAGAGGGGCATCACAAACCTTAGTCGCTTTCTAAGTGGGAAAACTTGGCTATAAAGGAAGGAGAGTGTCACCTTAGCGAGGTGAGACAAATTGTGAAGTCATGTCTCTCCAGCGTCGCTGCCTCAACTTCCTAAGATTATGGGGGAAAATTCCTCTGTGATATTCAAACTTTATTGAGAAACATAGAGCTGTGCTTTCATCACATTATTGTGAAACACCTCTTCTAAAATGTACAACAACATAGATGAATTTTAAAATAATCTGCAGCAAAATTAATGCAGATTTCGTATTTGTTGTCTTTGAAACCAATAGGGATCCATCCTCCTGATCAAACCTAGAAGTCAATATTTATAGCAATAAGAGTACAAGTCAAATTCATTTTCCCCTTGCAAAAAAAAGCAAATGTGGGGGAGGGGGGAAATGGTTAACAAAATTGTGGGAAAAATACACTGTGGTAGTATTTTGTGGGAGCCATAATGCATGTCTCCTGTGACTCTTTCCTCTTCTGTACTCTGAATTCCCTTATTATTCTGCATTTCACATAGATCGCAGACTTTGCTTTGCAGATAAGGAAAAGGAAAATCCCCTATGGTCCCTGATATAAGAGGAAGTTCTTCCTACTATTTTCCTCTTTAATAATTCAGAATGCAATGAAAAAATATTTTTAAAAGCTTTCGTTTAGCTAACCTGAATTACAGCAGTACTATTTCTTACCTGAAATTATTTCAGTCCTGGTCAATGCACTTTGGTCTTCTAATGAAATAATGAATAAGAAGCTCACATAGAAAACTGGTGTTTTCAAAGGAGTGGTTTCACTGAAACACCAACATTCTGAAAATGGTCATTGTGAAGTGCCAACAAGCACTGGTAAGTATTTTGCTTTTTCATTACTATCAGATGAAGATATGTGAGAGGAATCCAGCCCACCACCTCTAACAAACAACCTGAGATGTCCACAAAAATATTCTGTATTAGTTATTATACTAATGGGCAATTTAGTCATTACAATATGAGAAGTGAGTACAATTCAATTTCCTGTTAACTTTGGGTTTGTCTCTTTTAATTAATTTTTTGTAATTATTGCAGTAGCAGTGTTGCTCAGCACTCACACTGATAATAGTTTAAAAAAATATTCCCTTGTTTTCCAGAATCTCAGCCTTTCCTTGGCCTTTCCTTGGCCTTTCCCTGGCCTTTATGCCAATGGTGGCATAAAAAAATATTTTAAAATATATTGCAAGAGATACTACAAGCCATCCATCTTCCATGCCACATTAGAAATATCTGTAGGACACAGGAGGTAAGTGGGATTTGTCACAAAAGCTAAGTTCAACTTACAACAAGCTTTAGGAAATTACAGAGTGCAGGAAAAGCATTGAGTGGCATGAAGCCTTACATACCTCATTTCCTCACCTAGCCCTTGCATTACTTTGGGTAAAACCATAGTATCCACCAGCCACACTTGAAAACTCCCTTAACAGACTCAGAATGCAAAGATATTCTTCTTGAAGAACTGCTGGGCACAGCCCAAACAGCCCATGAAACTGAGTCCAAAATGTGTTTATTTCTTTCTGAAATCAGCATCCCTGATATGTTTTTAGGAGCCATCAGAAAATACTGCTTTCTGAACTGCATTCCTTGAAAACAGTGCTTTATTTTTAGAGAGTTTTCAAATATTAAATGTGCTCAAATACACCCAAACAGCTTGCAAAAATCAAGACAGAATATCACAGCAGTTTATTAGAGAAGGTGATGAGTGTTAGATAACAAGTGATCCATTAAATATTTTGGTCTTCAGTGTAATGAATACTTCAAAACAGTCATATGAAAGTTAACAGTCACCATAGAAAGTGGCATATGCTTACACAGGAGGAACAACAGGAAATACATTTAACACACTTTATTAGTAAAATCAAAAAGGCATTGAAACTCCAGCATGTTATACTCACAAACTCAGTGACTTTGCAAGAATCAAATGACTTATCAAAAATTCAACTCTTGCAGAAACAGCTCCTTGTTTAACTATTTGTGTTCTTTTTAGTTTTAAAAACTTTCTCATATATGTAGTGTATGCCACAGCCTTGAAATTCCTTTTTCTAATGAGTGATCCCAGATTTGCTTAGTCTCTACATCACAGTGTCATCTTAGCCAGAGACCTGCCAAGTCTTCCCTTTGTAAGGATCTCGTAACTAATGGACTAACAAGGAGACTTGCAACTCCAACATCTCATCCACTTCACAAGTGTACAAAATAATAAATTTGTGTTCTAAAGAATTAATGCACTTAACTTCACAAAGAACCGCGGACCTCCCTCTCAAAAGTTATCATTAAACCTTTGCTCCAGAATCACTCTTGTTATTCCAGATATACCTATGTTAAAGTAAAGAAATATTTTTTGACAGACATCTCATAATCATGTTCCTGGGTTAACAATTCATCATTAAGTGATGTGATGTAACAGGCTGTCATATAATCCTCAAAGGTCATGTCTCACTGTGATTTAGAGCCTTTAAGTTAGACAAGATACCAGTTTTAGGAAACATATAGATATGCTTTATTTCATGCAGATATGTTTATGGTTTTTATGGAAAACATCTCCAAGCAGTGATGGCTGTGACAACCTATTCTGGACCCATGGATGTAAACCTTTCTTTCTCACCCATCCCTTCTGGAGCCTGAGGATGCTGATGTTGCACATAAGGATAGCAACCTTTAGCTCCACATTAGGATAACAACCACAGCTAAGACTCATGCTTCAAGCTTCAGTTGTATTTATCAAGTGCCTTCATAAACTTTGACTCAACAGCTTTGAGGACTGGACAGGATTTCTTCTGGCCATGCTAGGGGAAGTTTACTGTCCTTGCTTCCCATGGTGCAGTGCACCAACACTTATCAACCTTTAACTGTACAGTCACAGCAGACAAGAAGCTTCCCATTCTCTGCCGACAGCACTGAGTTTTGGCAAGAAGAATATTCTTTCTCATCCTGGAAAGTGATTAAAATGTGACTGTGATGAACAGAAGATTGCACATAATCTCAGCAAAATCTATGAAATGTGTCTTGGCTCTGGAATCCAAGTGCATTTACTCGCTCTTCAGAAAGTTTGGTTACTGCCTTCTCAGACACTGATCACTAATTAACAGAGTAAATGAAGGTGACAACTGGCTCCTACTGCACTTGCTTGAAGACGACACATTTAGGAAAGGATCAGTTACATTTATTAACAAGGCACAGTTGGATTAGGTATATTGGGTCTGGCTGAGATGGAGCGCATTTTCCCATAGTACCCTCACAGTGCTGTGCTTTCTATTTGTAACTAAAAAGGTGTTGATAACACACCAGTGTTTTGGCTTCTGCTGAGCAGTGCTGGCACAGCACCAGCACTGTCTCTCCAAAATTCTGCCTCCCATCAGTAGGCTGGGGGTGGCAAAATCTTGGGAGCAGACACAGCCAGGACAGATGACCCCGACGGACCAGAGATATTCCATACCATGTAACATTGGCTCAGCAACAACAGCTAAGAGAGAGGAGGAGAAGGAGGCAGGGCATTCATTATTACAGTGCTTTGTCTTCCAGGGCAATTTGGGCATCTCCTGCTTATTGGAAGCAGAGAATAAATCTTCTGTATTCCTTTTCTTCTGCCTAAAACCTTTGCTTTTGCTTTTATTAAACTGATTTTATCTTGACCCACAAGTTTTTGCCATCTTACTTTCTTCCTCCTCCGTCCTGCTGAGGGCAGAGAGTATGATAGAGTGACTTGGTGGTGTCCAGCAAATGTCAACCCACCACATCAGGAAATCTGGTTTGCTCTGTAAGAAGCATGAGACTGTAGGCTGAGAATGTTATAGGTTGTTATACATCTCTCAGTTTAAACTAAAAGCAGAGCTTTTAGCCATGTTTCTACAGTCTCACATCACTGTATCACTCCTTTGAATCCACCACAAAAAACAAGGAAATGCTGCTTCATACCACATCCATGTTGTAGGTGATAATATGGGGTGAGGTGGCATCCCCAAAGAGTGAATGGCAAAGAAGCACTTCAGTTGTGGTATTGTGTAGCAATAATTTAAGTCCTATTTGACTTACTCTTTTCTCCATTTTAATTGTGTCCTAATCCAGCCCCATAATTTCTTGCAATTCTAGTTCTCCTCCTGGATTAATAAAATTGTACTTTCAGTTTACTTGTGACCTTTCAATTTTTCTAGGTTCTAATAGACAAACATGACCAACACAATGCTTCCCCAAATATCTATGGCATGGTTTTAACATTTTGCAGATTCATATTCTCTGGAGAAATCAATGAGTTCTGCAGGTACCTCCTTTTAGGTAGTTGAAGAGAGCAATATACTCAGGTCCTCCTGAGCCTCTTTTTCTCCAGGCTAAAAAATCTCAGCTTCATCAGTTTCTCCTTATCAGACTTGTGCTCCAGACCCTCCCCCAACACCACTGCCCTTCTCAAGACATGATCCAGCACCACTGCCCTTCTCAAGACATGATCCAGCACCTCCATGTCCTTCTTTTAGTGAGCGACCCAAAACTGAAAACAGTACTCAAGGTGTAGCCTCACCAGTGCCATGTACAGATCACTGCCCTGGTCAGTCACACATGTAAGTACATAAGAGTGGTTTTTCAGAGAAGTACAAGGTCAGGTTCGTAAGAGGCTGCCTTCATGCTCTTTCCATCTCTGCAGTTATTTTACAGAAATAAGTGCATAAGACTTAAGTATGGAAAAGATATTATGGAATCCAGTAAAATTTTGGAGAAGACATTCAATACATCTGAAATATATGTACTTCTATTCTGTTCTTTGTCATTTAACTGCTATCCATAGTGATGTGCTGAGCACAAGTTCAATGTTCATTGACATTCAACAATGAAAAACCATTAATCAAACCTTATAAAGAAATAAGGAGAATGTAGATGCCATAAAAAATACAAGCTTGACTTCTCAAAATTTATTTTCTTCCTCTATATAAATCAGAGTTCAGTTTAAACTAATTGTTGTGGGTTGAATGTAAAAGGTATGGCTAAGCAGCCACTGAATGTTTGAGCTTATTTCAAATATCTGGACATATTTGGTAAGATTTTCAGACCCTGCTCCTTCTCTGTCTCTTCTGCTCTGTGGGAAGGCTGTTTCTTAACAGCTTGACAGCCCTCTTTAGATTTACCCTGCATTGAGTTGAAGTGGGTACAGGACACAGCTGGGGCTCTGAGCCAGCCTTACACTTTCAGGGCTTTAGTTAATCACTTTCCTTCCCTTCCCTCTTATCCAGATGGCTCATAAATGACAGAGAAATGACATTTAATATCTTATCTACATTCTTTATAAGTAGTAGATTGGGAGTTCTCCTGACAGAAGAAAGGAATCCACATAGTAAATCCCTTTCCATCACTAGGACTATATTTTTAAGTTGAAGAACATTGTGTTATCCATATAATCTCTGAGATTATCTTTCTTCGGTATTTCTTCTGGTTTTGCCCTCAGCTCAAGCTGACTTAATGCAGAAATTAAGAAAGTTTCTTCTAGCCAGTGATATGTCTACTAGGGGGAGACATGAAGGATTTTAATTTCCAGAGCTATTGTTAGAGCAACTTCTGAGGGGTGCTAGATGAGGTTACTAGGAAAGTAACAGCAGAATTGTCTTCACCCAGAGAAAAGCTATTGCCTAATCACATAAAGGTATAAATCCAGCCCTGATGGACAGGCAGAAAGGAACAGCATCTGATCCTTACATCACAGAGGGTAGCTATCTCAGGAACTTCTTGCACAGAAACAAAAAAAAAAAAAAAAGTTTCACTGTGGCAATGCTTATCTTGCCATAAATGAGTATATTGAAACAGAGGTAGCTTGGTTAGGGAAGGTTCCTGTGCCATATGAAACCATTTATTCATCCCTACAGCTGGTGCCTTTCTTTTGTTGCTGCCTTTCTTCCTGCATCATCTCAGCCAGGGAATGGGTGTGGTGAAAAGAAAGGAAAGCCCCATGGCTGTACTGTTGTCCAAAGGAGGAAGAGGAAAGAAAGAAAAAGGGAAAACAGTGGAGCCTGTTGGGACCTCTTCATCATTGTTATCTTTTGACTCAGAGGTCATCTACCCAAATGAACAAAGCCTGTTGCAGTAGCCTGTTCCTGCAACTGCAGATTCACTCCATGAACCTGTGCAATTTGTTAAAATCTTCTGTATCCAACATACTCTGTTTGTAAAATGAAGCTAGGAGGTGCTGCACTTAAGAAAGAATTTTCAAAATCACATATGAAAAGTACGTAGCTGTGTATCTCATTTTTACCCTCTCAGCTGTCCTGCCCAATTTATTTCTTCCTGGAGAAAGTGGGCTCTACAAAATAAGATAATACATTTTGTTGGCTGTGTTCCTCTAACACATGAATACAGTCCCCCAGCTCCACTGAACATTGTAGCAGACAAGCAGAAGACACTGTTTGCAAAGTATTTTTGTCTTAGAGAAGTAAAGGAAATTAATTGTTTTTCCATACAGTCATTTAGTCAACAGTCTGCTCATGCACAGTATTGAAACCACACCCCTTCATAATATACATATATCATACTTTATCTATCTTTTATTTATCTCCACGTCAGCAGCCCACTCTAAAAACCCTTCAAGAGTCACAGATTTTGACAAGCTTTGAATTAGACCATAGATATCTTAGCTATGATATAGCCACTCAACTGCGTGACTTTCCATTATTATCTGAAAACGAGAGCCTCACTTAGAAATGGGAAAAATTTTCATGCCTTATTTTCTAGCTCTGTTCTCCAGACCCATGCACATCT
The DNA here is from genome assembly GCF_048771995.1 of Taeniopygia guttata. Taxonomy (NCBI): domain Eukaryota; kingdom Metazoa; phylum Chordata; class Aves; order Passeriformes; family Estrildidae; genus Taeniopygia; species Taeniopygia guttata. Next base: position 61,446,646 of record NC_133024.1, on the reverse strand, counting down.
GCCCACAAAGAGCACATGCCACACCTCACCCCAAATATACAGTGACCACCTGTTTTAAGCAAAATATTCTAGCAAAATATTTTTAAGAGAAAGCATAAAAAGTAGTCAAGAAGAATTTCTGCAGCTCACAGGGAACTTCATTGATCTTAACAAATCCAGAGACCACCTTACTTGTACTTGAGCATCCATGTCTGGTACCTGATTGGCAAATCAGGTCTAGATCTAGCAGCTGGAAAATAATGGATACTGCTGAGCTGTTCCATATTGCTACAGAAGCATCCCAAGAAGGAAAATGGAGAGAACAGAATAGGACAGGAGTTACAAAACCCATCCCTTGGTCTCATAATGTAATGTGCTCTGGACATAACAATCTTGGTACAGCACTCTGCTATACCAAAATGTGCACAGCACTGAATTCTCCTAAGGCTTCAGTCCCATCAACACATGATGAAAGCAACAAATTTCCCTGGAAATCAATACACATAGATAGCTGCCTGTGGTTAACCAGGCTGCCACAGTTCCTGGCACCTCAATGAGGAATAGGTTTTTCTGTAAGCATAGGAAAATACCTGGTAAAATATTAAAACCTTGTGCCACAGTGAGATATATGAGGTCTTTTCCAAAGAAACCGAACTTTTGCAGAGCTCATCAGCATTTCTGGAACCTGACACTGTCCAAGGGCACCAATTTGAAATGCAGGCTGCCCTTGGTGAAGTGGGATGGGTAGGAAGTGCTCACAGAAAAGTAATAACGTGATCCAAGAATTAGGCACTAATTTAAGATCTAGAATATAAATTAAATCCTTTTGTGACACAGGCAGTCACAGACACTGGAATTTGTCTAACAAACCTCTCTTAAGGATGGTACTAAAGTTTCTAGACTACTTTTGTTCTGTGGAGGCTCCAGGTCCAAGTACTACTTCATGAGGATAGATGAAGTCCTTCATATAATGCAGATACTGTGGCAGAACAGATATTGCAAAGATTAATTATCTTTTTGTTCTTTTGGAGAGTGTTTTTGTTTCTTTTGAATGTACCTTTGTATACTTGAGGTTCCTATGCCAATGCCAAACTTTAGCATACCCAGTAGCAAAAGATTTACAGAGACCTGGTAAGCAGTGGGAAAAGAAGGTGGCTCTTGAAAGGCAAAGGATTTTTACCCTACTAGTAAAGGCAAAACAAACCACAGCTGGCTGTATGGAACTGGTCTTTTGCATGCCAGCTTTGGGTTTTTTAGTGCGTATAATGGAATTTCTTCCTGTAAGACAAAAGAAGAGGGCATGATCTGGTAGCCACATGGTAAACACAAAAGCAAATCACAGAGGATACCCTCTTCAAAATTGGTGGGCTGTGCCCTTTGCTCCCTTGCATCTCATCAATCATTGAAGCAGCAGGCAGAGAAGAAAAACTGGGTGCGATGTGTTCTTTCAGCCAGGAGAAGAGAAGGATTATCAGGATATGGAGGTTGAAAGTGGCTGACCCATCATCCCAGCCCTCTAGAGCTCCAACAGCAGCTCCAACGTTCTTTGTGATGAAGCAGCCACTGCATACACAGGTGTATGCATACACCGTGGCCCAGAGATGCCTGGCATACAGAGCTGTGCATCACCCTAGAAGAACCACTCTGGCCCCATTCCCAAACCTCTCCTCAGCTCCCAGTACCAAAAAAGATTACATCATCACTGTTTGGTGCAAACCACACCTTCAACATTTTAGCCGGCTACTGAGGGATTTATTACTGTCAGTTTACAGTACCAGGCATTCTGGGAGTAGTTAGCAAGAAGCTGGCACAGGGGGAAAGCTGCCATTTTCCCTGGAGTTTAACACAAGAAAGGATTTTGTGCTTTCTCTTTTAGCTTTTCTGCTTTTCTTTGCTTCACTACAAAACCACGTGAAAGCCAGATACAATAACATCAGTTTAAGCAGCACTAGCCAATCCAATTTCTCTTGCCTATTTTTCATTTACCTTAAATTTTAGAAACTTTTTCTAACCCTGATACAGGTTTAAAGCACAGAGAGCAGTTTGGGGAGACACTTTGTTGTTTGTTTTTCTTACTTATTCTCCCTCTGAAAGGGGAGGAAAGGGCATAGGAAAAGGAGGAAGCACTGGACAACTTTAACTGTAGCTAAGGCAGATGCAGTCCCTCTCTTATAGCTTATACATATGTAATTGGTAACAGTGCTTGGACCTTGGACTAAAACTACAAATTTCCTCTTATTTAGCCAGTCCTTCCCACCCCCAACTCCCCCCCCACCCACCAAAAGGCCCTAATCTAAATCAGATCTGGGTATTCAGGAAACATACAGGCCACTACAATGAGCAAAGTATTTGCGAGTCATCCAGAAACTCAATTTCCTTCCTCAAGGAGTAGCACAACAGGGTTTATTTTGTAAGGAGGAAAAAATTCCTTTTTGGTTGCCTACACTAAGTTTGCTGTCTCTTTGGCTGAGCCCCTCTGAAGCATCCAGGAGCTGAAGACAATGGTTCACTTTTTAATGATTTTTTTATCACTACCTTGTTCACTTCCAAATGTGGAAAAAGATCTAGCATCACATTGCTAGCACCAAATAAAAAACTTTAGTCATTTCCACCCTCTCAGCAATAAAGAGAGAAAAGTGATGATAGTAGAATTTTATTGGCTTTATTTAAACAGGCTTCTTCTCCCCCAACAATACTGTGATGCTACTATAAAACTTTTCTGACACATTACTTTAAACATTAGCACATGGACATGCCAGCTCTGCACTTCAGGAGCTGCAGCTCAATGCCAAGAGCTATTAGTCACATTAAAAAGTCTCTTCACAATACGGCAGATAGAGACGAGAGTGTCTGAGCCCTTCTGCCTTTGGTGCCACCCTGTGCCCTGTCACCCCCCTCCCCGGCTGTGGCCAGCTTGTACAGGGCAGCTCAGAGAGGTTTGTGCCAGCAGCTGGGAGCATGAGAGGTTTTGGGGAGCAGGAACTTTCTTTTCCCTGGTTTTAAGGTGGATGCCGCTGCAGAGCTCCACAGGGATTGCTGCAGCCAGCTGAGGACAAGTGATGAGAGAAGGGAAGAACAATGAAGTTAAGCAAACAAATGTCTCGTCTAGGTCTGGGGAACTTCTAGTCTAAATACATCCCTATCCTCCTTCGGTATACATGTGTGTGCTGCTCCTCAGGACAAATGGGGCCTTTCTTTTCAGACCCTTTGACTTCAGCAAGGATTGCACAGCTGGGATGATGACTTGTCTCCTCTTATTAAAACCACTTCTTACAAGTGTCGGCTGTGTCTCCATGTTCCTCTGAGTCACTTTTTTCAGAGGAAAGAGAAAAACAGAAAATCTTTTAAGACCTGATCTATCTTCTTTATGCACTTTTATCTATATTTAACCTGGTATGGGATGAAAAAAAATACATCTAATGTTATTAAAAATTGTGATTTATTCAGTAACCATTCTGGGTGTTTATCTGTCTCCATTTTTCCCCATGTACAGCTAAAAGCAAGAGAATCTGAAATAGCTAGAGCACTCCTAAGCAAAGACACAGCCTAGACAAAGCAGAATATTCCAGAAGAGACAGAGAGGGAGGGAGCATCCAGAGGGAATCAAACAAACCACATATATGACTGAAGAGAACTCTTAATCATACCTATAAAAATAGTAATATCAGTGGGTTGATTTTTGTTTGTTTCTTTTATTTTGCATTTAAAACAAGCACATTTCCTGCTGATGTCAGGCAGTGCCAGTTTGTAACATAAGACACACGCTGAAATACAAGATGGAGAATGTGCACACACACTGCATAAGAGAGGCTACAATCTGCAAAAGTGAACGTTGAATCCATATATCAATTGAAATGACCTACAATTCAGGCAGTAATCATTTTGAAACAATCTCACATGAATTCACCTTCACAAGATTAGAGGCTGATGTCACCAGGAGGGTGAAGTCATCAGCAATGACTTAAGCTAATGGGAAAATGCCAGAAAAACTCGATCAGTCTGTTGAGAAGAGCTTAACCTCTTCCAAGCAACAAGGAATGCTGAGAATTATTTACTTCTTTTGTTTGCAGTATTTCCTGAGTGGGTTTTAGCACAGAAAAGCTTGCAGTTGACTAATGGGGACAGGGAATGAAATCTCCTTCCTACTGTGTGGCTGGTGATCGCTGTTTGGAAATTTTAAAGCCATATGTCTGAATTCAAGTAGAATTTCAAGACAGAGAAAACTGGCAGTAAGCTGTGGGGATAATTTTGTGATGTACAGTCAATTCCAGCAACACTAACTCATGGGAGTAGTTCCTGCTCATTTTAGGTCACTGACACAGCGGATTCGGCAAGGGGACTTGGGCTCAGCTTTACATTCATTAGAGACGAAGATTTAGAACAGAGACGTGGCCTGTGGTGATTATGGCAAGCTTTCCCCAGACAAGCAAACCAAGCTGCCCATAGCCACACGTGGTGGGGCTGACAGCAAGCCATACCAGGCAGCTATGCCAGCTCAACACGTGTTGGGTGTCTTCCTGAGGTAATAGCAGAGCACATGATTTAGAGTCAGTGGCATTAAAAACGATTGGAGTCATCGTGGAAAGTACAGATATTTTTGTTTGACTGTGTAATGTGTGCCTGTGTGGGAGTGGTGTGAGCTTGTTCTATTTCCAGCCTGTGAATACCGAGGTGTGACAAGCCTGCTTCCCCGCTCCTTCAGCAAATGGTGCGGGCAGTGCCACTCCCTGGCGACTGAGCTCGGGCACAGCACAAACCATCTGACAGAGAGCTGAAACCAAGAGGTGGGCCTGACCCTGGGTGCCACAAAGCTCACTGGCTCCTTGCACTTGGGCTCGGTGCCCCAAGCAGAGCATACAGGAAGGATTTGCTGGTGTGGTCAAGTGGCCTCTGCCAAGCTGGTGAGCAGGCTGCTTTTGCACTGACGTGGATATTCTCGATGCACACAGTCCATGTGGCACCTCAGGCAGCTCATTAGCAGCATTTAAGAGAGCCGCCAAGCCCCACCTTACCAAGCTACAGCTCCACGCACAGCTGCAGAGCCCAGGTGGGCTCCAACTCTAATGAGACCAGATCTGCTCTGCTCTGCTCGATTCCCTGGAAATAAGATTAGGACTTGGCCCTCTGTCTATCTGAAATGTTTTTCATGTTTTAAAGCCACATGTTTTCTTTAACCCCCTCTTGCTCTGCAACACTCTTGTAACTAATTTACTTCTTAAAGCTTGAAAGAGAAGAGCATTCTCTCACAAAACAAGTCTACGCTTTGAGTTGAAATGCTGAAGGTTAAATGAAAGGTCCTCTAACAGTACATGCTGGTTGAATTATAAATATGGAGATGCACAAGTCCAGCCAGTATGACCTATCAATCCTAAAAGAACTTAAATTATGATCTTTCCAGAATGGCTCAGCTGGCAGCCTGTAGGCCAGATGTTGTTAAGTAGGTTAGTCCATCATATTTTCCATGAAGGAGTTAAAGAGTCGCTGCTTGGACGACAGGCAGAGGCAAATCTCCCTGCTGCCTGCCCAGCTCTCAGATCTGCCACCACCACAGATATGTGGGACTCCAGCCTGCTTCTGAAAAACAGGCAGAGAAGCCAGGGCTGCCAGTTCCTCTGGCCAGGTTGCTGCAGTTCACAAGGAGAAGGGAATCCCAGGAATAATTTGTAGCCCTTTTGGCCATCAAAATGAAGTCACCTGCACTTAAAAGATCCATATTTTATCTTCAAATGGCCTCATATTTAACAGCATGTTTTCCCAAGCAGGAAGTACTTGTCCAAGAAAAAAATCTGCAGCTGCAGACAAAAGGACTCCAGGATTTTAGGACCGGGTTGTCCTTGTTTCACAGGACCCACACAGTACCAGACAGAGAAATATTGAGTGGTTCAGCAGTATACTGCAGGTAAATATAATATCCTTCCTCTTTTCCTTTTCCACTTCACTCTCCATCCTGGCAGATCAATTTCAAAGCAATCTCTCCACCCTGAAAGTGGGTTGACTAAGTATGAACTGCCCATAGTCATTTGCACAGTAGTAGAAGATATCTTCCACACAGGTACCTCATACTGTTTTGAAGAAATTAAGAATCCATGGATTGGGCTGTAGCTCAGTTTTTGCACTATTTTGACATTACATTGCTTACATTTTCTTCTTACCCAGGCAAAGAATCTGTTTTCCTGATGGCACTGAAGGGAAGACAAATTGCTCAGTGTTCAAGAGGCAAGTTTTGAGCTGCATAACGTGCTTACAAAAAAACAACAGATCAGGGTAGAGCTAAGAGTATTGCTAGTTTCCAAGGAGTGGAAACTACTATGCCTTCATCCCAAACCCATCCTGAGTCCCTATCCAAAGGAGAGTGCTCCTGTAGGGCTTACTGAACTAGCAGAGTTGGATGCTTCATCTACAAATCTCTACTTAGAACCCCACTTTATTAGGGCTCTGATCTAGTGCTATACAATCAAATGAAAAAAAGAGCCTCCAGCTTCTGCAATGCCATGGTTGGACAGAGTGCAGTGGCCTGAGCTCCCTTTACAACAAGTGAAGGTGAGGGAACTCCTCAACAGCTCAGTGCATCAGAAGGCTTCCTCAGCCTCTGAAGGTGCCTATTTCTTTCCAGCGATTGCAGAGGGGTCTGTCAGGGACTGAGCTCCTGATGGAGGTGGCACAGGAAGCACCTGAAGTTTGATGGGGGGTGACCAGCACTTCCTGCCCTGGGAAAGGATCCAGCACACACTTTGCTCTCACAGACTGGGACAAGGCGTTATGGTTGCCAGGTTCCTCAGGAGACACTGATCTTTTCCTTCTAATAGAGAACTCTGTTGGGACCATCTGCCTCCTGGAGTGAAGGGAAGAGAGGCGGTAATTCTACCTCTCTCGTTATCCTACTGTGCCTTATGAAGCAACCCGTACTGGAAGCTTATAAAAAAATATTAAGACCTTATATTCTGTAAATCAAGTCCCAAAAAGGGAAATTTCTACAATCTTAATTACAATTTGCTGTAGGAGGTCCAATTCTAGCCAGTTTTCAAGCTTGTGGCAGCTGACTTATTATTGTAGCACGCTTGATGGAAATACAAAATTGCATATCCTCCTTTGTAAGATGACTTCTCAGGCTCTGGTGCTTGCTGACTGTCAGTGGATTATATATTAAATTTTTCTGTCAGCGTGTAATAAAAAGGAAGTTAAAAAAAAGTTAAAGCAATACATGAAAATAATTCCATTCATATTAGGTATTTTAAAACCCACCAGCTAGTTTTGGGCTGCCCATGTATGGATAACTGAATGAAAAGACAAGGTCTTCAGCCCCTCACAGAGCAATGCAAGGCCTGGCCATTAATTTCAGTTTTATGCTACCAGGGAGAACTGGGGATTTCCTGCTACCAGCAGTGCTCACACACTGTAAAGGATTGGCTCTAGATTTTGGCCACCTTAAATACACAAAGCTAGGGTAACTGGCAGGAGAAGCTTACACTGTGTTTTCTTCCAATGCATTTGTCAGAAGGCTTTGCCCATGTTGACTGGTTGAGATTAGCCAGAGAAACACCAGGAAATTATTGTGGGGATGTCTTTCCCTTCCTCTTTCTCCTTCCCCACTACCTCAAGCTTCATGTAGCAGAGCAGAACTATAAATGTCTGTCCTAGATGCCTTAGCAGTGTTCTTCTCAGAGCTTGCTACCCACCACATCAGGCTATTTAACCTACCAATGGGTGACACTATCCAATCTCCACCAAACAAAAATCTCACAAACAAATTCAGCCATTCTGGTCTCTGATGGATCCAACAGGATGCAGTACACACCACTGCACATCATGCAGCACAAGGAACATCTTTTTTGACTGCTGCAATCATCTCATTCCCAGTCCTTACACACAACCAGTAAAGTTGATAGCATGTGTGCTTGAGAAGGCAACACCAAAATGGTTAAGCAAGTCAATAGACCTTGCTTTGCTGGTAAGATTTTGGAGAACTGGAAATGGTAGAAAAAGCCCAGCCAGATGTCTCTACACTCTGACTCAGGAGAAGGTTTTCAATTATATTATTAGAACATGCCTTAATTAACAGAGCTACTTAAAAATTATCCACAGCTCGTACTGTATCCAGATCTGTATAAATAATCTGTTCTTCAGTCCCTTGAAAAATAAACAAAAATGAACAGGAACAAAACCATTTTGAGTCAAAAAAATATTAATTTTGAAGTGCAATTTTATTTCTGTACTTGAAGTTAGGTACTTTTATAAACAAAATAACATTCTGGAAACAAAAAAAAAGCATTTTATTTAGAAAACAACCTTTAAAATTTTTTAAAGTAATCAGCTGGTTTTCAGCCAAAATAATTTGATGAGGTCAACAAAAACTTCGCCAGCACCTTCAATAACCCAAATCTGTTTTTTTTTTTATTTTTTTTTTAAATTTTATTTTTTCTTTTTTTTACATATATATTGAAAGACCAAAACATTTCTCTCAGCTCTGGTTGCAGCTTCAGTCCTAAAAGAGGTTCATTTTTCACTTCCCTGTGTTGGAGAACGCATATTTTTCTTTACTTGCTCTTTATATCTTTCATGATATTAGGGAATTTGAATAGTAAACACTGAAAAGAAAAGCTTGCTATTTGTTATCTGATCTTTAATCCCAGCTCTACCCTTTGTACATTTTGTCTAGGGAGCTATGTTTTTCAAAAACATACGGGAAACTCATCTGCTAATCTGTCAACAAGCCATTTATCTGTACTGTCTGCTCTACATTTGTTTTGCTATGTCACTATGCACCGAATGTTTGATGCAGATGTTTTGACACAAGGGGTAGAGCAAAATGAAATTTGTTGTTTCCTGACACCACCACCCTCAAAAGATTTATTTAAACAAAAAAATCTGGCCTAATTTTTAAAAATAACGGAGTACTCCATGATCATGTGTGACTTCCCAATACCTCCAGTCAAGGTGTTGCCTTCTGTTTTAAGGAAATTACACCAGCAAATATTTTATACCTTCTAAAAAGATACAGAAGAATAATTTCACTCTGATTGCCACATTTATGTTGGAATCCAATGCACAGCTTCTGTTAATGAAAAGTAGAAAACATAGTTTGCAACAAGCACCTCCCAGATGAGAGCTAGTCCAAACATTCAAAGCCAGAACTGAAACACTCCTGTCTGTTCCCATATGTTGCACCAGTAATTGTGCCAGACATCTCACCACCTGAGAACGGATGGAAAGACATCTGCTTCCTTTCAGACAGCACCTTACACCAAGCCCTGGGCTCCTGCTCACTCAGTCCACTTTCTTTAACTGCTTCCAATTCAGGAGAGGGGAAGGAAAAAAACCCAAATCCCTCTTTACAGCAAATATTACATGAGCAGTGTGACTCATGTAGATATGGTTGGTAGGACACTCAAAAACAAAGTTTCAGGTTCAGATTACATTGTCAACAGGTCAGTACATATTTTAAAGGATATGTAAAGGCATATGAAGACAAATCACCTGGGTTAGGCTGGGTGGCCGGATAACCTGATGCAGTCTTTATTTGAGACACCCTAATGTATGCAGGAACGGGCCATGGCCACACCACCTGCTAGCGGGTGAGATCCTGGCATTCACATGCACTGTGGAAGGGCTGGGTGAGTGCATGTGCCTGGCCCAAGACCTCAAGCCAGCCTGTCTTCTTCCTTGTAGATCCCAGGACAAAAGCCATGCCCAAGGGCTGTGCTTGGGCGTCCCCACTAACAGCAGGCCTGGCAGGTGAGCTGGGACTCAAGAACAAACTCAGCCCCCCCCCGTTTATGTGTTTGCACAGGGACATCATAAGGCCAGTTCATCCCATTGAATTTTACTTATGGGCCCCTTAGAGTCACTGAATTGAGACAGTGGGAGCTTGCTTGGGAGCAACGCCTGGCCTTAGGGGCTGGAATTTAAAGTAGATCACATCCTAAAGCACCTAGCTTTCTCTGCAGGCTTTGGAAAACCCCTACCAACTGTCTTAGATCAGGTGTCTAAATGTAGATGGAACCAGCTAAGCCATATTGCCAGCACTAGTATTATATACATATATACAAATATATATATGTGCATTTCTAACCATCTTCATACAAAAAGATCCTCAAAAATATTTTGTTTTAAATTTACAGTGGAGAGAACTATGTTCACTACAAAGCCTGGATGAGGTGCTCTCAGAAACCATAGAGGAATGGGCCTCAAGAAATGAGAAAACCCTCAACCTGTAGAGGCATAAAATGAATTCACAACTGTGAAGATGATGCCACCTGGACTACTTCCAGAGGCATGAGGACCATCATAAATTACCTTGTGGCTTCCAGCCAAGAGCTTGCAGCTGAGGCAGGTTCTTTGCTATCCAGCTGAGCACAGGAGAGGCAGCCTGGGAGACAGGGAAATTAGGAGGAAAAAAACAGGAGAGCAAAGGACAAATTACTTCTAGCACTGAATCCCATTGTATGGCTAGATTCATTAGCTAGAAAATGTAGCCGTACTTTTACCACTTTGCACCAGTTCATCCTCTGATTCAGATCAGCTTTTCAAGTCATTGCATCTCTGCATTTCTGTAAGCATGACCATGCTTGACTCTGTTTCATATCCTACTTTTACATCCACACTTTCTCAATGTGCTCATCACATGAAAAAAATAATATTAAGCCAAAAAGCAATTTTCTGGAAGCACCACATGAGAGTTGTAGAGAATGAGACTGCCTTTGTTTCCTTCTTCTTGAGCTAGCTGACTACAAGGAAAGAGAGCAATATGTCTCTTGAGAGGAACCACTTAAGAGGTTTTTACTGTAAAATATAATATGAGACCCTGGAGGAAGAACTACCAACTTTCTAGCTGCCTTACCTGCTCTCATGCCAGCTGCTCTTGTGATTTATATGTATGATACACAAGTGCTGATAGTATCAAAAATGTCCATGCTCTTGATACAACTGTTATTATTGCAGCTTATCCAAGAAGTGTACATTAACAGGGGAAGGAACCATGATTATCTGAAATGTGATAGCGAGCGCAGTTTTTCTGTTCAGGGATTTTTAGTTATTTCCCCATTCCTAAATCTGCTCATGTAATTTTGGAGAGCTCTGTGGATTTTCAGTTCCCTGTCACACTGCACAGCCAGTTTAAGGTAGCAAAATTAAAGAAGTGTTCTGGCTGCTTCAGCCATTTCAGTCTGAAAATTCTTTGGTTTCAAATCAGAAAAATCAACACAGATCCATTAAAGCAAATCATCCATGTGACTGCTAAATAACTTAAAGAGGAAATTAAGAACTAGCAGATGGCACAAGAAGTTGTATATGGCTTCATAAGCACCACTTTAATCTGCCTAACTTTTCCCAAAATTTGTAAAGACCAATCATGTAAATCAAGATGAAGTTGTTCTGCACTGATCAGCTCTTTCCTGGATGTGTTTTAAGTTTTACTGTTTGAATTGCTTTGCTTCTCTGGGGATTGTCTGGGGAGGAAGTATTAAGCCCCAGGAAAAAAAAAAAAAAAACAGTGTCCAGGTGCACTTTCAGCAGTCTAGAGGATGGCTGTGCATGGCACAATGCTTTTCTATGGGCCAAATAAAGCTGACCGTTCTTCCTATTGCCATGCTGCATTGTAGACTCCTGTCTACTGTGTCATCCTCTGACATGTCTTTCAGCACTCCACCTCCCCTTGGAAACCTGCATTTGCAGTCCTTTTACAGTGGCTGCTGCCCAGAATTCATTCAATTTCAATATTGCTTCTCCATGCATCAGTGGGTCCTGAGGGAAATCCTTCTACATCCATGGGTCCAGGGAGTTCTTAATTCTTCTGACTGAATGGATACATCTACTTTAGGATTTCAGTTTGGATTAGGAGCATGCTTGGAAGTGAATCTCTAGTCTGTCCCCACATAATGTGCCTTGGTTCACATCACAGAATGGGCTCAGAGCACATGAACTTTCAAACAAAGCTTGCAGAAATTGTGCCTGTGGAGCCAGCCTGCTCCATCAGCCAATGGATGTGCTGTGAATGACCCAGCCTAGAGCCAGTGGGGAGGAAACCTTCCTGGATCATGTTTGGTGTGGGTGTCAGGACCTCAGCCACAACTCTTTTGCTTTACAAACCTCCTGTTGATCTGCACTGCCTGCTAATACAGATACAGTCAGCAAATGCTATAGGAAGTCTAGGTTAAATTCCGAGCCTAAAATCTTTAAAATGGGTGTAAAAAAAAACTTACTTAAAGCATTAGGAAAGACATCTGGCTGTTGATATATAAATCTTATCTTTGTGGGAATACAGTTAACCTGCAATACAAGCGTTCCCAGAAGCACAGCTTATTTCTGGTGTAACCTGAGTTTACATTTGGCCTTTTACTAGTATAAATATTTTAGTAAAACTGGCCAGATCACAACTGGCACAGTTCTTATGGTAAACTTTTAAGTCTAAACTGTTTTTGGAGTGAGTGAGATTCAGTCCTCCATCCACAGTCTAAGTGACTGGCATGAGACCACCGCAAAACTGAGGCCAGAGATCAAGGCTGGGCAGAACATCAGAAGGATGCTCCTCGTTGGAGGAGAGACAAATCTGTGACCTTTCCTGAGGACCTCTGAAACTACAGCAATTATGGAACAGGTGATTTGTATGCTAAAAAATTAAGTGTAAATGTTTCTCTCCTAAGAGCTAGTAGAAAACTCAGCACAGACAAAATTCTCCCTTCGCCCTCGGGGAAGCCAGTAAGTGTGATAATTCCACAAAATTAGCATGTAATGAAATATTCACTTGTGAGACACAAGAAATGTGTTATCATGTAGAACATTTTGGGGTTGGGCCTGCTTACCTTTTCACTGGTTTTATGCTGATGCGATGCTAGCTTACTATAATACAGCTACTTCTGACTTGCAGCACTGAAAGTGTTAAGTCTGACTTCTTAGGTGTATGGATATTTCAAAAGGCATGAGGCCAGCAGGTAAACAGATTTACACTGATCTCTTTGAAACATAGTGTGCTTCATCCCATTTCTGTTATAAAATGAAAGTTACAAAGAAAATAAAAGAAACAGCTCCATCTCCATTTACAGGAAAATATTTTACATGATGTGACACCATTGGGAACTGGCAACTGTCTCAGTTCAAATCCATCGATCTAATACCTTTTCGAAGTCATTCCCTGTATTACTGCCACCATGCATTCTATTCCAAGCTACTAAGGCTTTGATATAAGAACAAATTCCTATTGAAAAAGCCAGCTGTTAATGTGTAAGCTCATATGCTGGTGATGTGCTTAAACGCTTTCCTAACTGGTCCCTGGAACTGATGGAACATGACATAGAAAGTCCAGTGCATTCATTTCTAGAGCAGACGTCCTCATTGTACACATTAACAATCATAGTTCCCCATCAGCAGCATTCACACAAATTAACTCCTTCACTTCAGTGTCATTATTTATGCCAGTGCTCCTATGAGGCCCTGGCCAGTAACCTTCCTTTGCTCTTCACCTCAGACCATTTCTCTGCTTAAAATCTTGATTTGTCAAATCGGAAGACTGAAATAACTGTTGGTCATCTGCACTGTACAAATAAAGAATATCAAAATGCCACACAGAATAAAATGAACAGTACATGCCTTGAAAGCAATACCCAAAACACTTGGAAGATGCTTGCTCTGTTGAAAATTACTGTGAATTTCCAATATATTTTCAAGCAGACAGAGGGTGTATGTAAATGTAATTTACCGATGAAAAACCATTTAGCTGTTCTGCCAAGGATGAATTGCTGTGAATACTGTGGAAGACTTCTGAATTTTGAAACAACTTTCATATAATTTTGAGGCCGCTGAGAGGGCCTTGTCTGCTGTAACAACTTTATACAGTATGTTTTCACCTCCTTGTATGACTTTTGTTTTGTATTATTATTATGAATTATTCGTGTTTTGGTAATTTCAAAAATCCCCAGGAATGGTCTAGGATCCCCATTATGTGAGGATTATACGGGCACAGAAGAATACGCACAGCAGTGTTAAAAGTAATCTGCAAGTTGCACTTTGTCTGAATATGCTGTATTTGGAGATTACTTTGTAAGCATTTTTTCTAAGCATCTACCACTTGGATAATGCACTGAAATACCTTTGGGAAGTCTCTGCATGACAACACGCATTCATCTTAGACACAGTAAATTTAAAGCTCTCTCCCATAACACAATAGTATTAGGCCCTTTGAGTTCTGTTAAAATGACAATGTCTCAGGACTGTTGTGCTTCTGCTAAGCATATTTTAAAGCCTAAATTAAATAAAATTATGTAATGAACTGTATACACTTATAATTTAATTATGTAGTTGTGTCATATTAAACTATGAGCAGGATTTCTAAAAAAATCAGACTCAGAAATCAATTCTCCATTTATGATTCATGCTGACATGCTTTATCGTTAGCAGTGCAGATCAAAGAAAGAACATGTAGAAAAGCTGGAGAGTGTTTCTTTGCACAGTAGAATGAGAGTTTTGTGAACATAAAGCACAAGAGAAGCCTCTTTATTTAGATGCCTATTTAGTAACTGAGTCACGTACATATTGTTGGACATGAAGAAAAGTTTTAGGACAGCCTTACTAAATCTTACCTCCCTGGGGTATTTTTTTAATTGAAAATATCAGCAGTGTTTTCATTATCATAGCAAAGGACAGGCAGTGAGTTCTGTACCTTGGCTAGCTTATGACCATGATAATTTTGCAGAAATGCTTTAGGATAACATATCAAACAGAAAACAAGCAATTGACTAGCTCTTCCAGTTTTTACTCAAGTGTGTGCTTTTGGTGCTCTCTGACAGCATGTCTGAGCCCTTCTCTGCCTCATACGTGCGTTTCCCCTGCACAAGAGGCAGCAGTGCCATTGCAGACATCACCAGCACAGAGAGGCAGACAAAGCACAAGAGCACAGGATGCCAAGAGCCATACCTGCACCCAGAATGAGAACAGGAATCTCCATTCCTTCCTCTGTCTCCTCCCTCTTCCCAGGGGCCGTCCTCCCAGAAAAGGGTGAACGTCCTCAGTGCTGGGGGCAGTGCCTGCCTCCCCTCCAATGTCTCCAGTCTGTGACAAGATGGAGCTGCAGCAGCAAGGAGGGAAACCAGCTCCAGCTCAAAATGTTGAGACCTCTAGGAGCTCATGTCAGTGAGGCATGGGGAATGAGGGGCCACCATGAGGTGAGGGCAACTCTGACCAAGGACATCTGCTAGGATGCTGATCTTCCCAGGATTCTATCCCCACAGTGGGTCCCATCCAAAAAGACCCTGACTCTACTAGGAGGCGTGCTGCCAGACTAATAAAAAGGCATTGTATTTGTAACAAGTTCTTCTTACCTCTGTAGCATAAGAAAAGCTTCAAGAACTCAGGCCAACTGGAGCAGTGTCTCCAGCAGGGACAGGGTGAAATTTCCTTTGCCATGGGACATCTGCAGCTTTCCCCGTCCCATCTCAGTCACCCAGGGGACTAGGTCTGCACTGACACCTCAAGATGTGGACGTCCTGAGGATTTATACAGGTGGATGATGACAGATTGACCTTTATTATGTACTCCTTTTGTAATAACACTCAATGCACCCTTTGTCTTCCTGACCACTAATAAGCAGAGAGCTAATAAATACTAACTCTCTCTTGAGAGGCAGAAGTTAGGTACAGACTTTTTTTTGTACATGTGTACATTACTGATCTTATTTTTCCTCTTGTGTGCCTCACCTTGCAGTGAATTCCTGGTCCCTGTGCGTCTGCTCTTCTGCAAGCATTACCTTTTTCATGACTCAGTCACACACATTTTAAAACCTTCATTCAAGTCTTCACAGCTACCTTTAGTTTTACTATCTTGTATAATCTTTAATCACTGATAAGTGTTGATACCTTGTACCATACCTTTTATTAGGTCATTTATGAAGATGATGACCTACACAAGTGCCTATGGATACTTTCAGGTAGTCTTTCTCCATTGTGTAAATAAATAACTTTTCCTTGTCCTCCTTCTCAGCTTTTAATCAAACTTCAACCTGGGTCCCCACTTGATTCTGTAACAGCTTTGTGAGTTGTGAATTAAGGTTTTTGAAAAATTCAATCCACTATTTTAATCATACAGGATTTACCTGCTGCCTGCCTGTGGGCAAGAAACCCTAAATTTTAGGTTTGGCTTTATCCAGAGTCTTGAAAGAAACTGCACATTTAAAGTAAATGTTTTTAAATTTTCTGTCTTCCTATAGTCCCTGGGGGAATCATAACAATAAACAAGCAAAGCAAAATTTTCACTTTGGCCTGAATAATGACTTTCTACCTTACATGTGCCAAGTTTTGTGAACAAGTTTATTCTCTCAGTTATGTCAGCATGCAGCATAGATGTCTAGTTACCTGATTTGTGAGGGTAATCGCATACTCAAATGATCTAAACTGTGCAATTGCTGTTGCTGGCAGATTACATATGGAAAACTAAGACCAGGCCATAAAAATTTGATCTATTGTGTCCATAGTCATCATAAAACCGTTATGGTTGGTGATTGATTATAGGAATATTAAAATGCAGAAAAAGAAAAAAAAAAGCTGCTTTAAATTGCATTGTATTCTCGTGTTCAGGGAAAAAATGATTGCTGTTATCTTGACATGTTTATCACTTTGAGGCTGAGCCAGTCGCTATCGTGTGAGTTCATTCTGTCCCATAGCTGACAAATTCTATCATGTACTATAAAAATCATTATGGCTCACTTCTGCAACTGCAATAAAACAGGAAAGCAAATACAGTAACCATTTACATTTAGGACTTTTGCCCTAACGCACATCCAGAAAAAACTGATTTAAAAGTTCAGACAGAAAACAAGATAGATCCTCAGCCTGGATGCACAGATTTTATTCCAGAATTGGTCTCAATGGCAATCATTGATATTTGTGTAAGAAAAAGAGCAAACTAACAGAGGCAATATATTGACATCATGCATTGCTGATCTCATTTTTTGGCCAGAGACTCCTCTGTATTTTTTAGCATTTTTACTTCTTTCTTTTGGAGGGAGCTTTGGAGGTCTGAAAATGTCCCCGGGCTGCACCTCCTATGTGAATTTTCTCACCATAGCACATTTTGCAGCTATGCTTTCTGCACAAGTGTTCTCCCTCAGGGCCTTCTTCCGTTGTTCATGGGTATGTGCAGGTTGCTGCCATACCACCAGTGTTGTGCTCAAATCCCAAACTCTCAGCTGTTCCCATAACCTGACACTGATGTACACCTGGTTGTGCTCTGCCATGCACCAGCTGCTCCCTCACCAAATGTACCAGGCTACATTTGGATAGTTCAGCCAGGGGTAGGACAAATTGGCTTTAGAGATGTCCAGTCCTTGTACATTTTCCCTGTAGACAGGCATCAATTCAGTGGTATGGTAAATCATACCAACAACAACTCCTACTTTTGTGGAAGTGATGTGGGGTTTGTTGAATGCCTCAGTTATGCTCCTCAACCAGGACCAGATGTACATCATGTTGGTGGGATTTGCACCCTCTCTTAACAGCCTGCTGCCAGACTCCCTCTCTTTAGACTGAGGGACTGAAGCAGTTGAGCAATCTCACATACCCCACTTTTAGCTTTTTTCCTCATTCATCGTGCTTGAAAATGCTTGAAATATCTCTTGGGTTTGAACATAGAAACTAAATCAGGAATATTTCACACTCCTCATTTAGCTTTCACAGAAAAAAACAGTCAGATCAAAATTGTAACATTGCCATGGACACCTGCAGCATTAGAAGATGCAGATGGTCTTGCTTGCATTTATAAATACACAGGTGTGCTTCAAGAAGTGAGAAGTATGGGTTTCATCTGTTTTTCTCAGTTCAGCATGCTGTAATTTCCAAGCTCTGAAAGCATGCCAAGTGAACAGTGAAGATAAATACACAATATTGAACTACAATAAGGAACTTCAGGGCTCATCTCAACACTTTACACCAGTGTCTTCATGGACTCACATCTCATCAAGGATATAAATGAGGACTGGTTTGGATGACCAAATTTGGCACCATGCAGGATAAGTCATGAGACACCATCCTTGGAAGACGCAACCTCATTTATGATGGGCTAGAAAATTGTACCCAGGTCACTTCCATTCTTGAACACACCCTGCAGATGATTCACCAAAGCCTATATCAGTCAAATTCTCTTCAAGCCACCATTCATGGCTGATGTTAGCTGTCCATAAACATTAACAGTTCAGATGCCTGAGCACCAAAATATGTGTAGGTAGGCTGAGTTAATACATTGCAACCAAGTACTGAAGGTTCATCTGGAAGACAGAAAAGAATCCTACCTCAGGAGAAATAAAGACATTTACAGCCCAATGCATCAAGCACTGCCAGAAAACCTAGTAAGGATCAGCTCCCAGTATCAGATCCCAGTATCAGATCTCATCCAGTAACAGTTTGTTCAGAACAGCTTTTAACCAGAACAAAACAAAAAGTACTTCCATGCTCTTTTCCCTTTTTTTTTCTGCGAGCCTCAGGAATACAACCACATTAAATGCTTCAGCACTGATTGGCAAGTTTCTGTATTGATTGGCCTCAGAGGCTGATCAGATAAGACAGAGTCAACTAATGAGAGCCACTACAAAAATCTACTGGAGTGTTATCTGCTGAGATAAACTCCTCAAACTCCCAAGCCAGTCTATTTAGTAGATCTTTTATCTAAACATATCCTGATATTGCTGACAGTATTGTGCACAAACAAAACTGGGTATACTAACAGAAGGGCTTTTTTAAAAAAAGATAGCTACTGTCCTGGAGAGAAAAGAAAGCAAATAGCCTGGGCTTGAAACCCAGTAGTAAGAAGTGAGAGACTGGCATTAACATCTGCCATCCCTTATCTGTAATTCAAACTCTCCTTCACCCCCAAAACATAAAAAGTAAACTCTAGAATATTTTTGTTAAATGCCTCAGATCCCATCATACTGACCATGTTAGCCACAATCTCCTTCAGAGGAGCAGCTGGATCTTGGATGCCCTGTCTAGAAAAAATGCTTTTCTTAAGCTGTGTGCTCTGCTTATCTTCCTTCTTTTTACTCTGTCATGTTATTTTTTAGCTATTGTACTGGATCTGCCTGAAGCCCTCTCTCTGTTTTCACATAGCACTTTTGGAAGTGGAAAATCTTGCTGACTCAGTAGGGGTTCTGGCTGATTAAAACCCAAGTAAGGGAGGCAGGGCAAAGCCCAGAGTTTGTGCTTCAGCCTTTCCCTGCTCAGTCCTGCTCAGCGTGGGGACCCACTGTTCCAAATCTCTGTATTTTCTATAGTGTGGAAATACCAGTTGTTGGAAGTGATTTGCGGGTATACAGGACATGAGGGGAGCGTCCTGTGATACATGATGACCTGCTGGGAGATCTGTCAGATGCACATCACTCATTTAAGGCAGATGTCCAGGAAAGAATCCAGCCCAGCCTCGGGCTTGTGCATCAACCTGAAATAAATAATAAGTCTAAAGAGGAAAAAAAGGAGTTTGAACACAGTGTGTGCTCTGAATTTCCTCAGAGGGGTTTGCCTGGGAAAAGCAAGGAGCATTCCTCACCCTGCTCTGACTCACATTGACAGGAGGTTAAGCTGCATGGATGTTCCAGTATACTGAACTAGACAAGGGGTTTTCAGAGCTCTTATCTACTTTAAAATAAACATTCCAGTGTGTCTTGTTATCATATTTTGTCATGCTCTCATAATTTATGAAAAAAAAAAATACAGGTTTCTGAATATTAGTTTCAGTTTGTACAGAATCTGCCTCAGATAACATTTTCTTTTTCTATTCATTTCTCTATTCGGTTTTTTATCTAAAAACAACTTTAGATCCCAAGAATACAACTGCTCCTTGAGATTCATGCAAAAGGCTTATTATTAAGCATACATGGCAAGGCAGATGGAAGCCACATCTAGTATTCTTCCTTTTAGGGTTGTCATTGCACAAAATAAAGGTCTCTCACCTAATATCTTAGGTCTAAAAAGTCCAAACTACCCACAAAAAATTCCAAATTGTTTCAGGCAGCCTTTCCCTTCATTTATGATACTGCTTGCCAAAAAATACAGTTTTCTGTGCATCCCAGAATCTGCTCACAGGCCTTATGGCTCCAGATCTGGAATGCTGATGCTCCCTGCAGAGCTCGCACGGTACAGTCATGGTTTGGGTTTTTATGGAGATTAAGTAGTATATGAATTCCTTAGATAACAAAGCAGCAGCAAAGCCAAGTGAACTTCGACTGTCTCAAAACAAGAATGCCAGGAAACAACCAACTGGCCGTGTAAGAGCTTCCTACCCTTGGCCACTGCTAAAATCCAGGTAGCTGAGGAGATAAGCAGAGTGTTGTTACCACTTAGTTCTTAGCAAAGCAGCAGTACACATTCAAAGATATTATAGGATTGTTATCTTAACAATCCTATAATAAAAGTTCTGCGTTCCAAGCCAGTGCAAAGGTTATCAGCTGATGTTTCTGAAACACAAATTCAGTATAAATCTTCAAGAGATCTGGGACAATTGAGGTGTCACATTTGCAGGTGCCAAGGGGAGCAGAGGGCTGGTCTCCAGAGTGCCAAGCAGTTAGTGAAAGGGCTAGATTCCAGCTTCACATTCCCTTCAGAGGGAAAAATATGTGACTTATGTGTGCCCTTTCACACAGGTTATCATGTCAAAAGGAGAAAGCCTATTGGAAATCTCAGGGATTTGTATCACTGCTTGGATATCTCTCAGACTTCAAAATGGGAGCTCCTTTGTGGGATCATGTATAGATAAGTCACTAATATTAAGTTTATCCTGGATTTTTGTCTTCATTTTGTTTTCTCCTACCTAGAGGATGGGCAGGTTTTCAATGGCTTAGTGCCTAGGTAGGGATAAGGAAAAGGAGTATCCAAGTGCTAAGAGGACTTCATAAATCAGTATGTGGATTTGCCTTCTCACATCGGTGCTTTGGCAGGATCTGGGCAATTCTAAATACCTGAAAACAGTTGAGTACTCTGAGTCCTTTGGGAAAACCTGTCCCTTAACACTATGTAATTGTTGAATGTTTTGTAATTATCCACAGCTTTAAATTGTTACTAATGAAAACAACCTAAGGATTTCCTTGGCCACTGAACTTTGAAAGCTACTATGTTTTTTATAATTACTTATTTACATCTAAGTTGCAAGGTTCAGTTATCTGTGTATATGACTTATTAATGAGACAAAAAAATTCAAATACAAATTTAGGTGAAACCCAAGAATGCGTAATATTTATTTTCTAAAATTTAAAGCAATTGGTTAAGCACTCAAGGACTTTGCACCTTCGATATGAATGAGTCAGTTCTAACACAATGCATTAGCAAAGATTAGTTTCATATGCTAAAACTGAGTCACACAGTACAAAAATGAAAAACACCCTATATTTTGTGTCCAGGAGTGCTTTGCATCCTGAATTGGACAGAACAAATTAAGACAAGAGTCTGTCTGCAATCTTTGCTCAAAAGAAACAGAGCTGAAGTTGAAATTGGCTCACCAGATAGCAGCTAGTAGTAGAAGAATGGGAATTACATCAGATCATATTTAAACGATGTATCCCATGATGAATTTATTCACAGCCAACAAAAACAAGATTCTAACATTTTGTTCCAGTATAGGGTGTATGCTTAAAGGGAGACTAAAAATCCATCCCTTGAAGAAGCAAGGCACCACTGGATTTTGTTTTCCTTTCAGACCTGCATTCTTGCCTTAAAGCAATAGTATTCATTGACCCATATTCATGAGTTGCTTCATTTAGACATACTGAAAAAAAAAGTCTGCTTCTTCTACCAAGTAGTGCCCTTTCCATGTGGAAAATCATTAAAACCTCAGAGGCATTCCGGATCTGATGGGAGGTGTCTTTCACTAAGTTTAATCAAACCATACATATGAGGAAACATTGACAGAATATTTCTCAGCTGTAAATTGCCTACAAATGTGAAATTGCTCCATGTTAATGCTGGTGCTTGTTAAAAAAATATTTGCTGATTATTTATCTCCTGAAGTCACATATGTAATGATTGTTTTCCTCATTTCTTCATCCTCTTTGTACAATAAAATACCTTCCCTGAGAACTTTTGCTGTATTGAATCCTGTCTTTTCTTACAACTATTTTTGTTTATATCTCTGTTCATTGACACATTTTGATTCTCATTGGAAACAATTAAATTAACATTTGATTGTGTGTTCTCTTGGCATCTAGTATAGACCTCTTATAGACATAAAAAATGCAATGGAGAGTGCATATTCACATATGTGTGCATCCTGCTTGCTGTATTCAAATACAATAATTAAGGTGGACTAGCACTGTGACATGCAGCTGTGTGGATATCTATTGTAGGATATGATAGAACAAGGGGAGATGGATTCAAACTGAAAGACAGCAAGTTTAGATTAGATATTAGGAAGAAATACGGTGCAGGTGGTGAGGCACTGGCAGTTTGTCCAGAGAAGTTGTGGATGCCCCGTCCCTGACGTGTTCAAGGCCAGGTCGGATGGGAGTTTGAGCAACCTGATCTAGTGGATGTTGTGCCTGCTCATGACTGGGGGGTTGGAATTAGATTATCTTTAAGGTCCCTTCCAACCTAAACCATTAAATGATTCCACCTTTGCTCTTACACTGATTCTGGAGCTAAACTGCTCAGATGAGAAGTGAAAGCTGGGCTTTATATATTATAATGCTGTAAAGTGAAAAAAACCTAAAAATCAATGTGGACTTTAATTATGGTGTGGAGGTTCTGATTGAGAACAACTCATTTTGATAAGCAAGAAGGAATTTCTTTAGCATGTCCCATTTCAGAATGGGCTTGCAAGACAGGACGTAACCTAAATAAATTTACTCAGCATGACCAGCAATTCTCCTGGAGCAACATGAAAACTTTTTCCATTAGAAGCTGTTTAAAATAAACCAACAATCAAAGGAAAATGCAAGAATCACATCAGTCAATCTCTTGCATTTAGACTGCTAAGGGTATGGAATATTTCCAGAACTCTGTCCGAACTTCTGAGTAGTTGCCTAATTTTTACTGAGTTCTTACTGGAGCAAATTCTGTTTGCACTAGAACAGAGTTCATTATGTCAGCTGTGCACATCACACACACAGCTGCATATCCCACAGCTGCATATCCCACCTCTGCAAGGACAGGCTGTCAGCAAGCATCTGAAGATGTAGCTCTGTCTTTCTACGCCTATTTCTGTATTTTATTAATAATGTTGTGCTGTGACGAACAAAATGGGAAACAGGCTGGAGCAGTGTTGATGGCTAGCCATCCAATGGAATTTGGGTGAAACCCTTCGCAGCTTTTGGAGGCAAGAGGAAAAAAATTGGTCTAACAGCTCAAGCTGTTGAACTCAGCTTTAGATATCTATACCTATCCCTGCTGCTGCTGCAGGTTTTCTGTGCAATGTCAAATTTACAAGACTAAACCTGCCACTTGAGTTCACTAATGCACCCTTTTTTCCTGCCTGCGTAGTTTGGTAATCAGAAGTCCAAAACATTAAGCACTCACAAATGAAGCCAGTGGAAAGATGCCTGAATATACCTGTACTATGTAATGCTGGCCACAGCACAGGCAGGCTGGGGCATACATTGCAGAAGACACAGAGTCAGACCTTGATTATTGGGGGTGAAAGAGCTCACACAAAAGCAGCTGTTTCTTGAGGAAGGTGTCCAAAGAAAAGATTCATCAGCTGATCTGAAGGGGGTTACCACCAGTGACCAACATTAGAGGCAGAGATTGATTTTGCAAGAGCAGAAAAGACCTTTTTATCTGTTTTTAGTACACCATGGCCTATGTGCATTTGAGTCCATCAACTGAATATTTCTCTCTCTTCAGCACAAAGATTGCCACAGACACTGCAAAAGGCGACAGCTGGAGAAGTTGTGTTTTGCTATGTAAGGAAAATTCAGCCTCCTATATGACCCTTGCAAATACTATCTATGTTAAACTGAAAATGCCCTTACCAAAGATCAAACTGAGCTCCTCTCATGCACTACTTCTCTTCTTTTCCTGAAGAAGAAAGCCATACAAAAATCACCTCAGAGCTGAGAAGTGGAACTCAAATTGTACTGATGTAAGAGGGACTATTATTCATAAAGGCCCAGCATTTAATCAATATGGCAACAGTTTTCTCCCAGCTGTAATAGCTTATGTATCATGGAAAAAAGTAGTCAAGTTCCCAAGGGATTCAGGCTTTAAGAGTGGTTTACAATGAACCTCCAGGGCGTCCACAGCTCTCAGATCTTTGCCAGTGCCTGATCAAGGCCTTTATCTTAATCAACAAAGCCTCCAATGGATTAAAATCAAACATCTCTATGACAGGCTGAGGCAAGTTTCATTTACTTGGGCATGCAATAACAATGCCAAAACTTTTCTGCCATAACCAGAAGCAGGAAGCAGTACATAAAAGCTCAGATTTTAAAAGGATATTAACATAAATACAAAAAATAAAATTAAAACATTGAAAAAGAGCAACTCCGTAAGTCTCAGAGCAGTGAGCACTGCAGCTCCCTAGCTGGTGTGCACCGGGTCTCTGAAAGCAACATTACCTCATTATCACTGAAAAACATCAAAGAAGGTCGGAACAGAGGAAAAATATGCAAAGTTTATGTTTTTCTAGTGCGTCAATTGATCAATACAATCAAAATATCGCAGAAGTACAATTGCCCAGTGCAATTTCTGTATTAGAGTCAAAGCAGGGTCTCATCTTGGCATTTAGGAAGACACTAAGAATTATAGCCCTGGTAGCTATTCATGCATGAAGGAGAAGATCCAAAGGGTGTTTCAGCAGCACCTTGGTGAATCAGCTAGTACTTGACATCCCACTGAGAACTCTCAGCTGCACCATTTAGCCCTGGGACTTCTAAAAACTGCATAAATTAGCAGGGTGTAATTGCAAATATGATCCAAGAACAGTCTGAAATTAGTTCTTGCTGAGTCTGAAGTGGGGTTAGGATGACATGTTTCCCTGACTTCTGGGAAACAAGGAGAAACTTTAACCATTTTTTTTCCTTGGCCAGATTGTCCTAACCTAGGATTTAATAATTTTCCTATGCTTCCCTGAGACCTGAAAATCTTTATGTAGAAAAACACTTCAAGACACTTATTTTGCTTTCTTGCAGAAGAATATCTGTTCAGCTTCTAGAAATCCATTACAGAACCAGACCCTGCACAGGGAAGGAAAGATTAGGCCTTTAATGAGTACTTTGTCCTAGGGATTGATTTTTGGTACTGGAATCTCTTCTGGTTATTTTTTTCTTTCCTTCCCTTAGTTTTTTCTGTATTTTTATCCCTTTTTTTTTTCTCTTCTGGTATTTATTCCAGACCCTGGATCCCATATTTAGTTTCCTGAACTTCTCCAACATTTGTTCTAGCCATCCTGGTTGTCTGCCATGAGTATCAGTTTCCTTCCTTCTAGTTAAGAGGGCAGGGAAGGAGAAAAACTCTTCCCAGGCCAAACAGCAGTGCCACTCTGGAGATCATTTGGTGGGTTGTGCAGCCTGAGAACGAATCATTGCTTGCAACACTTAAATCTTCCTCCATTTCTCACTTTCCCTTTTCTAGGGAGCAAGGAAGAGGTGGTGCCAGAGGCTGCTACATTTAGTAATGCATGAAGTAGAAGTAAACAGATTAAAATTACCATGATTGTTATTCAAAACCCAGGAAGATGATGTGACATAATGCTTGTCAGTTACTGGAATTACTCATTTTTAACAGTAATTGCTAATATTTAGTAGATTTTAAGTGAATTAAACCACTGAACTTATGTAGCAGCTGTAGCCTGCTTCCCACAAGATGCCTCCACTTCTCTACTATGCCCCTAAATGCCCAATGGTGGTTGCTGAAATTTCCTCTGTTAGTCCGTGCTTGCTCTAACATCTCCATTCTCCATCTGCATCCATTGCTTGGTATTTTTTCCCAATAAGCTGTTTTTTCTGAATATGACCTAATAACCCCCTCTTTCAGCTTGAAACTGTGCTCACAAGCACATCAGTTTTCTTTCAGGTTATGCTCCCAAACTTGCTGAAGACCCTTGCACAACCAACTTGAATACATTCACAGGCAGTGCCTTAATGTTTCGCTTGCATTCAGTCCTTCATAGGAGCCCTTTCTGCGCTCCTAAAGGTGTAAGATCAGGAACAGGGTGATGTGATGCTCACAGCCACTGCTGCAGAGGCACCACTGGAACATGGGCTTTCAGGCCAAGCATAGACAATGCCCACAGCCAGTTTGTCTGTGGTACCACTCCTCATAGGGATTTTACACTTCCCAGCACAGGCTCTGTCCTGCTCCCACTGACTCTTGTAGGAAGAGGGTACAGTCTCAAAGGAAGCAAATATGTTCCATGTCTCATCTTTCAAGGGTCAGTGCTTAAACTCACAAATCTGTCCTCTTTGACATTCTAATCTCTGGTTGTAAAATGGATTTAGTGGTTTAACATTAAAATTTCAGGCACAGTTAAGAAAGGGATTGCAAAAGAGTTAATAAGTAAAATAGTTTAACAAACTTTGGCAGAGAAAGTTGAAAAGCTCAAATGATCTCCTGACCAAAAGAGTTTAGCCCTGGATTTGCCAGTGCTTCCAGCCTAGCACCTGGACACATCGCAAAGAAAGTGACACAAGGTTCCTATTTTGTCTCTTGTCACTCTATATTTTTGTTAAATGTAATGAATACACACATTACACCATAAAAAGTAAAGTAATTCATTGCTGTCTGTACAGTGGGTATCTGGCCACATCTCCCTGTTGCTCTGCTCTGCAGTGACTGCTTGAAAGATCATGTTTATTGTTCCACACAACCTTAAATGTACCTGCACACATCCACACGCGATCTGCACATTATTATACTGCATTAAAGGAAATGACAATAAAAGAGATAATGCCCCACCAAACCCTCTCCAAAGTGACTGGACTCTTCACATACAGACAGGTGTACTCAGGTACATGAAAAATGCCCATGCATGACCTTTAGCAACACTTATAGCAGGTTAACAAAACAAACAAAAGAATCTGAACTCCTGCAGGAGATTGAAATCTTTAAATAACTTAAACTTATGAAAGTAAAATGAAATCTCATTTTTGAATGCAGAGATATTGCAGGTCAAACACTGCTGGCTAGGAGATTTTTGATCTGGACAAACAGAGCAGGAAGCAGATGTGTACCTGTTCTAATAAGGAAGACAGCTGCTGGATCCTCCATTCACTTTTTGGTTCAGAGACACAGGAGGTCATTTTGTTCTTGCAAGTATACACTCCCACAATTTGTCCACCCTAACAGCCATGTTCAGGATTGCAAGTGAGAGCAGCAGTTGATTCAGGCTGATTAACTCACTCGTGGCACAGTGCTAAGTGTCAGTACCAGGTGACAAGTCACACACTCAGTGCCACAATGAGAATGCAGTGTTGCCAGGTCTGTACACAGCTCATGCGTGTTTCCACTAGGGTGACTCCTCTTCCTCTGCTTCATCCTGTGACAATTAATAAAATAAAATGGGGGGGGCGGGGGGGTATGAAATATTATGGGAAAGAAAGAAGATACAATAAACAAAGACAGCATTATAGGGATAAGACCCAGGCACTGCAGAGCAGATTGAGGTATACTTGAGACACCAAGACATACCATGGAAGGAAGGAAAGCAGAATGACGGAAGCTAACAAAGTTTGTGGCAAATACTGTTTCTGAATGACTCATCTTTCATGTCCAAATGTGAAGCCTCTTAAAAGGCCTGGCTTTCAGAACACATGAAAAAATTCTTTTATTCAAAGAGTGCGTCATGATGGGCTCTTGGGTGTGGTAAGTCCTTAAATCACCAAACCATCCCATCTGAAAATCTTTTGTCTATATATTTTTAACATCAGAAAGAGGCCACTCATTCCTGCTATGTCCCACAGTAAATAATTTCTCTTTTCTTTTTTAAGATTTTTTTCTAATGCAATGGAGTTTGAAGACAGATGTAAATTAATATCCTGTTAAATAGCCTGCTCTCTGCCATATATAACATCACTCATGCACTGGGAAAATAAAAGTCCATCATCCTGTATCTACACCATATCCTGCCTTTCTTGGCAAAAGAAAAGATCTGACTGGCACATATCTGCGGCCAAAGATGACAAACACCACAGCCACCCCATCCAATGTCAAGGACCTAATGAATCCTTGGGAAGATGTCAATATAATAAATCACATGGGCCCTTTCCAACAATTAAAGACAATTAAAGATAGAGGTGTTCTGGAGGGGGTGTGCAGAACAAAGTGGGAGAGAGACAGGAAGGAGTGAGAGCCAGGATAATTGTTGGGAGGAAAAGAGAAGGAGACAAAAATGTGTATTTTACTGTTTCATGAGGTGAGTTGGTGGGTGTAAGTGCACAGGTGCACATGTGCCTCTACCGTCTCCTGGAAAGGAAAGGAACTGCTGACCTTGGCCTGCAACAGCAAGAGCCAAAACCAGCTCCTTGCAAGCAGCCCATTGCACCAGGCAAACCAACAGACTGCTCAGCTGGTAGTGTGAGCTGGAACACCCAGCCTGGGTGCCAGCCTGTGGTGTGATTTTGATGCCTCAGGGAATTCCTGTTTCCCAATCTTTCGGTCCCTTTTTTCCCAGAGTTCCTCTAGTTCTGTCCTAGTGCACAAGGCAGGCATGTAGAACTAGCAGCACCATCTCCCACAGGTCAAAAAGGAGGAATTTGAGGGGGACAAAAAGGGTGCTCCTTACAGTAGGTTGTGCCTGTGCACTTGGGCATCTTTGAGCCTGTAAACCAGAGGAAAAGTAAAAGTGCCCATGAGTTCAAAAAAACACCATGCTCAGAAGGGCAAGGGGTAGAAGAGTATTTCACTATCCTAAAGCAGTTCTCCACCCTTAAGGAGATGAACAGACAAGACCTTCTCTCCCAGAGGACAAGAGTCACTGACAGCCCTTGTCAAAAGTGCTGAATATCCAAATATCACCACGCAGTGGAAAATAAAACTATGTGTTAGCTCAGTTTACGCATGGGATACCTGTTCCTGGAAGAAGCGTGGCATCAGCCTTGCCTCTTTGGTGGAGCAAGCACAGCAAGAAGAAGGGTGACAAAAGCTACATGTGCAGGGAGAAGAAAAGAAAGAGGGAGCACATTGAGTTTTAAATAGAATATTTGTTTCCGAGTTTCAGTTCTGAGACATATCCCTGGTAAGTTCCTGCCACACCAGTGTTTATGCCAGTGGTTCATTTAGCCTCTGATCTAAGTTCAGTGTGCTCTATTTTCTTCGTAAATTCATCTTGCATTATGGCATATCTGCTTACATTTTAAAACTACTTAAGGAGTAAATAATTTGCTCTTTTCGACAGGCATACTGGGAGTTTCAGTCTGTTACCCATTTGCTTTAAATATCAGGCTGTAAAACTGTGTTTGTGTTTTTGGCTGACATCGCTGTTAATGATGCACTGTGCCTATTCTCTGGTTATGGAGGAATTCTCACATTATTTCTGGGGTAAGCTAATAATGAATATTACTCAGAACAAATCTTATGTTTGTGGTTGACTTGCTGCCAGTGTAGGAAATCATGTTACAACCATTATATCACTCTACCTCCTCCCTCTCAAGTGCAAAGTTTTAATATTCATTCCAATTCAATCTGTATCTAAATAAGCGGTGCCTATTTGGTGTGCAGGATACTGCACCAACTCCATTTAATAGTGTCAATGTGTCATTGGTAATGGTGGGGAACCATCCTGACAACTCATCTTCCCAGGTTTTTTGGGTGCAGCACTTCATTTATGTTCAGCTTTTCTCTGCTTTGTAAAATATTCTTTAGTTATTCTCATCAAATGAACCTCCCTTAAATGTGATCATTTAAATGGGTTTAGTTGCACTTATTTAGCATTAGAACAATGAGAGAAACAAGATAGACATCATACAGATGACACTTGTCACACTGCAAACACCGCAGTAGTGCGAAACAGGGCAGTTCACTTCCAAGTCTTTAAAAATAGAGCCTTCAGGAACAACTAAATACGTCTGGAATCGGAGTGTTGCAGTTAAGGTCTTGTTCACACTAATGATTGCAATAGCATTGAAAAACAGTCTAACAGACTGCATTCAAGCTCTGTTAAGTGGTTGCCTCCACATTTGGGATCCAACCTGCCAGGGCGTTCAGAGCTTGACTTTTCTCTGATGTGGTTACCAAACAGTGGAACATTTCTAGCATGACCAAAACTTAGTCATGCCCCAGTACCTTAACTCAGATTCCACATCTTTAAGCCCGAAAGTAGTTTGAGGGGAACAATTTCATCCATGCCATCCATAAAACGTAATTTAACCCTGCTTTCAGATTGCCTTGGGTGTTGTGGTATACATGCATCACCTACCCTGCTCATGTGCACCATGCTGTCAAAGAGGCCAAAAATCCTGTGACTGCAGCCATCCAGTTATGGCACGTGAGAATTTTCCTTTTAAAAACCCTCTCCACTGTTAGCACAGTTGAACTTGTGTTCTCCTCATTGTTAGAATCAAGGCTTTCAAACAGCTGCATAACATAAGGAACAGGGGCAAAACCACTATCTGCTTTTACGATGGAATGTGATCGGTGTGTGAAAGGTCCATATGATGTGGTGACGACAGCAGAAAGAGACAGGACTGAGTGACTCAAGCTTTCCTTCCAGGTCCCTGTTAGTGTGAGGGTTCCCAGGGGCTCCTCTCCTCCTATAAGATAGCACAGTTCTTTCCACTGACGTGTTGTTGTATCCAGCTCAGTGAAAACTGAGCTCGTTCCTTGATTTGCTCCTCTCTGAACATCAGGTGAGTTATGGCAGAGGGAAAAAAAGACATTTCCTTTCCTCCTCATCTCACTGCCTACATGCCAGTGGCAATATTCAAGTCCAGAAAACAGCTTCTTGATGACTTAGGGTGGCAAGACCTCAAAAGAAAAAGACAGACAGTAAAAGCAGAATATCTGTCTGAATATGATCCAAGGATTTTTTTTTCCATCCATATTTTTCCCTTTCTTTAACTTAGGTCCAGGTTTCCCTCACACCTAAAATAGGTGTGCTACTTGAGGGGGGTTGAAACAACCTTTTTCTCTAGTTAGAAAACAGAGCAGGTCAAGAAGAGATGGACTTAAGTGAGAATCTTGCTGGCATCACAACACCTTCTCAGCTAGCAGACCTCCTCTACAACTGTCCTTTGAGCCTCTTCATGTTACTACCTGATTTTTAAAACTCTGGTCCTGTACAGCCAAAGAAAATAAGAGGCTGAACCAGATTCAAACATGTTGGTGAAACACTGCATCAGCACGTACAGAATCATGCTTTAAACAACTGTAACAGGTCACTGCCTAGAAGTGGCATTGTTCTGCCAGTAAAAAGCCAATCCATTGTGATACAGTAGATGGCATAAAAGAAAGCAAAAAAATAAATTTAAAAAAACCCTTCAATCCTTATTTTACAATTTCAGACTGTTTCATGGACCACTGCTTTTGAAAAGTGTGTGATTACGGGAAGTGAGGTGTAGAGAGGGATGAGTGTTTTTATAGCCAAGTGAAATGGAGAGTGGTCTCGAGAAAGAGAAGATGTGATTCCACAATGGATTAAGCAGAGAAATTTTTACACACAGAAAGTGTTGGAAGGGTAAACCCTAAAGAGAGAGAATTTAGTAAGTTACAGCAACATTTTCTTGAACATTAACTACTTATAGGCCAGTAGTACACAAGCTTTTCCTTTGCTACACTAAAAGTGTACCACTTTCACGTACAAGATGAACAGACTTCAAAGATGTCCGTGACCAGTCAGGGTAATTTTAGTGGTTTTGGTTTTTTTTTTTTAATGTGCACAGGAGAGGACTCATTAAAGTTCTAGACAGTTCATTGGAGAAAATATTTTTCTGGAGAGC
This sequence comes from Taeniopygia guttata, assembly GCF_048771995.1. Classification (NCBI taxonomy): domain Eukaryota; kingdom Metazoa; phylum Chordata; class Aves; order Passeriformes; family Estrildidae; genus Taeniopygia; species Taeniopygia guttata. Next base: position 61,414,839 of record NC_133024.1, on the reverse strand, counting down.
AATACATTTTTGTGTGTGGCATGCCAGCACCTAATCCACTTTCTTTTCTGCAAAATGAGTGCTCTCTGGGAGTTTTCTCTTGGGATGTCTAGCAGCACAGAGCCAGAAATCCCCGCTGTCTTAGCACCCTGATCCAGCTCCATGCAGCCCATCCTCCCTTAGTGTGTTTCTCCAGTTCCTCATGCTCTTGTGCCTTTATCTTGTTAGCCAACTTGCTCTATCTGCCCACGGAATTCTCCGCCTGATGAAAACCTCCTGCACATAGCTTTTCCTGGTCTCGTCGCTTGTCTCGTCTCAGACATGTAGACATAATATGGTCTGAGAGGAGATCAGTTTCTTCTTTGAGGTCCAGTCTTATCTCCCAGACAGTGGTTTATGCAGTGGCTTCCCTGGGGAACTTTCCTCTTTGCACATGGAGCCATTCCCTTGGCCAAAAGCTAATGAATGTGAAACGTCTCCAGACTGCGCCATGAAGAGAGGCAGGAAGGATGCACAGCCAGGCGGGCTTCTTGTGCGCTTAGGCATCTACTCTGAAGCATGGAGAGGCACTTCACTTCCCAAATTGGTGGAATATTCCAATCCCTCAGCAAGGACCTCTCACACAGACAGTCTGACTTTTCCCCATGTCTTCAAGGTGCACTGGGGCATTTCATGGCTGAAGTCCAAGGCCTGTATTTCTCCCTCATCAGCATCATGCTGCTATCACCAAACTCTCAGTGCTGTTCCCATTATGGGCGGTGTTAACGACCCATTGAATGCAGTACAAAACCACCAACAATTTGTTCCTACGTCTACAGGGAAGGGAACTGGGCTGGAGGTACTGTGCTTTGGCCTAGCTTGGCAATTCTTCAGAGACATTGGCTTTTCTGTGCAAGTTCCCCATGGCTTTTGGGGGGCTCTGGGGTGTAGTTTGTAGTCCAGGTGCTCACGGCTCTTTCCCTCACACTGTGTAAGTTCAGTCTCTACAGTAGCTCTGGGGAAGCCAGTGCCTTGCTTTTGCAGGAAGCAGCATGAGCTGGAAAGTTCAGGCCAGACACAGACCTCTTTCAATTTGGAAATGTCCACATCTGGGCTTTGATTAAGGGCCATTTCTTGCTGTTAGCTGCCCTTGGCTACAGTCATACAGGCTTGGCAACAAGCAGTCCCTTCCATGGAAGCAGTGCAGCTCAGTGGTGGTTTCCGTGTGGACACAGGGGCTGCTGGTGTAGGGTTGTCTTACTGAGGGCTGGATGGAATAGATGCTACATGAAGGGCCTTCAGGGTGTGGGATCCAAAGCCAGCTGTATCAGTTTATCTTGCCTATTTACACATGTCCCAAGCCCAATAATTACCTTCCCTGCTGCACCCTCCTCTCACACTGCCCAGCACAAGATCCTCCCTTCCTTGAAACAGAACTGAGTGGTGTCAGCAAGTCCCCCAAACCACTCCTTGTGTCATCTGGCCCTCTCTGGGCAGAGACATGGCACTCATGACTCAGGACTCTAACTGCTGGAGCAATGTCCTATCTTCAGGGTACTTCCTCCTGCTGCCTGCCCTGTCAAAACACATAAATTATGCCCAAACCTCAATTTATTATCATCACCCTCCCCCTTTCCAGATAACATGCCTGTTTCCCCAAGAATTCATCTGCAGAGTTACTATCTTTTCCCAGTTTTCCTCTAGAGGGACCCTTCTCTTGATTTTAGTTTTATTAGCTATGATTAAAACACATTTAATTACAAAGAAGCCTCACTAAAACCAAGTGCTAACCCTATAGAGGTGACACAGTGACCATTCCTACCACAGCCTGTATAAAAACTAAGGGGAGTCCTGAGTGTGTGAGGAATCAAGACAGTCAATTAATCAACACTGAGTTTTAATTAACCATGCAAAGCAAATATATTTGTATGCTTAGCCTTAAATGTAATTAAATGTTTCAGTAGCAAATTAAGTGAGGAAAACAAATCAACCACATGTTTCCAGATAGTGGGTACATAAATATTAAATCATTATAAAAGGCATATAAAGAAGAAAATGCAAACATTATGCTGATTTTCATTTCCTCAATTATTTCTAATTCCCCCTGAGCCCTACATTCATTCCCAGTGATTGTAGACAGACTAATCACTCAAAGCAGGACACCATTTAATAAGATGCAGCAGCTGAAACCCAGAGTTTGTCACCGGCCCTCTCTTGGCACTGTCAACATGGTGGCACTGTTGCCTTGATCAAGCTCCTCAGCCACAGGGGACCATGTTTTGTGACTCCCATGGCTGTAGGTATGTAGGTGATGTGCATTTCACACTGCTCTGCAGTCTATCTGAGAAGATCTATCCATCAGCATCTGCCTTCAAAAGCCTACAGAGATCTATTTATGTAACTCCCTCTCTGGAGGAAAGGTGCTGGGAAAGCAGCCAACAATAAATGGAGTGGGTGTGGGAAAACGAAAAATAAGCAAGCAGAAATACTACATAAAAGAATGACCATATGGCTTAAGCCACAAGCTATGTAAGTCACAGCTATAAAGTTGTGTCTGATAACAGATTCAGCAGAGACGTGCGTACAGCCAGAAGCTCTTCAAGGAGGACCCCTTTGGGGAGTCAGGTGTGGGAAACAGATGCAGACTGAGAGACCTCTGAGAAGAACAAAAGAAGCCAGAATGAGTCCAGCCTTTTCCCAGCCAGCCATAGGCCTGCTTTACTCATCCAGAGACACACCTGCCATGGCATTCTGTATGGACGAAGAGAACAAACACCACTCAAACCTGGGCACTGCTCCCCTTTGAGGAGGGGTGTTGAGCAGACCAAGATGTTGATTCTGGATCAAAAAGATCATGCACACTCTCCTGACTTATTCCCAGTCTTGATAAGGTCACTCAAGTGATGTACAAAGTGGCTGTCCAGGCAGACGAAGGGAAAGCTTTTTGTGTAACTCCTCTCTCTTTCAGTATAATGCAATGCACAGGCTGGGACAGAATTTAATGAGCACAAATTGTATTGCAGAAAGCAAATTAAAATCTTTGCTCTTCCAACTAATCCTTAAAACAACAGCTCCAAAGCAGCTGACTGTTCTGCTGCACAACACTGGGGCATGAGTGTGGGAAGGGTTCCAGGTCACTGCACATAGAGCCCCACCAGCTACCTGGTGTTCAGCACCCAGTGCCTATCAGGGCATTAGAAATACTCACATAAACCAAAGCAGAAACACTTGAAATTCGTGATGTATTCAGTTTCTTTGGAGAAGGGGAATTGGTTGTCACTCCTTAACCTGCGCTGAGATGAAACCATGTGGATTATATACTTTTTAAATGAAGGACCTTAGTTAATTAGTTCCAGCATGTCGATCCTCCTGCCTGGTGGTAACGGGGACTCCAGAGATGGATGACAGCAGTCATTTGCCAGTGGGAAGGTCAGCTGCTCCAAAGAAAAATGTACTTTCTTCTCAAGAGAAGGCACTGAAATACTATTAAAATCCCACCTTAGAAAGCTACTGCAGAGTGAAATACGCTGATCCAGAAGAGCCAGTTTCCCTCCACTGACTGCAAAAGCACGTCAGATTTGTACCTTACATTTGATCATGGTGAAGCCCAAATCTTCACAGGAGAGCACCACCCCAAAGCACTCATCCTGTGCATGGAATCCTACTGGCACAAGCCTGCCTGTCATGTAAAGACACTTCTTTATGATCTTAAGCCATGTTTCAAAACAGACTCCTAATGCTGCCTTATCCCCCAACCCACAGAACTGAATCAGAATTCAAAAGGCTGGTTCAAAAATCCTCATTTGCCTACCACTCAGCTTGGATAGGCACCTCTATAGAAGGTCTTCTCCAACTCAGCACCAGTGCTGGAGGTGAGAGCAAGGTGGGCAGACTTCATCTGACAGCCCAGCACATTTGGCAGGGAAGTGTGAAAAGGATGAAAAGGGGAAAAATTTTGTCTGTGCCTGTTTGTGTCCATGGGAACAGTGGGTATAAGCAAGTCGTTTATCCTCCTCAAGCTTCCTGTGGCAACCAGCAACCAGAGTTTGGCAGATGACAACAAAATGAGCACGGGGCAGATCAGACTTCAGGGCACTGATACGTGCACAGCACAGTTCAGCACAGTCTGCAAAGCAATACCACATTCAGAAGGAATAAAAAAGCTGAAGAAATAGCTCATCAAGCTGAGAAAAGGAGTGGCAGACAAAACAAATGTCACTTTGCAAAGGCCATTTCTTATCCTGCCACCCCCACAAATGAGTTCCAAGACTGATGCAAGCAGTAGTAAGAATTTCTAAAGTAGGCAGCGGCTCTGGCCCTTGCAAAGATGGGTCAGAGAATGGAAATCTGAGATTGATGCAACCATTATATACTCAATACTCCCCAGGGTATTTGTGCAAACATTTTTTTCCTTTCATATGTCCTCTTTTTTTGTCAGCAAAGAGGACTTCTTGTTTTCAGGATTAAGCGCAGTTCTTGTCGGATAGTTTTTCAGCAGGAAATGGAATTTTTAGTTGTGGTTGTTCAGTTCTATTTTTCCTTTAAAAGCGATTGTTTCCCAGATTAAATTTCAACTTTTCATCTAAAAAAAAAGTCCTTAAACCCATAGCATTTTAGTGGGTTTGGTCCAAATCCAGCTCAAATTCAGTATACTTTGAGTATTATCCTCTCTGAGTTGGGCTAACCTATTTCAAGCCACCTCTTCCCCAGTGTAAGGTGACTTTTAATGCAGGGAGACACCAAGGCACCCTGGGATCTGTGGCATGGCAGGGTTGTCTGACTCTAATGGAAAAGTGAGAAATCATAGCTTCAGCAGTATGCCTTTAACCACACCATAATTCCCAGGAGGCACCAACATGCTGTGCCACAAACCAGAGCTATCATTTGCAGCTGAAAATAGTCGTATTTTGATTTTTCACACCTACTGAGGTCCTCTGGGGGAAGATGATGCAGCCCCATGTAAGGACATGTGTCTCCTGTGTAATACAGTGAGTTGGTCCCGCTGGAGAGACCTTGTTTTAGGTCATTGGTGGTGGGGCAGAAGAGGGGAGGGAAACATATCTGCTCACTGTGGAGATCACCCCAGGTCAGCTGCAGGGGCTTAGAGAGGAAAATGGGCAGGAAGTGGATGTTAACTGAGGAGGCTGCAGCAAAGTGCCTCACACAATGAAGATGTGGCCACCAGCGAGCAGCTCACATGATGAGCCATTAGACTTGTCCCTGTTGCAAGGCTGGTCTTCCCATCCTCTCTGTACTCCTGCAAGTGTTCTGCTCTCACAGTGAAAACCTTTGTCATCCATTTGGGATTTCCGTCTAGATCATCACTGAAATCCCAGTGTCCCAAGGGTAAAAGGCTGCACACCACTCACTGCTCCTCAGAGACTGCTCACACACCCTGCCAAGTCAAAATGAGGAACACCAGGATTATTTCTGGCTCAAGGTCTTACACTTGGCAGCAGAAAATTTCACCTTTCCACTGCTAGATTTCATTTCCTGTGCCAAGCCTGTGACAGATGCCATGTCAAACCTCTAAATTCTCCTTTGGGAATTTTCCTTTAAAAAAAAAAAGAAAAAAAAAAAGAAAAAAAGAAGTCATTTCTAGGAGGTAGGAAGCTACAGACTGCTGTCTGGTTTGCTGTGTGTATATTTTTGAAACAGAATGAAAAATGTTCTGGATGGATACAGAGTAACAATATGTAAGCCTGAGGCATCAGATGGTTAGAAAGCTGTATTCTGTGTGTGTGCACAGATGTAATTCACTGCAAGGAATATGTGACACCACACAGCAGTTCAAAGTAGCAAGCTGGTACTAATTACTATGCTCTTAATGACTTCATCCATCAAACCATAACATGTTCTATGATTATACAATGCAGCCATATGACAACCAAATGTCCAGCCACTCGTTTCTATGAGATGGTTACGCAGCAAAATTCTCTGTTGATTGCAAGCAGAAAACTTCAAAAAAAAGTGCACTTTAAGTCATCTGAGCCCTCAGAATTGTTTTATTATACCCTTTTGTAAGGGGAAAAAAGGTAAAGAAAACTTTGAGGGTTTGTGAAGAGAGAGGCTGAACACAGATAAGCCAGAGAGGCTCTTGTGGGGTTTGCCATTTTTCATGCAGGTCTGGAATGTCCACAGCCTGTGACTTGGGCCACTTAAGGACACAAAGTGAACATATTTTGGCCTAAAAGAGTTGTGCTCCCCTACAAGGAGAGCTCAGTGTTGTGAGTAGCACCACGCTGCAGCCCGGACAGCTGTCCCACTGGCCAGCTTTGGCCTCAGCATCTTCAGAGGGCACAGTAGTGAAGATGAAGTTTGTCTATGACAGATTCTGACATTTCCCACAGCTGTGTCAGGGCCTTCCCAGGGTCTGGGCACCATCACTGTTCACACCACCTCCACCTGCATGAATACATCCCATGTCTTGACTTTTTCCCTCTATAATGTGATCACACTTAGCACATCTACCATCAACAGCCACCCCCATCCCCAGCAGAGCAACACAGTCCAGTGCACACACTTCTCCCTTGGGCAGAGGGCGTGAGATTAAACTCTGCAACAGATCCTGTTCTCACTGCTGCCTGAACCATGAAAAGGTGCTCTGGTGCTAGAGCAGAGGAAAGCAGGGCTTGGTCCCCAGTTTTCTGCAGTCTTTTCTTCATTCCCTCATGAGATCCAGTCCTTTTATCACTTCTACCCACACAGTAACACCCTGCTCGGTAGTGCAGCATAGATGGAGGTAAGTATAGTTCATCCACTCATTATTTGTACAATGCTGACTTCACCCATTTCCTGTACACATCAAGAAAGCGAATTTCCCACAATTTCGTTTGCTATTTCACCACTGTTTTTCTTCCAGAATTGCTGTGGAGTGTGTTATACACTAACATAAGCAATAAAACTACAGATAATATGGAATTTATCCAGGTGAATAACTTATTTCCAAGTTAATAAACTGTGAAGTTAACATTGCACAGATATCCTGTAACAGACACCTGCAAGCCCTGGAGTTGAGTGCTGGCTGGTTGGCTGATGGAGGCTGTGATGGGTCTGGATGCACTGAGCTCTCCTGTCCTCTATCCATCCCAACAAAGTGGAAGGTTTGTTCCCACTTTTCAAGCCTAAACCTGCATGTCAGATCCAGAGGGCTAATCTCCCTAGAGCTCCTCTGTAAAGCTGAATGAGGGAACACTGAATAGGTGAGCCAGCTACCTCTCCTATGCAGCACTAAGCCGTGGACTACATGTGATCATTTGCAAGATGTAGTGGCACAGGGATGTAAAGCATCATATTTATTAAATAGCAGGGGAAAAGAACAGGTTTAGGGAAAAAAGTGGTCAGGAGAAGACCAGACTGCATCAGATTGGTTCTTATATCCCAGCTCAACAGAAAATTACTGAATTTCAGTGACCAGGTTTTGTCCCTAATTTGGGAGACTCAGCTTCTGGGAAGGGCATGACACAAGCCAGTCAGGCAAGCTGAACATTTATTCTCCAAGAAGCATTAAAAAATGCAGCTGTCTTGCAGGATACTCTAGTCTTCAGCATAATTTATACCACATATCATCAGGGTCACAGGCAAAACACTAGTTCAACAAATTTTATCAATCAGTTGCTTACTTTTCCAATCCATGGGTTTTTACACAGATATTGATGGCTTTTCAGCAACTTCACCCAGACATCTGCACTCCTGATTCGGAGATGCAAGTTCCTCATCACACAGAAACAATCAAATGGCTGTATCGGTATAAAACAGAGACTATTCCAGGAAATCGCTTTATTCCAGGAAAAACATTTTGTCCTAAAAATGGACAAAATGTACAGTGCTTGTTCCTGTTAGAGTTTCCTAAATCTTCAGAGTATTTCACAATTTAATTGTTGGCATAAAACTTGTCCTTCATAAATCTGGAAACAAAAATTTTAAGTGCCTTTATTCTAGAAGTAGATAGTGGGAATGCTTACCTCTATAGGGCTTTCTTGCAAGATTAATATAACTGCTGAGAAAGAGCTACATAAAAGAATTCTACTAAATCAGTTTTTACACTTTTGCTAAGTGTGACAAGGCCCAATACTCATCTTGGTGGCACTTCTGCACTGATGTATGACACAAGACCTTCAGAGTGTTGTCACTGTGCTTTCCTTCCCTATCTCCACATGTCTTCTGGCAGCATTAACTGCAGAGCCTCTTGGAGCTCATTGACCACAGACACCATACCCTGCTTCACTGTCACCTCTCCTGGCTGTCTGGAGCTTCAGCAGGATGGGTGCATATCCCAGGCCTCCTCACCTCCTTTTGACTGCCAGGTATTTTCTGTGGCTGTGGAGCACAGAGGCTGTTGGAGCTCTGTTACCAGAAGGGTCTTGTAGCACCTTGGGTTTGTCTACAGAGTCTAAGGCACAGTTTGCTTATGGCTCTTCTGGTTAAAATATGTGGGGCAGCACAGGCATCTCATGGAACTGTTGAAAAGATCTGGTAATGACATAACATCTCAAAAAATTTCCTTCTTTTTTGCCCATTTATTTTGCCCCCACCCTAAGGCATGCCCTACACAGAACAGGGCACTTCTTGAGCCCCATCATTTGCTGTCTATCAAGTGGCCATTTATTGCCACACGTCAATGTCTGCCTTTAGCAACTTCTCACTTCTGTACCCACAGATCTTCCTGATGCAGGGTTTTGTCAGAAGTTGGGATGACTGAAGTCAGCGCATCTCTCCTCCTACGTACTGTCCTGTTGATGTGACAGAGGAGATCAATACACACAATCTCAGGAAGAACTGTTTGCACCTAAAGGAGTCAGCATGGTTAACCACAGTGACCTGTTTCTGCACAGGAACAAAGAGCTGCCGTCTCACACCAGGCCACCAGCCAGCCCAGCCAGGTGACACACTGCCATCCCAGACAGTGCAGTCCAGGTGGTGCTGGCTCTGAAAGGAAGGAGAGAAGTTGCACTTGTAGTATATGGAGGCCACTGGCACCTGAGGAGACATTGCCAGGCACCACCAGCTTCGTTCTGGCTAAATGCAAGTCTGAAGCCTCTGAGAAGACTGCATCACTTGCTGTTCTCTCACATGAGAATTTCACACTTGCATTGGATTTTTTCCAGGCTTATCCTGCACCTTGACTCTTTTTGCATTCTGTGCCTGAGCAGTAGCCAGCAGAACCGGGGAAGATTGCCTTAATACTTGGGTCTCTTCTGCCTGTGCCAACTCACTAGAGCTATGTGCTCCCTCTGATGGTTTGCACCAGGCCAGCACAGCCAGGGGTTCACTGCAATGTGGTTTTTGACACGAAAAGAGATGGTTAAGGTCAAGGTCTCCATTAGTCAGTGGTTTATATTTCATATCATGCCATGGGGTTGGTTTTTACACTCCCTAAGGCCTTGTACACTGTTGAAAATTATAATCCACTGCTACCTCTTTAGCTGACCTTGGTAATAGGCTGGGCACAAATTACATTCTGCACCTCCCTAAACATAGCCTGTGTCGCTCAAAGCCTTGCAGGTTGTTCACCTCCCCCAGAATTTTCCTCTTCTCTCTGCCAATTGCTCATCTATGTCCTGCCTTTACCTCAACCAGCGCTCTCTGGGCTCATTTACATCTACTCTTGTTTTCTAAGGAACAGATGAACAAAAAGAGGAAAGTGTTCATAGAAGGTCCCTCTTGCTAAATATTCTTTATTACTCCCATTCAAAAAAAAACAATTTACCCTTGGAGCTTTTTCACAGCTTGCTTTGGTGGTGTTTGGGCTCGTTTATTTCATAAATCATTCATCCAAGGTAGAAAGTCCCTCTGTCTACAAAGAAAGCAGCAGACGGTCCTCCTGAGACTGCTGGCCTCCACTGCAGCTTTTTATCTGAAAAAAAAAAAGGAGGAAAATAATTTCAAAGAAGTGACCGCTGCTGGGAAAGCACCAAGATAAAAATGGAGGACCAAGGGCAACTAGAAAGAATTACCTCACCCTGCATCCTGCATGTGTCATCACCCTCCACACCTTACCTCTTGTTACTCCACACCAACCCTTTCCTCTTGCTCCCAGCACCAGTGACTGCCTGCATTCTGCTGGCATAGAACCCACTTGCACTTAACCTTTTTGTATCTTTCCTAAATTAACCAACAAGGCTTCCCTCTAAGAGCCCACGAGGACACACAGTGTTAAGGACATTTCTCAGTTCCCAATGTCTTCCCAAGGCACCCACAAACACATTTTGCCCAGGTTCATAGCAAGTAAGTGGTCAGCAAAGTACAGACATTGTGAAGTAAGCTGAAAACTGATGAACTGGACCAGGAGAGTGAAAGATGACTCATTAGTCAAACTGGATATAGCTCTCTTTGCTTTTCAAAAAAAGAGATTAGTGGGAGTGCTCTCAACACTTTCAGTCAGTCTTAAAGAAAGGCATCATGATATTACATCAGCCACATGTTTACTTTATTTTCTTTATCCCTACCCAAAGAATAGTTAATCACACATGAGAAGACAGTGTCAGAGAGAAATCATCTTCTATAAAAAGCCTGTTTCATAATAGGTGACTGAATTATCTTTCCTGCCTTTGGGAGATGATGAAAAGGAGACTCATCACCAGCCACACTGTCTCCAGCATGGCAGGTCAATGTACAGGCGGTATTTCACTCCACTTAGGAGAAAATTCATATTTGTCTCTAACACAGAAAGACATGAAAGAATTTTGGAGGAAGTTCATGGAATGCCAGGCGATGATATAATGGCCCCAAGGGAGGGGCACTTTTAAGACTAAAAAGAGTAGACCCCAAGAATCAGAAAACATTTAGCAATCTGCCTTGCTCCTACACCTTGGAAGTTCTTGTTCTTGGTCCACAGGCCATTCCTTCTTTCCTTGCCTTCATACCACAGTGGCTTCTCCTCTCTGTCCTCTCCCATGAGGACACAAAGCCCCATCGGACTGCTCAAGACTAGAAGGAAGTATGTGATCTGTAACTAGTGCTCCCTGTTTTCCAGAGTTCAAAGGGCATTTTAAGGACCTTGGTGGGTGTCTTTCACTTTAGAAATGGTTCCTTTCAGAGTAATTCAAACAGGAAATTGTATCATCCAATGGACTTGGACCGGAGGCTAAGAATCAGCAGACCTGAACTCCACAATTAGTTTACTAATTACCAAGTATCAACTTTGGAGCCCAATTTCTTTGTCTAAAAACTGTAACTGGTGACTTTATGTGGTCAAAATGCTTTCAGTGCTGTAAATAAAAGGTGACATCAGGGAAGTATTTGCTGTTCTTACATTCAAATCCATTTCCCCTTGTCCCCTCCCCCCTGACATTTCTTTCAAATTAACACATTTTCTAAGCTTCATTGAGTAACACTTTGGAGTGGATTAGTAGGGAATTTGACAAGAAGAAAGCAGAGAACCTACTGCCATAAAACACAGCAGGAGAACAGAGGGTATGTGCCCTTTTTGGTTTTTTCTTCCTGACTCAGTTTTAGTTTATGTGTTAGTCTTATGGAAAAATGTGGGGTGGTGGGCAGGGGATTTAAGGAGACAAAAAAGTCATCACAAAATAACAATACTCCTGAACAAGAATAGCGCGGTGGTATTTATTTAATTGAAGCTGTAGGCAAATGCAGATTCAGAAGAAACAGGAACCACAGAGACTTGATTTGGCTTTGAAAATTTTAAAACCCTTGCTGGAAAATAAGTTTCAGGGCTGGGTTGAGTTGTTTTTTATTTTTTCATTTGGAGTTTTTCTTTTTGACATTAATTTGGTCTCACAATCAGTGAGATGATAAAAATTATTGCTGAAGGATCTCAGTTTGGGCTTCTTGGGTTTTATGTGCATAATGCCTAAATGAGGAGCTGTGTGCTGTGACGAATGCCTCGTGCATGCCAGCTGACTTAGAAAAGGTGACTTGGAATTTTTCAAGTTCAGTATTTTTATTCTTTTTACAGTTCTCTGTTCTTATCTCCTCCCCCTCAGTGTATTTCCTGTTTCCTCATCCTGTAATAGTTATGTACATTCAAATGGGGGATCAAACACCTTTTGAGTTGTTGTTGTCAAGTTTCATTAACATTTCTCACATCGTTTCCTGTTTTGATACTGATACCCCAGCAAAGTCTGCATGAGTGGGCAATGTGGCTGATCAATACCTCCCCTGAACTGCTGGCAGATCATTCTCTTCATAGAGCACCATCCATTCCCAAACCTATTAAAATACTGGTGGCTGCAGCCATAAACTTAGAAGACATTGAAGGAAGTATGTCCCCCACCAACAGAATTCAGCCAGCTTTGAGAGAGGTGCAATAAACTTTAAATATATAAATATAGCAAGAGTGAACATGGACCTAGGCCAGGCAGTAGCAAAGGAAGTTGCATGTGCCAAAATACAGGGGACATGTATGTTGGTAGAAGGATGTTTCTCATCCTGATGTAGGCATTATGCATCCCTAAAAAAAAAAGAAAAGTCAAAAAAAAGACAAAAAAAAAGTGATTTTGTTTGTGTAGGCTGGAGCACCTCAATACCAAGTCCCACTTCTTAGGCTACACTTCCAGTGGTGCTGTGTCCCAAAGAGCACTGGAGACAGGCACTAATAAATTTAACAGAAGAAATAAAGTTTCCACTGACTTCAAAGCCACAACTGCAGGAACAAGCCTATTGCTTACAAGCATCAAGGTCTACTAGCACAATACTTAGCATGCAAGATGCCCCAGTCTATGAGTATGCAATGCCATAGTAAAACTGATTGACTAAATCAGCATCAAACAGTGACTTTATGGAGGTTTTTACATTGCTCTCCCATATAATCCCCCTGCAAAATACAGTAATACTTTTCTACAGAAATAAAAAATATGTGTGTCAGTAGGAAGAAACAAATCTAGTGTTCTTTGTAAGCCAGCAATATTAAAAGCAGCGGACACATCAAGGCACATTCAGAATATGTCAGACAGTGACTGAAAGCAGTAGGGAAAAAAGCCTGTGTTCTCCCACATCAAGCTTCAACAGGGTTTGAGGGAGGGGAGTGGAACTTTAAATGGTTTGAGGATTAAAAAGAAGCCAAATCACAAGAGAAAGCCTTTTCAGATGCAGTATATTTGTGTTTCTAACCAAAAGTCTTTGTTTAAAAAAAAAAGGAACAGAGAAGTGTGTTTTTCACAATTTTCTCTTTGGTGTTTTGCTAAGTCTGTTACTTCACAGGATGTTCTATTGTCTCCACTGCCACCATGCACAGAAATACCCTGCAAGCCACTGTGGGCTCTGATACAGTGTCTGGGTACATGAAAGAAATGTTTTGCTTTTAATACCGACAGACTGAAAATCAATATTTCAGAGCTTTGACAGACACACCTGGCAGGCAACCTTCCCAGTTCAATGAGATTTAAATGTTAAGGAGAAAAGCCAGTAAGTCCACTGCATCCAGCTGCAGGTTGGTGTTTGTCAGACTCCTGAAATCTGCTTCCTAAAGAAATCCCAAGATTTAACTGTAATTGTGCTCTTTTTTGGTGCTTTCTACAAACCTAGGGGGTGAAAAGAGGCTCACTGACTTTTCAAGCTTTTATGTACCCTGTGGAGCCAATCTATTTTTCACAAAATATTCACAGCCAGGGTTACTGTGTAGCTTCTAGGACTACAAGAAAAAGCAGCAAAATTTTTCTGAAAAAGTTGTCAGCACACTCCTGGCATTCCACCAAGATCTGCAGCAATCATGTCTTTGCTCCAGTAACCTGAAATGAGGGCCCAGCACCAGAGAGAGGGAAGCCCAGACCCTGTACTATGGAATTAAAAATCCCTTTTTTCTCCATAACTGAATAGGATTTCCCCATTCTCCAAGAAGCAAGATCCTGAAGCAGTGGTAGGCAGGAATGGGGAAAAGTTGATGTCCAAAGATGTGGGACTACACTGCAAGAGAAGGAGCAGACTTAGGGTGACTTACCTTCACTGAGACCTTTGTCCACCATCTGTCTGCGTATCTAAAGCAAAGGGCAGCTTCGGTCAAAGTGGGCATTTTCATCTGGGTGGCTTTGGGAAAATAATAGCAGCAAACTCTGTTCACATAAAGCTTCCTCTGGAACCAACCAAGAGGTCCTTGTGAAGAATAGCTTCAACAGCCCCTTGAAGATCCAAATCTTACCTCCATGGTCATGTCCTTCCCCCTACCGACTGGTCCATGTGTTGGCGGGGATGAATCCTGCCCAGAGCTTTCCCAGGGTGCAGGACCCTGAAAGAGCCAGGCTGGGCAGCCCAAGAAAAAGTTCAGGAACTCCTAGTCTTCTTGGAGACACCCGGATGCAGATGAGATGGGTGGGGGGCTTCTGGAAATCCCATACCTGATAGCTAGCTCAGACCTCTGTACTAACAGCAGAGTCACCATACCTCAGTTTCACTACGGAAAGGAGCCAGCCTGTCTGGAAGAGAAAATTCTGGAGAAGACCATCTGTCACCACCTAGATCCATCCATTATCATCATGCAAATGTGCTTCTCCTCATACAAACCCATCCTGGGGCACACTCTCTCACAAGCATCCCCACCAGTCCACTGACCCAAATTTCCACACCATGCCTCCAAGTATTAAAGCTTTCTTAGCTTGTGGCAGGTCTTTTTCCAGAAGCCACCTGGCCCAACATGTTCCTGCAGCCATACAGCCATCCTTCACCTGCAGCAGACCCTATGGCAGAGTTGGCTGTGCAAATCTCTCCCTCCCCAGCATTTGAACCCAGTGTAGGTTTTGCCTCAGCTTTCAAAGCCTGTGATGCTCAGCAGATGACTGGTGGTGTGTGTCCCAGAAGAGCTGTTGGACTTGTCTGCTTGCCCTTCTCCCTGGCCATGCCCATGTACACTAAAGCACAGTCCAGTCTGGAATATTGAAGGTGCAACAAATCTCCCAAAGAGAAGTGAAGTGAGCCAAAGTGCGAAAACAAGAGCTCTGTGTGAGTGTGGTTGCACCCAGCTTTGAGGCAGTTAAGTTTGGCAACGGGGGGTTAAAGGTATGGGAGGAGGTTAGTCCGTGTCATAAAATGTCAGTAAGCTTTTTATACAACCACCAGAAAAAGTCTTTTTGGGTTTTGTAACACCTACAGAGTCTTATACAGTGTCTTTTAGATGCCCCAAAAATTCCCCTAAGCACTTTTATCATTCAGCATCACTCCAGAGTTTAGTCAGCCAAACCATACCCTTTCCCAGTGTTAGATAAATTGCATCTTGAAAACAGCACAGACACTAATATCACATCGTCCTAGAGCTGAGCCACATGTGAAATCTCTATCCTGTTTTTCTACAGAGATGAGTAAGATTTTCCTGTGTAATTAATATATAATATCTTTCTGTGCATTTGTGTAAATATATAGAGCAAAGATACCACTGCAAAGATAACGATTTGCCAGAGCGCTTTTTGCATTCTTTCAAATGTGGTTGTTTTACTTGCAGTTTACAGCATTTTAGTCATGTTTTGACATTTGAAGAATTTTCACCGAAAACAGACCTTATACCAATAACAGAACGAGACATAAAACTCGTAGTAATAAAGAGCAGCAGCAAACAACAGATGCACTTTTTATTGTATGTCTTTAGTATGTATTAATGGAACAGAGTATTTTAGTTAAATTGTAATATTTCTAGTGCTGAATTAATGAGGCTAAAATATTTTATTTAAGTAACTTACACATATTTAACACTGATAGTAATTACCATTGTTACATATTTTTGGACAGATTTTGCCATTTTTAGACCTATCATCTAGGTGATAAGACATCTGCTTCTCTAAATTCCTCATATAGTGAAGAAGGCTGCAAATCCTCTAAGAACACCAAGATAAAAATAATTTACAAAAGCAAAAGGAAACAAAGTCCTGATTGAAAGAAACCCATTACTGTCAGAACTGCAAAGAATTTGGAATTTTGCCAGTTTGGGATTCAATCCTTATTTAATAATTCAGCAATTATTTTAAAATTATCAAGCAGATCAAAATATTCAATCTATCAAGGTTTTTTACAGAATAAGAGTTCCTTCACAATAAGCTATGGGGACTTACGAAGCAGCATGTTGTTGAGAAAAAAACAGGAAAAAATTCATGAGTCACTGATTTGTGAGAAACAAACAGAGAGCATGGAAAGACCAGACCATGCCTAAAATATAGAGAACCTACACTTGGGTTCGGACAGGAGGTGTTTTTTCAAATGCATTAATTTTTAATGAGAGACTTTTCATGTTACTTTTCCTTGGACTCTCCCAGAAATGTGGTGCTTCTGAACTTTCTCAGGGTTAGGAGTGGTTTTTATGCACCATCTGAAGTACTGGAGCAGGGAAGGTGACAAGGTGACAGGGAGGTTGTTGGCTGCTTGACATGACCAAGCCATGCTCACACAGAAAAATGTTAACTCGGCTCCACTTCTTTGAACACATCTAGCACAGGCCTTCCTCCTCTTCCTTCCCCCTTTTAGCTGCCCTTGTGCCTCCCAGCTTGAAGTTTTCATATTCAAAACAAGGCTGGTTGCAGTCACAGCTGCATCTGCAGTAACCGTGACACCTGCTCCCAGCAGTGCCAGCCCTTTGCCTTCTGTCCTTTGGGTGGCCTTCTGCAGAGCTGTACAGCTCCAGTTTGTATTTATCACCATTTACTAACTGTAGGGCACATTAAGGTGGCACAGTTTACTCAGCACAGCTTTCTGCTTTGCTCTAAAATCTGAGCAACTACAGCAAGGGAAACGGTTCAGCAACGTACCATTGCCTTGATTCTTACCCCCTGCTCCCATCTCTTTAGGATTCTTTTAATTTCTGAGCAGTCTCAGGCACAAAACTGCCTCTGTGCCCTATGGCTGCAACCCATGTGGGCCAGAAGATCACCATGTCCCATGGCATGCTGCGGCTGGCAACGCCCCACCAAGGGCATGTCCAGGCATGAAGCCTGACCACATAGGCCAGAGGAGTATGAGGTGGAAGGGAAAAGGGAAAGGGCATTTCCCAGGAAAGGCTAGGCAGTTTGACTTTTTGCCAGCCTTGCTTTGAATAATTAGCAATGCTCAGGAATGCAGGCTGTGCCGTTCGTAGGGCGTTGTCTGGTTACACACTCTGAGGTTGCCTCCACGTCTGCCAGCAGCATCCAAGACCCCAGTGCTCAGCGCTGCTCTCTCACACACAGCATGGGGCTGCGGCCCCTCTGTGAGGCCAGAGCCGGCCCCAGAGCTGGGCACAAGTGCAGAGCTCCCCACGCAGAGCAGCCAGCAGGGAGTAGGCAGGCATATGGAGCACCCACTACCTTCACGGCACTGGCACCTGTTGTCTCATCTGACTAACTTTGCCTGTGCAGAAAGGTCAAATGCAGAGGCTAAAGCAAAAAAAAAAAAAAAAAAACATAATTTATTTCAGAAACACATTTCTAAATGTTTCCTATTCTCCTCACCCACTTCAGCAGAGCCCCATCTTCAGAACACGGGTATGAGAGAGGTCCCATTCAGTGGGACCTGCTGCAAGCAGAGGCACAACACAAATGTCTTCTCAATGAACAGCATCTGCCCTACTTGCACCACACTGTCACACAGTCAGAAGTTTCTGTGTCATACAGAAACTAGGTTAAATGAAAAGGGTGTAGCTCTGTGAACCTTGATTTCAGCATTGTTTTTCACCGTCTGGGTCAGGAGCTGAAGGTTTTTATCCATTCTTGTACAGATAGGAGTAGATCCATAGGAGGTTTGCCTGAATAAGAGCTAAGGCAGGAAATAGGGATTTGAGCCGGCTGCTGTGAGGGGAAGAAGACACCATCCTGAAAAATAAGCTTCATCAGCCTCCAAGTGCTACTGTGTGTGCATGTTTTATTGTGTTTTTAGCTGCCCCATTGAACCCAGCCTTCCCAAAGGATGTATTGGAATGTCAAGCTGTGAAGCTGACGAGTCCCCATCTTTCCAACTACTCCAAGTCTCCCTGTCAAAATAATAAATACATGAAATTATAAACAAGTTAGTACATTGTGCTGGGATCAGGCAATTCCCCTGCCGGTATGGACACACTCCCCATCCCATGTCCCCAAATTCTCACCTGTCGTCTCTGCCCAGGGACAGGGATCACCTTTCCAAAACCACTATTCGCAACCTCTGCAGACAAGACACATATTGACATTTAAAAATACTGTTGTATTAGAAGATGTGCGAGACCCATGAGCAACCTGAAGCACAACTCTGGGCAGGTTACTCATTACTAACTCCTACATGGGCCACATCTTACTCTGCAAACATGGGGCAGGGGCCCAGGCTGTGCATTCACAAGCAGTTCAGCTCAGCGAGACTGAGAAAGTCCGCTTTATTCCTCGTGGCAACAAATCAGTATACAGCTTTCTCAGGTGATGTCATTCCTCCCATGCTTTCAGCAATTGCCATTTACACCGGGGGAGAAGGAAAAGGGTGCTCATACAGTCCTGGGCTTGTCTTTAAAGGGACTATTGACCTTAAAAGGTGATTTAAAGTTTAGCTAAACAAAATTTCATCTATAAGACATCAGGACATACTCTCCCAATGAACTTTCAGGTGGTGGACATGAGTCGGGTCAGTAAGTTAGTTTACATTATCTGTAAATTCGGGTTTTATTACAGTTAAGGTATTTAAATGCTGCTTGTTCATATTGAGTTCCAATGACATTGTGCTGCAGTACTTGTTTTTTCCATATGCATCCATAATGTGACTATCAGCACCAATTGGGGTTTTCATGGCCTGGATTACAGCTTGTCTTTACTTTCCTGCTCCAATCTGTGCTCACTAGTACTGACTACTGAAAAATAAGCCCATTAACAGATTCAGAACATCCTCTCATCTCTGTACCTTCTTTTCCTTCCTGGAAACCTCCTACCAAAGTGCTGCTTAAATACATCTAGAGAGCAAGAGGAAATCAACATCATACAATTGTGTTTTAAGCCCAAACACCAACCAAAAAGATTCTACAATATTAAAAATTATGTTTACAATGTGATAACAGCATTTTCTCACTGTGAATGGTACTAGCAATCATAAAAGCAGACACCTTAGGCCAGGTCTATTGAGCACAGCTTAAGGTATTGGTCCTGGGGGAGCACGAGTACTCCCGTGCTCAGCGGAGGAGCTCTGGTGTAACATATCCACTGACCTGCACTTGAACCTACCACTTGCTGTTTTTCTCTTATAATCTAAATCTGGAAATGTGCTGTCTGGTCAGTAGCGTACTACCAAATCATTCAGCGAAATGCTCTGGATGCCATAAAAGCGTGCCTGTGCTTGCAGCGCCATAGCAAACAAACTTGTAAAATAGAGCCCGAGCACAGCTCACAACCACTGGCATCGCAGCCGGCGCATGTGCTGCTGTGAGGCACCTTTGTAATGCAGCCAGGCAGCAGCTGTGTGCATTGCAGACATTGTGGGTGGGTGGCTGTCTGCGAGCTCAACAGCTGTCCCCGCTGCCACGCCGGGCCAGCGCCCGGCCTCCCCGGAGAGCGCCCTGCGTCCCTCTGCCAGAGAAAATTCAGAGCACCCTGTGAGAGCACTGCTGCTGCTCACACCCATGCCCCTTGGCGGAGTTTTGAGGGATGTGGCTGCCCCAGTCACAGGGAGAGCCTGGTCAGCCTGGGCACAGGGTTCAGCTCTGAGTAACTCCATCGACTGCTGTGTCCACCTTCCCAAAAATAACTGCAGACACCGACTATTTGGTGGATATATTTGTGTTAAAAAATAGTAGGCAGTAAAGTGCAGCTTTGCAATTTTGCTTGTTTTTTTCCCCAACCCTGAAGTTTGGTCAAATCCACGCATTTTGGTGAGCTTGCATGTTTGCTGCCTTTCGGTAAATCCTGTGTGTGGACCCTAGTTGCTCTAAAGTCATGTGTGTTCGTGACTGCAGCTTTTGTAAAGGTTAAAATTAATCCTTCCATAAACCTTCTTACCTTATGCCATTGAATAAGAGAAGTAGCCCTTAGTTTTTGTTACCCAAAGAAGTTGAAAAGCCTTCATTTTCAAGTCTACTTGATCTGCCATGAATGGAGGGATGACCTCGGCCACATTGGTAGAAGCCCCTGGCTTGCGGAGTGAGGGGTCTTCTACAGGCCAGCATCTCAAAAACATGAACCTCCAGAGCTGCATCTTCTCACTGAAATTCAGAAACTGCTGCAGCAGCTGTAGAGGCTGCCAAAGTCTTGGATGGCAGTGAACCCCAAGGATAATGGCAGTCAGAGAGAGCAAAGTGCATGACCTCACCTAAAACCGCCTGAAATCACTCTGCATCTTTTTATTGACTTCAGTGATCTTTGCCTCCCTCCCTGAATGAGTAACAAGGATCCCCACAGATTAGGCAAGTGAGAGGCAAGAACAGACAGGAGTAACAGCTTTGAAAGTGCTTACTTATATTTAGATAATTTTAACTTTCTACAAAAGTCTGACAACCTCCATGAGTTGTCACAGGTTGGCTCCTGGAGTGTTTTCCAGTTTAACAGCAGAATCCCTACCAGCCATTTTAATTGATCCTGTGAGCACAAATGACTTTTCACTGTGAAGTGGGGATTTTTCAGGCTGTATTTTGAACTGACACTTGAATAACATCAAGCAAATTTCTGACTCTTTTTAAGTTGTAAAGTGTCACTTAGAAAGCCTTTAAAGCAGGACTATACACTTTGTTCGTTCTGATTAAAACACTGGAGTTTCTAAAGCTTCACAATAAGCAGGAAAGCACCAACTGTGCAAGCAAAACCTTCTTTTTCCTTCCCAGGGTAACTGGTGAGCTCTACTGGATTTTCCATCCTGGTGGTTTGCTCTGGCCATAGAGGCAGGGCTGTAGCCCTTGGGGGAAGAGGGGCTGGCAGGGATGGGCACACAGAGAACTGACTCTTCAGGACTATTTGGGGAGTACACAAAACATGGATGTGGGGACTGATTTTAAAAACAGTGTGCTCCTTGCAACTGTGAATACTGAAGCTCCAGCTCAGAACACAGGGATCACAAAGATGCAAATGAAGGCTAAGCAGCTTCAATGCAGGACTGGGAAACATAGCTCTAAATCCTTCTGCAACACCCAACTAAAAAAAGAGAAGAAGACTTCTTACAGGCTTGATGTCGTACTGAAGAGGATTTTTCTAGGCTTGGAGGAGCAGGGGAAGATGGAAAAATTAACAGGATTTTTAAAAATCCTTCTCTGACTTCTTTTTATTTTTTCACATCAGAATATTCATTTCTTCTTTCCTCTCTCTTCATATGGCAAAGAAGCTGTGCTGCCCCCCAAGAGAGGCAGGCACAGGTTAGGTATTGGGGCCAGTTGGGCAAGTCTTTCTCATTGTCTGGGTGAGGTCCTTTCTCAGCCATGAGCCTGCTCTGCCTTACCTAGAAATGTCTTCTAAAAGCAAATTGAAAGAGAGAAAGGAAAACTGAGTTACTTGAAGGATTTCTGTCCTGCTTGCTCCCTCTGACCTAACAGAGAGGAGAAGGAGGCAGACTAGGAAACAAGCTCAGAGGAGTCGGGGCAGATGCTTTGGTGCTGCCTCAAAGCCCTCAAAGTACACCAAAGATATCTCAGAGCCCAGAGCCAGTGGTAGCACAGACACCACAGGTCTCAGCGAGCCTGACACCCTGCACTGCTTTGTGATGCTGGAGTTGCTCCACTTAGATAAGAGTGAACAACAAGCACTAGTGCCCATGCTTCTCAGCAGGCCTCCAGGGCTTGGCAAAGGGGGCAGAGGTCCATTTTGGGGACCTCTTTGTTCCTTGAAGAAAAAAACTTACAAGCCAAAGGAGAGAGGTAGATCTGTAGTTTCCAATGAGGCCTATGGGCCAATGCCAGAAGAAAACCAAATGATAAATTACATATTATATGAAATTATCAAATCTTAAACTGTGTGTTAAGAAGTGTCCAGAAACAGTTATTTTCATTACTCACAGAGGACCATCTATCTAGCAACTGATAGAGTTTGGAAGTTGTTTCATCAGTGCTTGCCAGACACCCACTTCTCTTATCAGACCTTTGCTCCCAGGGAGCACCGGGCTGGGAGAGCCCTCCTATGTTCACAACTTCTTCTTGGATCACAATGACTTCTTTATATTTACAAAATCTTTATTAGCCCCCAGAGGCACCAGATAAAGACAAAAGACCATAAAAACGCCCTTAGGAGGTCAGACTAAAGGTCCCTCTAGCCTAATATCCCATCTCTAAAGCTAAAAATGGGGAAGAGTACAGGATTAGGGCAAGCCTATAGTAAAACTACCATGATATACTCTGTCAACTTCCAGTGATTTGGAGGTCAGGGACTTCCTGACCCAGAAATGGTATGTTTGTGTTTGAAGGCAGAGAAGGGTTTGAATCTCTATTCCAAGCATTTGAATGCTACAAGAAAAAAACACTTAAGTCATCTGGTGAGAGAAATAGAAGTTCAGTATAAATACAAAGCTGTGTAAGCAGACCAAAAGTACATTTCAAAGCCCATGACATTATCTTCAAGAACACACTCAGCTTTCTGAGGCCAATAAGCATATTTTAGCCTGAGAGGCTCTGACTGCTCCATATTCTTGAAGCAGCACTCACCCAGTCCTCCTCTTTCTTTCAGCTGATCCTCCAGGGAGGATGAGGAGCTCTTAGCAGGCAGGGTTGAGGCATTTGAAGCCTTCCTCATCAATAATTCAGTCAAATGCTAAAGGTTCTTTTCAGACTAAATAGCAGGTTAAATAGATGTTTCCTTCAGGCATCAGACCAAAACAATATCTCATACTGGAATGTGGTGGGCAAGAGAATTATTTACTGGCCAGAGCACAGCTAGCCCAGCTACAGTTAGTGCAAGGAAGTAGTTCAGATGCTGAAGTCAAGGGGTTATCACACAGGCCCAGACTCAGGCCAGACCACTGAGCAATGCCTACACACTTGGCAAGCGTGCGCCAACAGCAGCTCGGGACCACACATAGCTCCAGTAGAATGCCACCACACCACGACCAGCAGTGTTGGGACCCAGGTCACGAGGACAGCCACCACAATGGGTCTCAGCAGCAGCAACAACAAAAACAAGCACAGGTCCCTCTGCCACATGAAAGGCTGCACAAATATTCGTTCCTTTGCAACCTTTCTGCAGGGCCCCAGTGCTCATATGAAAGAACAACAGCACTTCAGACCTACCCCACTTTTCTCTGTCAGCCACCACATCCCCTATTGAAATCATTTCCTGTTTTATTTTTAAGATTGCTGCTGTCATAAGCTGTTGCTGGCATGGGGGTGGGGATGGGAAGGTGGTGTCTGCCCAGTGAGCACAATAGCCAGCTGTCACCTCCCTCCCAAGGTTGCTTTTACTGTTGCTGCTCTGCAAGATGGCATGGTAGCAGAGGGAACGCCTCAAGGAGGAAAGAGAGTGATGCTTGTCACTTTGTAGCACCTCTCCTGGAAAATCAAGGAAAACAGGCTTGATGGAACAAGTAGAAAGAGCAGATTTGATGTTTCAGATCCTTGTGGTGCAAGAAGATAAAAGCTGCAAGGGACAAGAGTATCTCTTTGAGGGTGAGTCTGTGTAATTGGAACAGAGATGCAACACAAAAATCCAAATTCTAGTTAGCGAGAGTGACAGCTGGCATAACTGTCACCTCTCCTTATAGCACACATAGCAGAAAAAAAAAAAAAAAAGGAAAATTCAAAGTGAAAATGGTGCTAAATTACATTGTTGAGCTGCATTATTCCTAATATTACCTTTGCCTTTGAGTCCCAGGTCATGCTCAGCTTACACTGGGACAAATTTGTTTGTTCATCATGCCCTCCTGTGAGGTCTTTTTATTTGTCTTAAAAATAACATAGCAAGTGGCATAGTTTGAGTGAGATGAGGGTCAGATCGGAAGGCAGAACTGAAATTAGTAACAAACCAGCTGCTGAAAATTATTTCACAGACTCTGGAACAAACTACTCACTTTCACTAGGGGCCACTGTGCAGCACAGGATCAACCCTTTCCACAGGGCTGGCAAGAAGGACCAGTGGGCACCACTTGGGAGAGGCGGGTATGTTTTGGTGCAACAAATTGATTTGAGGATAGCCAAGAATTTTTTCTCAAAGGAAACTCCTAAAAATTCACCAGCAATCCCCTTCTGAAGCCAGAAACTGCGAAATTTAGCTGCTTCTTTTTTTTTTTTTTTTTTTAATGCCAGAACGCATGTAATTTTCATGGCTGTGAATCAGAACATCTTCATTCTTGTGGCATGTTTTTCACTTTTATGAACACTAATTTCACTGCATTTTTAGAGTAGTGACTTTAGCCACAGCGTGGCTGCTGCTAAGTTCCCACGGCTACCAGTATGACTTTTATGTGGGAAATCTGTGGGCAGCAGGGAGCCTCCCTGTTTGTATCAATATGAACTTCCCAAGAACATCAGACTGACATTTTCTCAGCCCCAGTAAGAGCACACATGCTCTCACTTAGAGCCCTCTTTTCCTAAGCTGAAGGACATGTGTGATCATTTTAATTTCATCCGTTTTCTAGCAGGCCTTTTGCACACACAGAAATGCTGCACCAATGAGGTTTCTTTCTCTCCAGCCGGCAGAAGCCCAATCCTACAAACTGCTGAGTGCCAATTGTAAGGCCCTAAGGGACTTCAGCAAACACCAGGAGATCCTGGTATGGGACATCCTTCCAGCTTTCACACTCCCAGCATTCTGGAGACCCTCAGCGCTGCAGACACCCAAGATCCCTCTCCACCATCAGAGACCAGGCTGTCAGTGCTGGCAGGTCATCAGTGGCACAGCCGTCTGCAAGAGTTTCCCAGCCTTTCGCTCAGCGGCTACGCATTCCAGAGATGACCAGACACAAACACATCTCCTGTACTTGCATACTGGAGCACTTTCTGCAGCTGGGTAATGAGTCGAAGAGCACATTAGAACCATATATATATACTGTCTCTCCCAGCTGAAAAAAAAAAAAAAAAAGAAAAGAAAAAAAGCTGGGTTTTTTTGGTTTTTTTTTTCCTGTCTCAGAACATAAAAATGTAGTGGAAGGGCAAAGGGTGAATTTTATGGCTTCAGCTTTCTTAGAGCTAATATATTGCAGGGGAAAATTTGCCATGGTGGGACACAGTTCAGTCAACCTTTAGAGAAGCCCACATACAAAACAGGACCACACTTAGTGATCATTTCTAACTATTGCTTCCTATTTGCAGAACTGCAAACCTGTGAAAAGGTTTCAGGATCATAATCACAAATAAGAAGCATCAATACTCAGGAGTGTGAGGCACTGGGAAGCAGGGAGCAGAAACACTCAATCTGTTGTTTACCACTTTGGTCCAAAAGACTGGTTTCTTTGTCAGTGAAAGATGCCCCAGCTTTGCATGAAGCTGAAGCCAAGAGAAATCCTTAAACCCTGATCCTTCAAAACACTCACAGCTCCCCCTTTCAGAGTCAAAGTTTTCAATTCTTGTATGAACCTATCCTTTGGCAGCTGCTGCAACCTTCACTCTTTGTACCTGGCTGCAGGTGAAGTCCACAACACACTACTGTGGGCATATTCCTCAACATCCTGCCATGTGTCCCATATGAGGACAGCAATAATGTGAGATATGCTGCTATTCAGCTAGCAGTGAGAATGTCAACATATAATTTAGAGGGCTTGAAATGGAAAAGAAAATATAAAGTTGAAGGTAGTTTTTATTGTTCTTGCAGCCAAGATAGTCTAGGACTGTAAGTGTGGTGAGGTTTGGAAAGAGGCCATATCTTTCCCAAGACCAACAGACATATTTGGGGGGAAAACAAGATAACCTTCCTCTAGCTCAAAACTGTCACTTCTGGGCTTTAAAGTTCTGCATATTTCACTGGAAATATGCAAAAAAACCCTGGAAACTCTATTCCCAAGCACAACTGTCTTGCTGCCGTGCTCATCATAGGCTTACGGCAGAAAAAGGAGCATGTGCTCAGCTGCTGAGCATTGCACAGGGTTGTGCTATCACTTCATGATTAGAGGAAGCACTGAGTATGTCAAATACTCACAAGCAGGAAGGGCAGTGGGGAGAGAAGAGGTGTCTCCAGCCCATTGCTAAATGGTGTCATGCTTAGGCAATGCTTTATTTAAAAGGCTCAGGACAATGAGGTTTTTTTTAGGAGTGGAAACATTGGAGAGTATACAGCAAAATTCAGAAGCTGTGAGTGCACCAGAAAGATTTATATCACTGAGGGTTTGTGTATTTCTCTGACATCAGGACAATATTTTAATATGCCTGGTACAAGATGCATTGAGCCATTTGCAATCTCCCTTACTCTCTTTATCTCGGATAATAAGTTTAGTAGCACATTCCAGGCCCATCTCAAACATTTTTCAGTGAAATTCAGAAAGTAAAACATCTGGAGACACTACACCTAGATCAGATTTCCCAGTGAAAATCCTCATCTAGTGCAACCACTAGTGCAAGAATGCCAAAAAGATTTCTCTGCTGTCTATAACTTGGGCCTGTTTAGAAGGCAGTGTAAGTGTCTGCATGTGCACATCTGTGTCTTTTCTCTTTGAAAAGCTGAACTCCTTGGCCAGAGAAGCCAAATGAGATAACAATCTCAAAGTTACCAGTTTTTCTAAAAGCCACATGAAAATAATTGGCCAAACAGAAAAAAGAAGACCCATACACAACCTCTACAAGAACTCAGGCTGAAAGTGGGGCTGTGGTACAACCCTCCATGTTATTATGCCCCCTGACAACCACCCTAGAGGGAAGAAGCAGTAATACTTCAGTAGGGAGAACAACTTCAACACCTCATTGCACTCACCTATTGCACAAATCCATCCCCTCTCAGCAGCCCTAAAGTTCAAGTGATTCCTTATAGACATTAGGAATGTGCTCATTTTCAGGGCATGGATCTACAGATGTGGTTTTGCTGGGGAGCTCAGGGCTTCAGCCCTTTGAGTCAGCAGCCAGCTAACCACACTCTACTGACTCCCTGACCTCAAATGCCCACTGGGCAATCCCACCCGGTATCTGCAGGGAGAAGGCATATGTGAAAGTGAGCTGGGTGTCTGGCTGGTGAGAGGGGCTGGAAAATGACAGAAAAATAAAGGGGAGCAAAAAAAGTCAGGGCAGAAAAGAAGGTCAAAACTTTGGTCTCACTCTGCAAAACCTGTAAGAATCTTCTGGTATCGAGCCACATGAAGGGAAAGTGGGTGGCTCTTGAGACACAGTAAAAATGAGATTAACTCACCTACTAAATTCTCAGTCATCCTCCTCTTATAACCACTGCCAGGAAGTATGAATAACCAATCTAAATTTAAATAGAACAAAAAAGAAAATACTATACAGTATGACTAGTCCACAAAGAAACCATGAATTTGCTCGTTTAATAATTAAAAGCAATCCAACAAGTTTTACAAAGCACTCATCTCTTGTTCATGAAATAAAGCACTATCTTCACTGCCCATGTATGCCAAGTGTGCTGCATTATCTGTCCAGATAATTGCATTATTTTTCCCATTTGGATGAAATTGCAT
The DNA here is from genome assembly GCF_048771995.1 of Taeniopygia guttata. Lineage (NCBI taxonomy): Eukaryota > Metazoa > Chordata > Aves > Passeriformes > Estrildidae > Taeniopygia > Taeniopygia guttata. Next base: position 61,387,497 of record NC_133024.1, on the reverse strand, counting down.
TTTGTGAGACTGACAAAGTAATTCCCCAAGTGCCAGTTATTTCTCTGCTTAGAAAATACCATGTACAATTATTCCATTCATGGAAGAATGGAAATGCTTTAACTACCTACTTGCTCATATTTTGTAAATTATGGAAGAAAAAAAAAATTCATTGCCACTACCAGCATGAGACAAATGTTTTACTGCATATGACCAGGGCTGGCAAAATTTCCACCCTAAGCCCATATGAGTTCAACTTGGGACAAGCCTTACAGATGTTTTTTAGGGCTTTTTTTTTAATTCTTGCTGTGCAGAACTAGTATACTCCTACAGCTCAGCTAAAGGCTGCGTGCTTTGACCTTCAAAACCAGATTTCTAGATATCTTCACTCTTGGATATTTTTAATGTGTTTACTTCACTGAACATTAGAAATATTATTGATATTTGCGTCTCAAGAGCTCTCCTCCAGATACTGCCTGCAATGTAGTTCTCTGGGAGCCATTTGGAGAGAAACCATTTTTAATCCCTTTTGGCAGAACTTTTTCACTCAAGTCAGTGAGTGTCGATATTATGCAAAGTAAGTAAAGGTGGTAGGAATGAGTTCACAGGCAAAACTCTCCATGAGTCAAATTGTCCCCCAGCTACCACATTAAATTGTGCTGATAAGAGGTGAGATTGCCAAATGCCATGGAGAGGGGTTTGGCACATTAGCATCTGATAGCATTTTTCCCAGACATGAGTGTGGTCTCAGATCTGAAGTCCATTAAAGCCTTTTAATCACTCTGGATCTGGCTTTAGGAAAGAAGGGTGTTGTTGAGTTAGTATTGAAACAACCCAAGTCGTTGAACTGTCATGCCACTGCGATGGAAACAAAGGAGGAAGTGGAGCTGAAGGGATTTCTGAGAAACGTCACAAACGAGTTAAGTGTGCAGGAATTGGACAACCTATCAAGCCACATGGAAAGAGACTGCTTTCCAGAGATATGCCACCTACAGCCATTTTGTCTTTCACTGCTCCAGTAATCAGATCCATACATACGGATTATGCTACTGGGCAAGAAAAAGTACATCATTCAACAGTGTCCATAAATTACATAATCAAGAAAAAAAAATGCATCTGCTTCTGCACCACTATGCACAGCAGTTCCTGACTTAAAATTAACAATGCATTGCTTACTGTGCCTAAATACTGAACCTCAGCAAGTCTGATTTTGTGTTAAAATCACAAACCTTTGCCTTTTATCAGAGAGAGAAAAGAGAAATTAGCATTCTCTTTTTCATGTTTCAGAACAGTAGTATGAGCTTTGAAGTCCTGTATTTGTGAAAGAAACCATCATAGCCTGTTAAAATAAGCTTTTGGTAGTGAAAAGGTTAACTAATTTGGTTTCCCTGATAAGTTTATCTATGATCAGAACTGAGTCATACAGAAAATACTCCTACAAGATTTGACCTTTTACTTGTATCCCACACTGAGATAATATACTTAAAATGGATATCAATAAGAACTTTGTTTTAAAAAGCATATTTAAAATAAATTACTTTTAAATAACAGAAACTGTTTTCAATTAGCCCTGTTAAAGGAAATCAACTAGAAAGTTATGTATGCTTTTTTATTTTCTTTATATAAATTATACCCAGGAGTCCTATGATAGCAGCACTGTACAAACTATGCACTACCTTTATATTTATTTCTTATCAAAATAAACTTAACAAATTAGATTTGTTTTTACAGCACTTTATATCCAATAATGACAATGTTGTATTGGTCCCAGGATAAAAACAATGAAAGTAGCAGCTGAATGGTATTTTTATTAAGAGTTAACAAAAATGTCTTGTGCAAACAGAGTATATAAAGAAAATTAATTCCATAATTCCTCATGATGAAGGCATTCTTCTCTTTTTTCTTTTTTCTTTTTTTCTCATTTGGAAAGACCGTTTTGAGGGGAAAACTTTAAGTTTTAGCATGACTTACTCAGCAAAATGATATGGCTGAACTTAAACATTGCTGACTGCTAGGATTTAATATTAGGACCTGGCAAATGTTTTGATAACTTAATACTTTTTAAAAGAAAACTTGTTTGTTTCTGAAAATTTTGGGAGCCCAGAAGAAACATAATCTAAAAAAAAATAACAGATAGGAAGATCCAAAGATATGTTCTTTCTTTTTCCCATTTTTTTTTCCATTTCCTCTACCTTAAACTGGTTTCTCCATGCTAGCATTTTAGAAGCCTTTTAACTGGTGGTAGATTCAGATATATCCAAGATATTTACCATACAGCTTAGTAAGAGTCCACATTTTCCTCCAGCAGTGGAAAAATGGCAGGGCTAATAGTCTGGGGTTTGTTACTAAAAATGAGTCCTTATACCAAAAAAAAAAAAAATAGAACATTACTTAGAACATGTGGTTTGCTGCTATTAAGTTAACAGTGGGAAATCTCATTACTTTTAATTTTATTTTGTGGTGGGATTGTTGTTTAGACTGAAGCAGATTTTGTCTTGAACAGAGCCTCTAATCCTACCTTACGGTCTTCTGTTCAGCAAGTCACTCTCTGCATAGCTTGGCTAGATGCATGTTTAAAGTCAAGTGATGAATTAAAAGGTAAAAAGGAAGAAAAATAACCTTTCCCCACATGTGCCCCTGGGGCTGCTAGCAGGCACTCATGTGCTATCTTCTCCAGCTCTTGCTCTAACTGCAGGAGTTGTCCAATAAAGGTCTTGGTTTAAAGATGCTCTTTTAGCAGTGCTAACTATGTTTCTGCTTCTAATGCAAGATTCAAGTGCACTGCCGGGACAAATTAGAGGTTGGGCAAATTCTAACACCAGCTCCATGCAGGAAACACCGTAGAGAAGCAGAGGTGTACAAAAAGTGTAAAGTGGTCTGATGGCCCAAGGGCTCTGAAAATCAAAGGGGTGAAACAGAGAAGAAAGTAGTAGCTTGTAAAGATTTCTATCCAGTTTGTTTTCAAATTTTGGAAGCAACTAAGCTGACTTCTGAATTTTGACTGAGGCTATAATAATTTACAGTAACAGAGAATGAAATCTGGAATTTGAGGGGAAAATGACCCCAAAAGAGAAGCCTTGTTTAAAGCCTGCATGCTATATATGCATACATATATATATGTATATATTCCTACTTAAAAGTTATGATGACTCATATCTAAACTCTCCTGGTTTAAAATACCAAGTGAGATTCAGTCACGTAATATTTGTGTTCCACCAACAGTCCAATGTTTTGGGGTTTGGTTTTTTTTTTTTTTTTTTTTTGTAATATGTGATCATACTATAAAAAGTTCACTCTTGTGCAAAAGTGAGCTATTATATTGTAAATTCCACTCTCATTAAATCTTGTGTAGCTCAAGTCTGTGAGCTATATTTCAATACACCCTTAAAATTTTGTACTCAGCCTTTTCTATACCGGCTCACCAGGAAATTTTGACACATGAATAACCAAAATACATGCACATAAGATCACTGATTTTTATTTTCCTGAGCATCACTCCAGTTCTTCTCAACTAAGTTCCCGACGTGTGAGAGTTACATCTAGAAGCCTCCTACCTTAGCCCCACTGCTGCTGAGGTCTTGTTTCTCCATCAGTGATAATTTAGAAAACTCAGGAGATCAGTCCCTCAGTATTTTTGGGGAAAGAAAATGGACCAGCTGCCCAGCAAACAAAGGAGTTCTGACCTGTCTGAACTCATAAGTACTCAGCAATGCTCTGTTGAAAGTGTCTGTGTCTCTCACAGTTTAACCCCAGATGGCAATCAAGTACCACACAGCCACTTGCTCACTTCCCCACCTGCACTGATGGGAATTAGAAGAAAAAGTAAACCTCTTGTGTTGAGATGAGCAATGATTGAAACAAAAGAAAATATTAAGATAATAACAATTGCAATGAAAATACATTGAGGATCTAGGGGGTGTGCAAATAAAACCCAACAGAAACAAGTGATGCTCAATATATTTGTTCACCACACACTGCTCAGCCCACCCCCAAGAACTGATAGCAGCTCCTGACCAAACTGCAGCAGTTTTATATCCTGGGCATGACATTCTGTGGTATGGAATATACCTTTGGCTACTTCAGATCAACAGTCCTGGACATGCTCCCTCGAGATTCTTGTGCACTTGCCCACTGGCAGAGCATGACACAGTGAAAGTCCGTCAGAGTAAGCACTACTTAGCAACAACTAAAACATCACTATGTTATCAACATAATTCTCATACTGAATCAAAAACAGAGCACTGCACCAACCAGCTGAAACCAGTTCAATATCAGTGCAGCATCAGTTTGTTGTGCTTCACTAAAACTTTACAAAAGCCGATAACAGAGCAGAGGAATGCTCACTGCCCCACTGTGAATAAAAGCAGACCCCTTGAGATGAGGAGTATGATCTTCACAAGGGCATGAGTTCCTGCAGCTCCTATACAAGTTAGGAAGAGCAGCAGGTGTTCAGTACCCCTGAAATACCAGGTTTCTAACTTAAAGCACATGAATGCTTGCATGACCTCCAAGTGGTGAAGTGTCTACTCTCATTTTAGGACTAGGAGCCATTTAGAGCATTGATAAAGATTTGGGAAATGAGTTCTCAGTGCTGGATACAACTATGAAAAACAGGCTGAATTTAGGTCTTACCACAAATTTAGTGTTCTACAGATGAACAAAAGCTCAATGCAACTAGCCTAGAACTGAGAAAATTTCATCGCCTGGCAGATGTCAAAGGTATAAGCCAAGACAGAGAATGAGAGCAAGACTTTGTTCGAACAGAAGGTGAAGCTTTAAAGCTGTACTGTTTATCTGTGCCATGGGGTTGTGAAACCAACTCATTTTTGACATCTCTCATATGTGCAATTGAAAAGTGAACTTGCAGAAAGGGGTTATTTCAAGAGCTGAGTGAAACTAGCTTGCTCAGTTTGCAGAGTTTATGTGTTAACTTTCTTGTATTTTCCTTCATACAGTTCTATACTCCAGGAGTTTTGTTTTGAGTTTTAGCTTCAAACAAAGAAAAAGTGATTGTAAACCACTATATTTTGACTTTTCATGTTGAAACTGTATCTCACATAGAAAATTTCAAAACTGACTAGCTGAGGGTCAGAGACAAGATCTCCCTACATGCAGTGATGCTGATACCTGGCTTTTCTGTGCAGTTCCATTCTGTATGAAACTACCCAAACCCATCCCATTTTATGTCATTTTCTTCCAGGAATAATAGAAGAAGCTTATAGGCAGAGTTGTCAGATTGAATTAACATTAAGTAGTGGCAAATTAGTAACTTATTATTATTATTAGATTTTTTTTTCTAGCTAGGTCCAGTAGGATTATTATAAAGGCTTTCTCAAACAGAAATCCAGACATACAGATAGCACTATTTTCTGCTAAATGAATGATACTTTTTAACCTGTATCTTATCAGATGTGATTTGCCAGAAACAGTATGGCAGTGTCCAGAAACATCTTCATGAACAGAAGCTTTCCTTTATTTTCCACATTCATGTTCTTAGCAGCCCTTCAGCCCAACTATTAACACATTGGAATATTTAAATGGACAAAGAAAATAATTTCTGTCCGTTTTCCAACAGCACTTATTATCATATTTCCATTATCATCATTTAACTTTCCACTATATTAATAACTAAGATAAATTTTACCTAGCAAGAAGCAATCTAAACCCTCTAACTTGACAAAAATATCCTGTGCTTATTTCTCTTTCTAGCCATCAAAGAAAGTCACTACAACAACCCTGGGTATCAGCATTTTTCCTGTGTGATTCACTTACACCAAGCAAACCCTCTAGACCTACAGTTTTCCTTTTTTTAATTTCTGCTTAACCAATATGATCAAGAGGTCCCCTTCTCTGTGGGTGGTGATAATGTCAGTATACCACCGCCCAAATAACCTTTCTCTATAGGGAGATGCTAACATTTAACTCCTTAAATTTAAAACACATGTGGTTTGGTCTCATAACTGCACTCTGTATTAACTGACTTTTGTTAATAATTTGTATCACTAAAAACCTTAATGAAACCAGTTATTGGAACTGTTAAGTGCAGTAGACATCTAAAATTTGTGTATGAGCTAAGATATTTAAATGCTGACTAAATATTCTCCCCAGCCATTGTAAACACATTTTCAGAATTGCTGATGACACCACTCTGCTCATGTTCTGTGTAAAGCTGTGTCTCAGAAGAGTTGTTCTTTCCAGCCCAGTCCATGGAACAGAAGCAAATGGTTTCTATCTCTTACCTTCACTTTATCCAGAAATATAAAGTGTCATTCAAGTGCTGCCTACATGAGACCGCCACCAAGAAGAGCAAATTCTGTGTGCTTTGGTTACTTACAGTTTCCCTCCTGGTATTTCCTGGGAGAGGCACTGCTGCTGCACAGGGTCTTTGCATGCATTGCCATCAGGTGACCACAAATATACAGCTGCCAGTGTAGAAAAAATAGTGGCATTTGGGAAAAATACTCAGGGACTTCTTGTTCAAACAACACAAACCACAGATTCAACGGTTTCCCCAAACTAAATTGTTCCTTAGTAAAATTTAACACAACTGCAAATGTTAAAATGTTAATATATGGATTAGCTCTAAAACTGCAATTATATTAAAAACTATTGGGGGAAGAGGTGGAAAGACTGTATAACATCCTAAAGTGTTTTCTGTAACCTCTAGAAATGAAACAGTTTATTTAATACTTACACATATGATTTTGGTAGTGTTTACATAATTATATAATTATATACATTGTTTTAATTATACATTTCATGTTTTATCATATGGATGTGTTATTTAATACATATAAAAATGTAAAAAAAATTATCTTTAGAACAGCATTTTTTAAAACAGATACCAACTCCCAGGTACAAATTAGCACTGCCTTTTTTTTCTTTAATCTGAATTCTGTAGCAAGACATAAACTGTATGTTTCACTGCTCAGAATACCGTCCAGTCTCCTGAAGTAATATTAATAAAAGGAATGTATTTTCCCAGTCTATCTGGGGAAGGGTGCAGGGGCTTGCAAATTATATTTTTAACCAACAGTCATCTGAGATAGTTCCATCATATGAAGACATTCTGTGGGCCTGGTCACAAATTTCAGAGTGCTTAGGTTGTAGTTCTCCAGCACTTTCCATAATGTGAATTCTTCCCCATTTCACAATCTTTCATGTAATTCCCAGTCCATAAACTCCTATCACATGTCCTGATATTTGGTAAAAGCTTTAAAAATGCCATTATACCCCCATTACAAGACAAACGATTCCTCATACTCTCTGTAGGAGTTTTCTTCCACCTTCCTTCAAGCTCTGATTCCCAGTGATCAGAGATGCATGACACCAAGGGTATCTGTTTCTTATTTCAAACAACCATTGCAGCCATGCCTTGGGAGTCCATCCTGAAAAAGACTGATAAATACTTAAAAAAAAAAAAAAAAAGAGTATATAGAAACAGTTCTCTCTTTCACACCCAAACTATAAAATTAATATTATACATCACTAACTCAGATGTTATGATTGCTCTGTCCATCATTACCTTTTCTGCAACAATTTCATTTCTTTAACTTCTACAAAAGTAGTCCAAACTCCTATCAATCATAATGCTAGTGAGTGATTTTAAAAAGTTCACAGGAAAGTGTTCTCTGTCTACGCAATCCTAATTAATGCCTGTAGTGGATTTTATCCAGAATTCACTACTTTCCATTAGTTTTAATTTTATTTTAGGATGAGTTATGTATTTTATACATATACAGTATATAATTTTTATGTATTATATGTAACAAATTGCTCTTGTTATAAAATAACAATTTAGAAATGCTCAACCCCACATTGTGCAATTTATATATAACTATACTGATTAGTATAGTCAAGATTTTTAACTTCCCTCTTATTCAGCAGATCATGAAAACTGGACCTGGTTAATATAAGTTTCTAATTGTGTATGTAATTAATGCATTCTTTAATTTCATTTATTTAATTAAAAAGGGATTTTATTTTTAAATTAAAGAAGTATTTCTTGTGTCTATCCAAGTGTCTTGCTACCTGAAATTACCACTTTCTTCAGGAAAATTAGTTTGCTTCATCATGCCCAAAACTGGAAATTAAGCTTCCTTTAGCTAGACTCCCAGGAGTTTAGAACCTCCAACCACTACGGTCCTGAGGAGAAGCCCCAGGCTCCTGGCCAGGACCTCCGTGGTGCATTTGCTCAACAAGAGCCACTCCCAACTCATACACAGGTTCAGTTCAGCCACTGGAAATTCAAAACAGACCCTTGACAGCATCCCATTGAATACAGAGACTCTGTCCTTGTTAGATATGAAAGAACTCTCCTGCCTCTATGCCTTGTCAACCTGAAATAAAACACCTTAGAGGGAATTACCTTCCCAGATGTGATATCTTTAATTTTCTTAAGCATTTGCAGAAGCATATTACCATTTACAGCAGTTTTTTAAAGGGAAAATTCAGCTTCCTGAAAGAAGGTGCCTAATGACTGCTGGGATACCCTGAAGTACCCAGGATATATGTGCAGGGCTGGCATGTTGTGGGACCTACAGGAAATTTTTGACCTTTGACAAAATCCCACACCTTTGAACTGGCAGTGAGAGGCCAGATGGGATTCTTACAGGCTCTAAAAGGCACAGACCTATGTTTAGGCACATCAGTTTTTTATAAAACTAATAAAATAAACCACTAAAATCAAAAACCAAAAGAGACTAAACATAATTTTATATGATTTCATTTAATTAAAAACCTGTGAAAAAATAGTAAAACCTTTAAAGAAATAACTTTGTCTAAATCTCATCATTTACTATACTAAATCCTGCTGGAGATTATCATGGCTTATTATCTTGATCCATAAAGGCCATAATGAACTAGTAATATTTGCAATACTTATACTTTCTGACTTCAAATTTTAGAATACCACTACATTTTCAAAGTTAAATACTTTAAAAGCCAGAAAACATTAATAGGCTTTGTGCAAACCCAAGAATACAGCTTTTAGCTATTTTGGAGGGAAGTTTTTAATTCTATGTTTACATACTATTTTTTTTAACTCAGCAACTGAGTGCTTGGCACTGTTCGCAAGAAAAGTGTTGTTACGTTTCTAATTAAATAACATCTTGGAAAAGACATGGCTGCCAACAGGACAACTATTTCACATCCCTTCGTTGCAAATAAAAATTTTAAAAGTGTAAAATCAATTCCCATTTTAATGTGCTCCTTGCAGCCAAGCCTTGGAACTTGCTTTCATGTTTTCCCTCAAGCAAATTCCCCTTTGATTCCAGGAAGAGTTTTGGCACACCATTGTATCACAGTAGCACACAGTCCTTTGTAGTCCTTCTAGAAATGGCTGAGAAACAAAACCTGGCTGGACTAGTCAAAAGGAAGACGATTGTGATGAAGTTACAAGGAAGAAATTAGACACAGCGCTAAGATGTAGCAGGTGAAGTATTTCTAGAGGGGTGTGGAAGCTCTTGCGTTAATGTTGCATGCAAGGCAGCAAGGAAGGGAGCACACTTCTGTGTGCTTTTGTTAAAAGCAGAACAGTTTAACTTAAAGTAATGCCAGAGGATTGGAAACCTAAGCTTCTGAAAGAAAACAAATGCAAATTGGGTTTGTTCAGGCTAGGATGCTCAGGCACAAATCTCTCAGCTACATGCCAATACAAATAGTAGGGGGAAAGCTTTAATAAAAAGGACAATAGAGATACAAGGGATCTGGATAAATGCAAAAGACAGAAGGACAGAAAAATATTTATAATCATCAGAGCTGTGATGGGTTGGAACAAACTTCAAGTAGCATATAGAGTGGTCAAGGCAGCTCCTGCATGGATTTCAGAGTAAGTCTGGTTTTAACAGCCAAAGATTAGACTTGATAGACCAGGAGCCCTCAACAATGAACCAGCAGGGTCTATCAAGTCTAATCTTTGGCTGTTAAAACCAGACTTACTCACTGTGATCATGAGACATCAAAAACAGTCTCTGCATATTAAAGGAAGTTGCAGTTAATACCTAGATGAACACTTAAAGGAAAACATAAGCACTATAAGAGATACTAAAATTATTATGAGATTATTTTCTGCTTGAGGTTTATTTATGGCGTAGAAAGTTAAATACTACTTTCAGTTATTTCAGACTAAATTCCAAACATTTCAGTTGCTTCAATGAGATTACTTCAAATTTACCTTGAAGTAAATGAGATCTGAATTCAGCACCTTAATTCTTTGTTTCTTGTGGGAAGGTTGATGAATATTGCTGATTTCATAGTCATGGAGGGGGCCAGTGAGTAAGTAGTGGTAAACACATCACAAAAAACAGTAAAAAGCAGAGGACAGCTTTAAGTAGACATTGGTTTGCCTTACCAATTGTCTGCCCTTTGTTATTTATTGAGATTACACACTGCACAAAGATTATTAAAAATTGTAGACCAGCCAGCTTTCTCTTGATTTTAATTTGGAGTAAAGTATCCTTCAAAGCTATATTTTAAGCAAACTTTTTTTCTTCTTCTTTGTCACAGCCAAATTCTCCAGTTCAGGATTTTACAATATTTTCCTTTTTCCAGAATGACACCTGCTGGTGGGAGAAGCATGGATGAATCGCAGATATTTTAGAGGTTTGATTGTTGCTAACCAGACATTCTCTGAGCATGCTCATCACCCACGTTCAGGCCAACTGTGGAAAATAAAGATTTGGAAACTGTAAAGGTGCTTTAAGGAGGTTTTTTTAGAAGTAAAGTAGCTTTCCATTATGATATAATATTTGCTCTTAATAAACTACAAAGCTACCTACTACTAAGACAGTGCTTCCATGCTTCTTAGTGTCCACAGTGCTGGACACTAGCCCTGTTTTGGAAAGCCCAAAGCATCATCCTGTCAGGTAACAGCCAGAAGGAAATCCTCCCTACCCAATGCAAAAAGCTGCTGGTCTGCTTCAAACTCTCAACTGCAAGTAAAACCAGCTGCTAATGAAACTATTTGTGCTTACCATCCCAAAATATTAGATCTCAAAGACAAGTATTGTGCACATGTTCCTGACTCAGTATGGGAGGACAGAAGTACAAGAGACAGCAATGTGTACTTTTGCCAAAACTGTGAAAGATACTGCTCAAAGCACCAGGCAGTGTTAGGCTTCCATATTCACAGCTCCTCTGCTGCTGGGTTTCTTGCCACAGCCTCTCCTACAGCTAAACCAGAGTCAGAACTGAGCTTTTGAGAGTTCCAACACATTTACAGCAATATTTCTAAAAGTGATTTCCAATGTTAAGAATAAATAACTATTTCCTTTTTCTGAGCTGCAAACCAACTACTGTCTTTTGTAAAGACAAACTGAAGTGTAAGGACCCTGAAGAAAATTCTGGGTCAGACTCTAAAATGTATGTTTTAAACAAAACTTATGAATAAATTGTTGTGGGGAAAAAAAACAGTTATAAAGAAAACTGCTATATATTAAATTCAGGATTAGAATTCAAAGAAATCTTTCAAAGTATTTACAACACCATAGGCAAATATACACATTCAAATGTGTTCCCCTTGGATAAATACCTAGATGTTGTTATTGCACACCTCATTGCAACATCAGAAAGCAAACTTTCTTTTGATTTCACCGGTTTGTTAATGGCATTAGATGGCAATTTAGGAGACTTGGCTTCTACACCTGGATTTATCACTGGCCTCTTTTATGGCTTTGAACAGGTAACTTCACAGCTCTGTTCCTTCAATTCTCCCATTTGTGAAAAAAAAAAAAAGCACTATTCTGCACTATTCTGATGGTTAAAAGATTGATTTCCAGAAATTGATCTTATTTTGGTAAATGCAAATACATGAAAAGGGGGCACCTTTCTACAAACTCACTCATAAATATAAGACACACAATACTTCAAAAGATAGTTTAGATCTGGAGAGTTTTTTTGACATATTTTTTGCAAAGTTGATCAGAGTTTCAGTCCTACCCATGGTTGTACATACTTCTGCTTCTAAAGTCCTTGTTTGTCACACATATAACAAAGATTATCAAAATCTGGAAACATGGTTACTGCAGTTTATCATTCTTAACCTCATTAACAAAACAGTAGCTTCACAAAGAACCCAGCTGCATCTCAATGCTTTCAGAATAGCCCAGGGTAAGCACTTTGCTGCAAACAGTAGCAGGATGGAAACAGAGAGACTGATCTAACACCGAATCTGTGGACATCTGCACAAGGTTTGAGCTAGCTGAAAAGCAAAGAGGAAATAGCAGAAGAAAATGCTTGTATAAATATGTTCCTACTTCTTAGAGCTAGTGCTGAGGAGGTTTAGAGAGCAAGGTTTTCTAGCTACTTCCACTTAGCACAGGGAGTGTCTCTATGAGCACATCATTATCAATGACTGACCATGACCATCTCAGTTCTGTGCTAGAATCCAGCAAAAAGACACTTCCAATCCCAGGATTGGAAATTTTTGTGTTGGATTAAAGGTCAGTTTGAGTTTCAGCTCAGGTTGCTGCTCACTCTTAAGCAGTCATTCCAGTTTTTATTGCCATACATGGGGAATTAAATGCCTGCACAGGATACAAATAGCTTGGGATTCAAATAAACCTCTGCACAAGGATAAGAACTCTGAATCTGGCCACATTTTTCTCCTCTCTACTCTCTACCTATCAAACTCACATTGCATGGAACAAACTTGGGAATACCTTCATATCCCATTCTCCTTATTTCACCTAGGACACTCTTAACTTCAACACTTTAACTCTTGCACTCTGAGATGCTGTGTGAGATGTGCGTGATTGCTATAGACCCCTCCAACTTCTTATTCAGCAGCTATTGGGAAACTGGTTTGGACCAGAGCACTGCAGCTGCAATGTTTTTAAGCATTCATCACTCCTGGCAATATGTTTCCAGCATTATTTCCCATAGAAGTCTTTCCATCCCTTCCCCCACCCAGCAGCATATGCCCCTTGATGAGTCACGGCTTATCCAAACTCCCTTAGCTGCTAAACCACACAATGACCAAGAAGCTCTTCCTCAAAGGCATCCTGGCTCCAGCTGATCGCCTCAGGGACAGCCACAGGCTCTGCAGAAGTGACCTCTAACATCAAAGTTAAACATTATTTCAAATTGATACACACAGAACAAGACATAACCACATATGATACCATGGCTTCATTTTCTCACTACTTTTGCACGTGTAACTTTTCTTGTGCCTGATGGACACAATTTTCTTCCCCCTGTAACCAGTGTCCTCCAACTTTAGTTGGTTCTGTACTTCTAAGAGTACTTTCTTCCCTTCAAAAAATATGTCCTTACCTTCCTCTCTTTTGTCGCAAGCTTTCTTTACTTGTCTTACCCACGTAACTTCTATATTTGTATAGATCTTTATCAGCATGCACTTTTTCAATTGCTCAGAGAAAATTGTCTCCTTCCAACCATAGTCCTCTGCAGCCAAGTCAGAGGGAGCTGTTTATCTGTACAGTGCAGTAACTTCTTTGGGCTGCACAGACAGACACAGTGCGGCCACTTCTCAGCAATCAGGTATTTGTTCCACGAGGATGAATACCAGTAACGTACAAGTTTTGGGAATGTCACTCTATATTTGCCTGAAGAGGTCTGGAAGACCCAGTTTTACAACTGGGGAAGTGAGTCTATTTCTTCAGTGTACTAAAGGCTGGTGAGCACTGGGAGTCTCCAGCGTGCAAGGGTCTGTAGTGTGCACTGGGAAGTGAAATACTGTGTAGGGAACCAGAGCTCCCAGAAACCTGAACCAACTCATCTGTCTGCACGTCTGTTTGTGGGTCAGATCTGATTGCAGGCACAAGTATGTGCTACCCTCACCACTCCTGAGGAAAGCCCACTGTGTTTTTTCCTGGAGAGAGTCTCCCTGTCCAGACCACAGGGCAGCAGAGGAGGTGTACACCACTCCTTCCCTTTGATAATTGTTAGTGCTGTATGGGAGTTTGACTGCCAAAAGTGATACAGATCCAGCATCTCAACAGCTCCCTGTGCAGTGGAAGTTTAAAAGTTCCTGAGTGTTACATATTTTTTGTATTTCTGCTTTTTTGCATTGTCTTTTTTTCCTTTCCACACCCTTTCCCCTTCTCAGAGTTGTTTGTCATTTTACAATCCTAACCTGAACACCAGAACGACACTTACAGTTCTCAATCTAAAGACAAATGCCTTCAGCCAAAATGTCATATATTTTAAACTCTGGTAAGAGCAAAGCAAGAGAGAATCCACATTGTGAGTACCTTCTGCAGCTGTACAAGACTGCTAAACACTGCAGACTGCACAGGATATAATGTCAATCCATGGGGGAAAAAAGATTAATTACCTGACCCAAACCAGCAGATAAGCTCAGTCAGAGAATTGCTACTTCCTGCTTTTCTCCACCTTACATTTCCCCTACTTCCGTATTTGTCTCCTTCTTCTCAGAGATATATTTTATGGGGATATATCAAATATGTTCCTGTACCACAGAAACTTTTTACTGAGATCCAGAAAGGTTAGCTTTTACAAGATGTCACTTTTCCAGTAAATCAAAGTACCAGATTTGCATACCTTGTACAAAGTAGGGGCTTTTTAAAAATTGATTTTCCCCCTCCTACCCCACATTTACTATATAGAAATTTCTTTCCTTCAATATCTCTTTTAAAGCTTTGCATCCCTGAGGTCAGAATAATAGTCCAATCTTCACACCAGTCTTTCCTCCCTTCATACACAGAGGAACTGGCTTGCCACCTGGTCCTTTTCCTCTTCATGAGACATTCAGACATATGGTTTCACATACCTGTTCTGTCTGAATTTTGAAAAACAGTTATCCCACTACCCTGACTGGAGCTCATGAACTGTCCTAAGCTTTGTTCCCTCTTTATAAATGGATTATCTGCCATTTCCACACCCTCAGAAAGCCTCCAGGCTTTGCCCTGTTGCTAGATCATCATTAGTTTATCCCACACATACTATAGTTCCTCTTCACAGCACAAAAGTCTTTCACTTTCCCTTTCCCACAGTTTTTCTAGACAAGAACTTTTTTTCTCAAATGCTGCCTGAATATTTTTCTCAAGCTCCTCTCATTCATTTTTACTTTATTCCTGCATATCCTGCCTCTGAGATACAACTTTCTATTCTGACCCCTCTTTATCTGCTGTCCTTGCATTACCCACTAACATATTTTCTGTGATGATTACCCATCAAATTAGACAAGGTGCTTTTACCAACTGTCTTTTGTTTGGAGTATAAGTTCTAGGTAGCTTTCACGTCTGAAACTTTAAAAACTTTACACCTCCTCCACATTTCAACCCTGAGGCTCCTCAATCTGGCAGACTTAAGTAATTAAATCGTATAGTTTATGAAAATTTTCCTCTTCAAAATCAGGAGCCTTAATTACAGTCCTGTTTCTATGTAGTCTTATATTTAGTGTAAACACAGTAGACCTGTGAACACTTAAAAATTTATTTTATTTTTATTCTTCCATAGAAGCCACAGTAATCCCCAAAACTAAGGTAAAACAGGATTGGCTGAGAGGTAATTTGAAGAAGTATTTCATCAACTGTGTTCATAGGTTCCTTAAGAAATAGATCCCTACTTCTGTACACCTTCCCCAACCTCCATCTAGCAAGTTTAAGTCTCACTTAGACACATAATTTCCAGTTGTCATTTATTTCTCTAAATACACTACGGAGATCTTGGTCCATGTCTAGACTATAAAGATGAACTAAGGGCCACAGCAGCCATCTGGAATGGCTCTCTTTTACTAACTTTTACCGAAGTAGTTTTGACACATACAAATTTTGTCTTAGGCCAGCAATAAATGTTAATAATCTTTATTATTTTTCCCTGAGGAAGAATTTATGACACACTGGGTTTTTTGAGAAAGACAGTATACAGTATTTCCAGGTCATTCCCTAAGTAATTGCATCACTGGGCAGCAAAACCCCAAGGCTGCTGGACTCCTGGCTGCCCTCACACTGGGATACCTCAAAAAAAGCAGTCTTCATGAAGCCTTGGGGAAGGATAACCAGAAGGGGCAGCAGCCTGAGGACTCAGTAGGCTTGAGGGGGCAGACCACAAATGTCTGATCTGCCACCAGTCTGGCAAGGGAGGAAGCCAGAGGGCTGCTAGCCCACTGCATGGACAAGGTGGGAGGGGGCTATGCTGGGGTAGGGGAGACTTGGGGTCTGGAGGGAAGAGGTGACTTTATCCATTTCATTATGAATTACCATGTCATCAGCCTGCTCAGCCCAGCCAAGAGCCCAGGGCTCGCTGCAGGGAGCAGCAGGGGCCAGGCAGCAGCCCCTCAACTCAGCTCTCTCTGAGGCTTCAATGGAGCTGATGCACCCCAGGAGCAGCATTTCCACCCTGCGCAGTGGCATTTTACAACTGAGCATGGCCCCAGCCAAACACTTGCGGCAACTAAAGTCTTATCTGCAGCTCTACCAACTCCAGTTACCAACAAAATATCTACATCTTTCACAAGTATCAAAAGTGTGAAGCAAGACCGGTATTTAAGCCACCAAATGAGTAATGTCTGAAGCAAACTCAGAAAGAAGCTTGTGGGAATTGTTGTCTAGCATTATTAACTACTACAAATTACTTACCATATCTAGCCAGTTCAGACTCCTGTGTTTGTTGCATTTACATGAAAAAAAGCTGAATTCTGTGAATCTTTTTTTTGTTATGGGGTACTGTCACTCACTTTCACTAACACAATAATAATGCCTGGAATTACAATAGCGTGGTGGAAACTTTCTACTACACTACACTAAGTGAACCTTAAGGGAAAACACGTACATTTGTGCTACAGATATTACATGTATTTCCACAAACCTTGTCAAAATGGATCACATGAGAAAAACAAAACAATTACGAAGAAAACTGCTTCATCAACTTCTTCCATTACTCACACCATAGGGCAGATGTAAGATCAAAACCAAAAGTGCAGTTTTCAAAAGCCTGTTGAAAATTTGAACATTTGGCTAGATTTCTTACCTTGCCACCTCCATGAACCCCGGAGAAAATGAGTAGTCTGCGATCTTTCGAGAAGGAAAACACAACCTAAAATATCAACATGGTTCAGGATTAGGTCCAAACACTGAACCATTTAATTCAAGAACAAACCACATTGTACTTTGCAAATGCATCTGCAAACAGAATTAGGATATGACGAAACAAAAAATTCTCCCTGTGGTTTTGTGTATATCATCCTTGCCACTTTCATAATTAGAGGGCATAGGCTACCATTAAAGTCAATTGCTAAGTTCCCATTGACTTCAGTAGATGTAAACCAGGCTTTAATATTATGCTTTTCAGTTTTCTTGAAGTTTAAACACCTCATAAAATAAATTTACAGATGAACTAGTAAATGTACACTTACAAAGAAACCTCCTGAGGAGTCCCTGAAGCCATATTTTTAAATGCTGCTATTCATTCTGGTTATATCAGACAGATTAAGCAACTGTCAAACATAGCTCAAGAACAGCAATAAGAAAAATAAGAATTTTTTTAAATATCATTTGATACATTTGACAAAACAAAGTTAGAAGAGGGCTTTATATTATGCTACATATTTCACAAGTTCAGAAAACCCTATCTATTTATCTGCCTATCCATTTCAGTGATCTGTAAATGAAAACATGTACCATATATACAGCAAGTTCTAAGAACCATCAAAAAAAAAACCCACTCACATAAAAATGCAAGAAAGGCTAATTGAAAAAGAGAGAAAAACTGTGGGAGTGGAGAGTGTCTAACCGATGTGAAGTCAGAAATACTACCATCTGGAGCTGACATTTTCTACTATAGAGCTATGTGCCCATTGGGCATAATTTTTGGTCTTGCAGTCTTTCCACAAGTAAGACTCCAATTGACTACAGTGCAAATGAATGAACTGCAGGATTTAATTAATCCTGCTGAGGTTTGAAAAACAATCTCATATGCTGCCTGAATATTTCAGTCAATTTCAGAGATTTTCAAGATAGTTTGCCCAATTCATTGATAAATATTTATTTATAAATATTTATAAGTAAAAAGTAGAAATAGAAATAGAAGGTGAACATTAGATTATAAACAGATATAAGGAAGTAATGATTACCTAACCTGACATGATGAAGGCTTTATTAGATGGAACATCATAAATGGCATTACCAAAGAAAGAGCTGTGATTGCTGGATGACATTTGCACAGTCATCTTGGTCCAGATGCTACTGGAACAAGCAGAAATGGTCTTTCGGCAATGAACCACTGGGGAAACGTCTGCCCATTACCACACAAGAAGACAGTAGAAAAAGCAAGGATACTGTCCAGCTCTCCAGAACAAACTTCAACTACTTAAACCTGGAGATCTTGTTTTCTTTTTTTTTTTACTATGTCCTGTTTCAATCAGAAAACACCTTGCACCTTCTCAAAAAGTGACCTAGAGTTCTGCATCCACCAGTCCTTCTTGGTGTTTCCTCATCTCCAGAGCAGATCCATGCTAGATAGAGAGATGAAGCCATGTGAGTGAAAACACAGTGTAATCACAAAACCAGAGTCAGCGTTTCCACACAAACACATGTTGGAAGCATACTGAGGTTGCAGAGATCATTTTTTTTATCTTAATTTTAGGATACCTAGTCTATGCATCTTGAATATTATCTTAACAAGGTGTTTTGAATACACTTGTTTTTAAAAATAAAGTAATAAATAGTATTTCCACTATGTGCATCATACCTACAGAAACTAGGATGTTGCCTTTAGGCCTACACACACTAGTGAAGAAATGGTCAGTAAAGAGTCATAGGACCATGAAGTCACTCAAACTGGGAAGGACCCTCAGGATGTTGTCTATTCCCGCCCCCTGCTCAAAGCAGGACTCATTCCTCCATTAGATGTGGTTGCTCAGGATATCAATGAGGTTGTCCAACTCTCTGTGTGCATTCAGGCTAGCAGCAAAAAAAGACTATGCTGGAGGCTGGCCAACAGCATACAAAGTAAAATTTGGGAGCCCTAAGATGCATTCCAGCTCAAGAAGGACTGGCTCCCTACTCCCAGTTCCACTGCAGAGCGTCACTGCAGCTCAAAGTAATGCCCAGGGACAGCACGACAGGGGTTGCCTCAGTTTTGGCCTCTGGTGCCCCCAGCCAGTGACTCTTCAGCCATCCTGTGAGGACGGTGTATGGAAAGTCTGATCGTGGGAAGGAGCTGTGCGAGGCGGAGGAGATGAAATCTCTGGAAATATTTGCTGTTAGGCTTTAGTAAACCTCTATGGGATATTTGGTAACTGTGGTTTTTTCCATGTCTTGAAACAGTCGACCAAACTTGAAAGGCTTTGTGAGGATGGCAAAAGGCACATACCTGATTCAAAGGCAGAGAAAGCCCTGTCTTTGCTCAAAACCACGGGGGCAGATATTATTTTTTTAAAAAAGCAAAAATCTAGCCTTCTTCTTATAAATAGTTCAACCACTTTTCAATTCAAAAACTTAAAGACCTGGAGACTGGATAAAAACAAATTTAGCCTAAATACATTCACATTGGCAGAGCTCTGGGAAATCAAAAAAAATAATAATAAATAAAATTAAATTAAAAAAAAAAAAAAGACTATTGAAACAGGAAGCACTAGAAGACCTTCACAATGGCCAGAGCTGTCCATCCTGCCTGTAATATTGTTTGTTAAGCACTTTGGAATCCTTAGAAATGAACAAAATCATATCTCTGAAGCTGCTGGACTGCATTTCTCCGCTCCCCATTTTTCTGCTGCAGTATCTTGCTGTTAATTATTGTCATTACAAACCACAGCTGGCTGGTGAGAGCACCAGTCAAGTATGTTTTACTCTGGAACTAAACTCCAGGAAAATAAAAACTCTGAATATGCATTGCATCAGGATAAAGACAATTTTGAAGTTTGCTTCCAGAGAAAATGCTGGTGCATTTGAACTGTATTAATGTACAGGGGAGGCAGTGCCAAAGGATAGCAGCACTCCACAAATACAGCTGCAATTCCATGAAGTCAGAGCAAGCAGCTCCTTGCCCACAAGATGAGGTAAGTATGGATGTAGTGTAACAGTCTACAGAACACAAACGGATCTTGCAGTTCTATCTGGGTTGTGAGGCCCCAAAACTGGCAGTGTTAAATACATCGTACATACAGGTTTTGTATTCAGCTTGGGTTTTATTTGACAGTCCTAAATTTTGACTTTTGAAAGAGTATCCTTTCTATCATTATTATTATTAAGGGTTGTTTTTTTCTGAGCTTCCAGTATGCCATGTCACTAGCTGGTCAGGGATCGTTGGTGGACTCTCCATCCTCTCATACACAGCAAATTGTTTGCTATGGGTTTCAGAGCAAGATTTCACCTCACAGGAAATCAAGGTTAATGGGAAATAATACTCATCTCATTCAATTAAATAGTAAAGCTCACACATTTTCAGGTCCTCAGTCCACAGACATTCCCTTTTTCTGTCACAAAAATGCAGTTGGGAGGATATGTAACATAAAGTACAAAAAAAGGTGCTGTAACACAGAGTGAGACAAGGGGGCCAAAACTGTAAATTCCTTCCATTGACATGGTAATCTGTATTTGTAAAAGGCCAATATTGAGCAGGCAGTGAAAACAGAAATGCATAACCACATCACATCATTCCACTGCCAGAAACATTCATACTAATTTCCACCATCAAACACACAGTATGATTACTTAAAAGCTTTTTTAACTTATAAAAATAAAACCCTCAAGATGGTATAACTTCTCATTTTCATACTCTGTAGTGTGAATATACATCAAATTGGCAACAATCTGTACCTTGTGTACAAGCCTCCTCCAGGGTCATTTACATGGAATCAATTCCTTGCAGTAAGTAAACACTTCTTTTTCTTGGGTTTTATGTTAAAAATTGAAAATTAATCTTGCAAGTCATTTTGAGCCAGCAAAACAAGATTGACAAAGCAAGTACTGTAGTATGGTATCTTTATTAGGCCAACTTAGAGTTCAAAAGTATGCAAGCCTCCTTGACCACACACAGGTTCCTGTATGCAGAATTCCAGACTGGAGCCATAAAATGTATTAAACTACTTGCTTTGTCACTACCTATATATATATAATATATATATGTGTATAATGCATATGCATACACATTTTAAATGCTTCAGAATAAACTGTTCATTGACATAGGTTTAAAATAACAACTCTGAAGGATTTCTGTGCGATGGTATGTAATCTTGCTATGTATTACCGGGTTTAATAATTTATCAGTACACAAAACAAATCCTCCTTCTGATTTCTATTGAGGTCTAGTTCCTATGAAAAAAAGTCATAGTAATAATGTTAGCAAACATACATTGTTTGCTGTTTATAATCATAACAATGAGAACACGCAAAAGAATACACATAGACACAGTGCAGTGTTTCACATCAAGTGTTTTACAAGGAATAATGCAGAGCATCACTAACCTTGTAATAGCTATGACACTTCCGTATACTTTATGCAGGTAAGACCCAATCTAAATGGAAATCTCTTCTCCATAAGAATTCAAATGTTTCTAATGTTGTAATGTGCCCCAGCGAGATGTGTGCATTACCTGCTCAGCTCTGCTCTCCACCTCACAAGCACATAAACACACACCAGGCACCTCTCAGTCCACACGACAAACCTTTCTCTCCTGGAACACAAGGGCCAGTGGTGGGAGCTATATACAAAGAATGTATCAAAGAAGAGTGACAGAAGCAACCCCTCTTCTTCTTTCAAGTTCTGAGGTTTCATTAGGAGTACTGTCACACCAGTAAATGGAAGCCAGTCATTGTTACAAAGACCGAAGAATTGGTGTCCCTCAAGCCATTGGGCTACCATATGTAACGGTTCATAAATATGAGTATCAATAACTGCAATAATGGTGCAATAACTGCAGTTATGGTATTCAATAATGGTGTCTCTAAAGCCCCCAGCTACTGCAGCTCTGCCAGCACAGGCTGTGGCACTGGCTTGTGCTTTAGTTGTATGTGCCTTGGGATGGGTTGGTGGGTCAGATAGCATCAAATGCGCCTCACTTTGAACGAGCCTGAAGCTGATGCTACATTTTGTTTGATTTGATCCTGAACAACAAAGGCTGTTTAAGACCAAAGAACATCACAGATTTGTAGAAGAGCTTTGTGTGGTTACAGCAGTACGCTCACAAAGAATCAACATTTTGATCCTTCTGCTGGTGAACTGGGTCATGGGAAAAAAATATTTGTAAGTAGATACTGCCTTTAGAATAAATTTAAGATGTGGCCTCAGTGCTATCCTATCCACCTAAAAATAATATGGAGGATTAGACATGAAAGCTAGAACGTCATTTATCCCTGAGCTGAGATAATGGCTACTAAAAATGTGGATTTCATTGACATGATTTAGTGAACTTGATGACAGATGCTCAAACATGGCTCCATTAAAAATAAAAGCAACTTACTTAAATCTCATGAGGAGACATTTTCTCTTATTGGTAGAAAATGTATGTCAAGACCTTTAGAAACTTAGGAACCACATAAAGAGAAAGTAACAAAGAATCAGCACTCATAAGTGTCTGGCTGAAGTTCCCACTAAACGAGCTTTAATAGATCATTTTTTCCTGACAACAAAGGCACCGGAGGGATTGGCTGGATTCTAGTTCTCCACTACAACCTATGATGAAAAATACTTCCTGTGGCCAAATGAAAAGACAAGAACACTTTCTCCCTGAAAATGTGGGTTTGTTTGCACTTCTAGAGTGAACGTAGTCCAGGGATATCATCCAAGGACATCAATACCATCAGGGCCAAAGGGAGAGATGTAGTTATAAAAGTGTCCCAAATACTGGGACATTGTGTTTTTTGAAGATGAGAATTTTATCAATGACTGAGAAGATACTGAAAATCTAGAAACTAAAATTAGTATTCTTTTGCTTCTGAGTTCAAACTCCACTGCCAGGTGTAATGCACTGCCTCAGTGTTCGGTGTCAATGAGGTTGACTCAAAGGCTAGCCCAGAGCTGTCACCCTCTTCTCTGTGGACCTCAGTGACAGCTGACTGCTGCTACAGCCCTGGTCTTCTGGAAACACTGGTCTTGAGTGAAGCTGATGATAGTGGATGGCCTCAGTACTCTCATTAATGGAATGCAAGAAGAGAGAATCAGACACTTCTAACATGGTTCTTCCCACCAAAAAGGTACTGGTAAAATAGGTAAGATGGATAATTCCCCAGAAGTACCCACTCCTCTACTAAGGTGATGCACTTAAATAGAAACATTCACATTGCAAACATTTACAAATAGATTAGAAGAATCCAGCCTCAGACATCTGCATTTCAGAAGAGTAAAACATTGGAGCCTCATGGCACAAATGCACCTAAGAGGTGATATTATCATCGTAGTCTTACACATTACAAAGACTAAAGTTTTGAGTCCCAAGTCTTCTCTGGGCATTCACAAAGAATGTCAAACTGCACATTTGACAGGAATGTGGCCTGATTCTCAAGAGGAGAATATAAATCATGTCCATCATGTCATACACCTTTCACATATGGCTTAAAGCCTGAGAATTTCATAAAGTTGACTATTAAAGGAAATTATACCTATATTAACTACTATTTTAGTTATTTGACAACAAACTCAGAAAAACACGTATGACAAAAAATATAGTAACTATGAATTACAGTAGTAATAAACTGTCCCAAATTAATATATCCAAGTAAACACTAGGACTTTGCCAAGGAACAATAAACTAAAGATAGTGAAGTTTGGGGCTCCTTTTTAACTTTGGATAGAGTCCTTGTTGAGAAAGTATACATACTGTGTTTAACAGACTCAAAGAAAAGTAAGCTTTTAGTCTTGCTCTATAACAAGATTCCTCCATAATATTTTCATAATTAAAACCTAGGAGTAGGCAGGTGAGAGGCAGAGCTGTTCCATGTGAACAAAGAGATGAGAAAGAAAGTCATAATTGGGGCTCCTACTTCCAGATCCTACTGCTCAAGCTATAAAATTGCTATAATGCCTTTCTAAGAGAGCTTTATGTTTTTTTCATAGGAACAGGCTGCCCAGAGAAGTAGTGCAGTCATCATCCCTGGAAGTGCTCAAAAAAATGACTGGAAGTAGCACTTCATGATATGGTTTAGTGGACACGGTGATATTAGATCTAATGCTGGACTTGATCTTGCAGGTCTTTCCCAGCCTTAATGATTCCGTGATCTATGATTATATGACAACAAGGAGCATTTAGACACTCAAGTCACTTGTGGACATCTACATGTACCCAAAAGGTAAATATCTAACACCTCTCCCAGGCCTCACAACTCTCACTGACAGATAGGTGAATATTCCAGACTAGCTTAGTGATGAATGAAATTGCCCTAATGAAAAGAAAATAGAAATGGTCTTAAAATAGGAGACAATTCTATTGAGACAAAAATAAAATTCTGCATTTGGGCAGCCCTTGGAGGATACTGGGCTAAGGAACAATTCTGAGAAAAAAAAATTAATAAACTGAAGATTAAACAACAGTGTCAATTGGTTATAAAAAACAAAACAGTCATAATATGATGGGATGTACATCTGACAAGGCATATGAAGGGATCCTTCATTTTGTTTGTCACAGGTTATACTGCATCTAGGAATGCATGAGGAAAGATGGAAAATAAAAGTAAAGCTACAAGAACGGCTAAAGGTCAAGAAATATAAGTTATCCTCAATCATTTTCAAGTCAAGATCCAGAAACAGTAGCAATGGTCTTAATTTGCAGCAAAATAGTCTCGGGTTGCAGATCAGGCCTGTATGTGTTATTTGCACATGTCAAAAAGGACAGTTTTCTAAAATTATTAAATACTGGATTTAACTACTTTGAGAGGTTCTGCAATCTCTATCCTTGGAGGTCTTGGAAAGCAGGTTAGTTAAATATCTGTTACATAGAACATGGGATATTTAATGTGACTTGATCAGAAGGAAGGAGTAGATTACTTCATATCTGCTCTAGCACTGCTTTCTGTAATCCTGTGATAAAAAATCACTTTAGAGACTTGTCTTTGCAACACTGTGTCATACCCAGGATTAGAATGTTCTGGTTTTACTCATTCTTTTAAGTAACATCAGACAGTAATATTGGCCTATTCATCAGACAAAAAAAAAATCTCTTTTAAAAAGCCACATAAACAGGTAATAAAATCATACAATAGTTTGGATTGGAAGGGATCTCCAAAGACCATCTAGTCTGATCTCTGTCATGAGAAGAGGCTTCTTTTACTAGATCAAGTTGCTCAAAGACCCATGTAACATGACCTTGAACACTTCCAATGATGGTGCATCCACAGCTTTTAAGGGAAACCTGTCCCAATATCTCACCACCTTTAGTAAAAAATTTCTTCTTTTTATCTAATCTCAACCTGTCCTCTGTCAGTTTAAAATCATTGCCCCTTTTCCTTGCCACTACAATCCCTCTTTGTTTCTTAGAAATCCTCTTTCTATACTGAAAGGCCAAAATAAGGTCTATCCAGAGCATTCTCTCATCCAGACCCAACAACCCCAACTCTCTCAGTCTTTCCTCATAGCAGAGGTTTTCCATCCCTCTGATCTTTTTTGTGACCCTCCTCTGGACCCACTCTAACAGGTCTTGTCCTGTACTGGGGAGTCCAGAAGTGGTTGGTAACTGCCAGCATCCTCCTTTTTACCACTTTTAAACTGGGGATGATGTTTCCCTTTTTTTCACCCAATCCTTATGACCAAGGATTGCCATAACTTTTCTAGGGTGTTGGATAGCAGTTTGGCAACTACATCAATCAATTTCCTCAGGTCTCTGGGATGCACCTTATCAGGTCACACAAGCTTGTGTTCAGTTTCCTCAGGTGGTTAGGAATCCACTCTTCTCTTACAGTGGGAGGGACTTTGCTGCCCCAGTCCCTGTCTTGGGGTTTTGAGAGATGTGGAAAAGAACATTAACTTTGGGAACTGAGCCAAAAAAAAGCAGAGAACTGAACCTTCTCCATGTCATCTGTCATTAATCTTCCTATTTATCAGGGCAGGGGCTGGTGGTGTAACCCTTGCAAATTTAAAGAAATGCATAACTACAATATTGTTGAATTTTTAAATATAAAGTGAAAAATTTTATCATTGTTATGTCTTAAAAAATCACACTCCACTCACATTTACAGCCACATCAATTAGAAACACAATAAACAAGGTTAAAACCCTGAGCCTTCTCAGAAACATGCTGTCCATTTACATTGAGTGAAGGTAATTTTCTGGTATTATATTTTAATGACCTTATCCCCAGGGCTGAAAAATTACTTTGTCATTTGTTCTAGATGGTCCAAGCATACAACCACCACTTCTGTGAGGTTCTATGGCAATAATACAGTGCCTTCCAACAAAGTGATGTTTGGGAGGAGAAGTATGAACATGGCAATTATTATTTTAAAGCCAAGTGTTCTTTTACATTTGTGGATTCACCTGCCTATGCTTCTTCAGTCCTGAAATTAATTATCATGTTACTGTTATCTGTTTCTTATGAGTTTTTACCAAATTTTAGAATTGAATTGAATTTCCCAGTTCAGTTTCAGGAGGAACATTCTTATTTGCATCGCAGAAGACATCAGAGGATTTCACACATAAATGGTGTCTCATGCTCAGCATACAGCTGTAAATGGAAATGTCTCTTCTCTGTGCCTTGAGAAAACCACCTTCAAAAAAACTGCTGTTCAGCATTCTGGTTGTTTATATACCAAGCTTAAAAGGATAGAAAACATGCTACCAACTTTTAATACTGTGACCCTATATATTTAAAAAGTCATCAGATCTATTAGACTACATTAAAATTCCAATGCTATTATCTTGCTTCTTTAACCCCTCAAGTAGCTGTGTAGAATTCTGCCAGTGACTCTGGGACAGGCACTGTCCTCTAGAACTCCACCAGTCTCATTTGCTACTCAGACCCACAGATACTGTAGCACTCGCAGTTTACCTCTGTAGGCAGATCAAATACACACTCAGGATTTGTCTAGACAAGACACTTTGAGAAAACTAATCTGAATCAACTAAACAAAGTGAACTAACTATATGTTGGATTTATACTCCAAGTATCTGCATAGGTGTTTATTACTGTTTAGTAAATCTGCATTATAAATCTATTGAGATTAACTTCCATGTCTCATAGATAACTCAGTGGCAGTTTCTTAACAGGAACTCCCTAATGTGAGCCATAAAGCCATCCTCATTATTAAGACCTTTTTCAGCCAGGAATGACTCGATCTAAACCTGCAGTTCTTAACCAGGCAACAAGAGGAATGATGGCAGCTATGACAGAAGTGATCTGTTAAGCTGACTAGCTGGTATTATAATCAGATCACTTAGATATTCTATATTTATATAGTGCCATATAGCTATCAAGCTTTCCTAAAATTCCAACTAATGTCACATTCCAAATGTGGAGATATTGCCCCTCTTTCCATAAGAATTGAGTGAAGGTAAGTGATTTGTTACGCACCTGACACAAAGGAAAAAGAAAACCCTGTATAACTTAACATTAGACTCATAAAATACATATGCCTACATCTTACCTGTTAAATCATACTCTGCACAACTGGGTATTCATGGGTGCATTTCCTC
The DNA here is from genome assembly GCF_048771995.1 of Taeniopygia guttata. Taxonomy (NCBI): domain Eukaryota; kingdom Metazoa; phylum Chordata; class Aves; order Passeriformes; family Estrildidae; genus Taeniopygia; species Taeniopygia guttata. The sequence goes on along the minus strand of NC_133024.1, from coordinate 61,359,978 downwards.
TTTAAAATAGACTAGATGAGTTATATATTCAAAGTACCTACTTCTCTCTAATAACTGTAAAGTAGTGTAATGTGACATGGTACACACTGTATATCTCTAAACTACACTAATATGAATCAAGTTTTCCCTAATATTTCTTTCATCTTGGCATGCCCTGCTAACCATGATCAAGTTAATGACTGCAGATTTCCAATCTCTGGCTGCAATCTGTATCTCCCCTTCTCCTCTTCAGGTCATCTTCCGTGCATTTTCATTTAGTATTTGAATATCATGAAATATCTGAACATCTGAAAGTCAAATTTCAATGTTGGTGGGTTGTTTTGGTTCCAATAATTCAACTGTTTTCCTACAAATAGCATCTGAATGTTACTTGTCACAAGCACTGGTGTTTTACGGAACCATGCTCACCTGTAGAAAAGACAGATGGAAAATGCTCAAGGGCATTGCCTCACACAGGATTGCTCTAGCAGCCCACTGCTGAGACTGTGACAGCACAGTAACCCTGGCAGATGTACTTCAGCCTGTGAGCCCCACTTCTCCAGTCTGATTTCAAGCAGGCTGCTGCATCCCTTCCAAGGCCCAGCCTTCACTTGAGGCCACAGTTTGGAAACTGGTGCTCCAGGCCTCATAAAGGCTTGATTAAGCATGTATAGTATTTTCTGGATAAGACTAGGTGGAATCTAGTTTCCTTCTGTGGCAGGATTACAGATGGGATAAGCAGGAGGTGTCATATCTTGACTGTTTTTGACACTGACATGTATTATTCTTCTACCTCAGACACAGAAACACAGTTCAGAGGAAACTGATATGGGACGAGTACAAAATGGCTGGGAAATCATTCACTAGAAGTATTTATCAGTGGTTAGTTATTGAAATGGAAGCATATATAGAGTGGAATTCCTCAGGAATCCATGCTAAATTTGAAGCTTATCAATATTTCCATTAACAACCTGAATGAAGGAAGATAAAAATATGCTTATTCATTACTGCAGATAATCCCATAGAGACCACCAACTTACTGGAAGATAGGACTGAAATTCATATTATCTTGACAAGCTGGAGAAATAGTCTTAAAAATAGTTGGCAAACTTATGTAAGAACATATAGAAAGTCCTGCATTTTCACACTACACAAATGAAGTCTAGGCAAGAAGTGGTAAGACAGCAGCCCCATAGAAAGGAGTTAGGAGAGCACAGCCAGGGTTTAATCAACTATGCTGTTGCAATAAAAAAAAACGTTAAAAAAGAGTAAACCCCACAGTGGGACAGTAAGAGCAAAGAGTAAGATAGCCTTGGGAGACTTGAATTGGGGCATGGTTCTAGATGGAATACCGAGTCTAATTTGAGACACAGCAAAATAGAAATTGCACTGAGTTCAGAAAAGAGAGAGAAGACTTGTGAGAGGTAAAAAAAAAAAAAGCACACCAGTGAAGAAAATGCAAAAGGACTGGTGTAGGGAACACTGGGCTCCATGACGGCTTTGATGAATGGAGATGAGGGATCTCTGAGAATATCAGAGATATTCTCTTAGAATATCAGGTTTATTAGATATTGTCTTAGAATATCAGGTTTATTAGGGATGGTGAAAGGTCTTGCTTGGAGCTGCCAGATGCAGCACGTGGCAAGGCCTGAGGGGATGGGGGAGGGGAAAGACAAGGGGTAGAGAGGATGTTCTAGGAGAGGATGAAAGATCTAAGAGGGGGGAAGTCGCAAGACAGCGTCTGGCCCCTCAGAGACCCCTTATCAGGGGGCTTCAAGGTGGGCTGGAACAAGACTTAGGCCAATGGGGTCACAGACAACTGATGTTTCAGGGTAGGGTTACAGGTGTGGGATGAATCATACATTTTGGGGGTTGAGATGGAACAGTCCATTTGACTTTTGGACTTATCTGTAGGTAAGGGCACTGTCCAGCCAGTAGGGGGGATAGTTTTCATCCTGGCTGTACTATTGTAAATTTTTGCCAGGCAGTTATATTTATTCATCCTTCCCAACAGACTGGCACGGTTTAATCCACAGATGACTGCAGAAGACGTGCCAAGAAAACACTTCCAGCAGGAGGGGTGGTTAAACACTGCATAGATTGCATGAGGAGTGTGTAAAACCTCATTCATGGAACAGGCTAGACAAATGGAAAAGACAAAGGGTAGGTAGCAGATCATCAGGGCATAGGGAGAGGTTCAGTGATCTCTGGGTTCCCTTTTACCTCTGTTTTCTAGGAAGGAATCATTCTGCATCTTCTAAACTTTTTGCTGAGAGCAGTTGTGTTTAGTGTAATTGTGCAAAGACCATCATTTCTCATTCAGCATCCTTGGAGCTGAATGAACCTGAGCTTTTTACTTGTTATAAATTCAGTAAGTTCGCTACAGCTCAGAGTTCACTGCACTAAAGCTAAGGCAGTTAGACAGCCTGCTTTTATAATGCTTTCAGTGAATAAATTTGCACAGCTGCTACCTACAGTCTACATTATTGCTCAGCACCACTTTGTTAATTTGGAATCCAGATCTGGTGACTGATTTAGGAAAACAGTTCAGCTAATCCCTAGTGAATAGAAATCCTCAGCCTAAGATTGTACGGCTCACCAGATTCCCACACGTGCAAAAGCAGCAGCTGCCTTGCAAAGGGAAGTTAAAATATCAAGCAACTTTAGGGGGTTTTCATATGACATGCTTATTTTCCTTCCTCAGAGACCTAGGGCTCCAAAAGGAAGGAGTAGAGACAATCACAAACTTTCCCAGTAGATGACGTTCATAGTAAGGTGGAAAGTGCATGTATGTGCCCCAGAGAGCTCTGAGAGGGCAATGATCCTGGCAGGACAACATTCAGGGCTAGTGTTAAATAAATTCTGCTAATTAGCCTACTCTTGCTTCTTCAATCAGCCAATACAACTAGTGTGCATAGCCATGTGATATTAATAACCCATATATTTTAAACTATCTTCATGTAATTGCCTTCTGCATGATAAAACATATTCAGGCAGAGTACTGTGAATTACAGTTCCTTGGTGAGAGCTTCTGGGCTAGAATTCATTGTTATAGGAAGGCTCCTGTGCATCCTTCATGCCTGATAGGAATCCCTTGACTGACCCACAGTCTGTTGAGTTTTGGGAGACAACATAAGACCCAATATTTCACTCAAACTTGGCATGAGGCAGGCAAGAAGCTGGGATGTGGAGATAGGCCAATCAGTCAGACATATGTTATGTACCATACCTGTTCCTGCAGTAGCCATCCAAATTTAGAAATAAATGAAAAAATATAATAAAAACAACTATTTTAATTACAATAATGGAAATTAATTTCTTCCTCGAAATTATTATTATAAAGACATAATAACTGCTCTCAGATAAGTCCTTCTGAGTGGCACTGCATTAGTGAATGGTTCTGCTGCAGCTAGAACTAGCTTCTATTAAGCACAAAAGTTCCTCCTACTCATATTCAGGAGAATGTCCCCCAGATATGATTCTCTCTATTCTCATATTTATAATACAAGCTTTAAGAACATTATGTAAATTGTCTAGCTATATATTGATTTATATATGCCCCTGGATATCTCAAACACATGCCTCCCTTTTCTCATTCTTGCTGTGCTCTTGCACTGATTTTTTTTCACTTTCTCCCCATACTTTCTTCCACTGTTTCTGAGACTTTTTTTCCTTCCAAATTAAGATGTATGGAATTAACCTTAGAAGCTCCTTTTCAATAGACTTATGCTTCTCTCCTGTTCTCAAGAGCAAAGGGATTTACTGATTAAATACTCTCACCTGCCAATTACAAAATGGAGCTCAGTGCAGTGCAGTGCAGTGCATTGCAGGCTACTAGAGCAGAAGAGCTGAAGTCTGTTCATTAGAAGTAGGATATTCTTGTCCAGGGTTATTTTCTGGCAAGTGTACATTTACAGGTGCAATGAGAGCTCTCTGATGTAATGCCTAAGAAAAAAAAATTAGGCTCAGAATCTAAAGCTATTCAGATACTTACATCCTACTACCCAGCAAAAAATATTTAAATAGGAGTCAGATGCCCAAGGAGCCCAGATGACCTTTGGGGATCCAGGCCTATGGTCCCATCTGAGCTACTCAACCACCAAACAATTCAAGATGATCGCAGGTGAATAAGAGTCTCATGTGGAAAACTTAACTAAAGTTTCTGACATAAATATACTTCTGGGAAGTGAACTAGGTGTTGCTGGTCTGTTTTCTGAGATCTGTATTACAAATAGCCAATGTGCACCAGAAATGCTTGTGTGCAAACCATGTGTTGATTGTGTTAACTTACAGTTTTTGTAGTGTCATACATCATTGCTGAGCCACTCACTTGACCTGTTAAAAAAAAAAAAGCCATATTTACTAAAATTATGTAACTAGCTATGTGACTAGCTTTTGATTAGTAAATACTTTCTGAATACCATTTTAGATTGACAAGACTTCCTTTTCATATAACATCTTAAAAATTTTACCTTTAGCCAGATACTGACAGATCAGGGATCTGGCATCTAAGGTAGGATACATGCTTCCAAATCAAGTGCTTCAATTTGCTGTGCAATACATTAGAAAATCTAGACTCTCGGAAGAGTGATAACTATACAGTTGTACATTAAACCATGAAGAGTCAGGTAGTACAACAGGCCAGACATGTGAAGCTGATGAAATTTCATTTCTCTCTGGAGTTTGCATACCTTGAAGTAACAATTCAAAACTAGTTTGAATTCTAGACCAGCACTTAGCATCGTCCTGAAGCACTGAGCATTGCTAATATGGTGAGCACTTCAGCAGAAGCAGTACTATTAAATTTGCACATTGCAAATCTCCAAAGCCACAAGCACACGTATTGCATCACCCAAATACTTTCATTTCTATCTAAGCAGATATACATTAGAGATACTGAAGGTTTCTCCATACATTAGCCACTTGATACACTAATCATTTTGGTTACTCTTCCTTCAGTTCACTCTAGAATACTTATTAATTTATAACTGAGAAATAATATTAAATAATCTATTAAAAGGAGGAAATATACATTCAGATGTATGCAGGGAAACATTTTTTCTCTGTTCACTCTTAATTTACATCTTGATGAGTCAGATCCCCACTGCCAAGTCAAATAACATTTCATTGTCGATTAAAATTGTCCCGCGGGACTGTAAAATGCAAACCTCTTTAATTAATTTGGTCCGCTAAATTATTATGGCCAAGAAAAAAAACTGTATTTTGCATAAGCAAAAGTAATGAAGAAGACATCTTTTCAGAGCCGCTAGCTTTTGAGAGGGTGAATGATTTGCAGTTTCAGTGGAGGAGTATCGGCGGAACAGCTGCACCGCCCTGGAGCGGAATGGCCGGCGGTGCCGCCCCGAGGGACCCGTATGGGCGGCCCGGGGTCTCCCAGGGGGAGGCAAAAGAAAAATTGAAGGATCGGGGAAACCACAAGGTGTATTGGTGCAGCTGTACAGAAGCCAGAAGGGATTGATGTTATCAACAGCCTTTTCGAGTTTTGGGCTACCCATGTATTTTTACAGGGAGGAGATGCGGGATACGGACCCCTTTTGAACGCCGCATCTCGGCAGCCCCGCGTTACCGGAGAGCCCGGGGGGAGCGGCGGCCAGCTGTAGCGAGCCCTGGGCGAGCTGCGCGGAGAGCCCGGGATCGGCTCGGCACGACAGCCCTTCCGCTCACGGACCCTTCGCCGCGGCCGCAGAGAGGCCGGGCCGGGCCGGGCCGGGGCCGAGCCGTGAGTGTCCGGGGCGGTCTCCGCCGCGGGCGGCAGACACCGAGGCCGAGGCTCAGCCCCTCCGCGGCCCGGCCCCGGGGTGGCGGCGGTGCCACAGGCAGCTCCCTCCTCCCCGCATGTCCTGCCCGGCTCGGCCTCCGCCCGGCCCGGCGCCTGACGGCGCTGCCCTCTGGACTGCTCCGGCTGCCCCGGCACCGTCCCAAGAGGTACCAGCGCTGTCCTAATTGTTCCAGCACCATTCCAGCCCTGGCCCAGTCTGTGCCAAGACTGTCCCAAGGCAGTTCCAGACTGCACCAGCGCTGTCTCAGATGTTCCAGCACTGTCTCGAACGGTGCCAGGGCAGTTCCAGTCTGACCCAGCTTTGTCCCAGCACTGTTCCAGGATGTCCCAGCATTATCACAATTGTTCTAATACCGTACCCGACTGTCCTAGCATCGCCCCAACTGTCATAGCACTTCCTGATCATAGTCACAGACGGTCCCAGTGAATTGTCGTGAACTGTCCCCAACATATTGCCGGCACAGCCACAGCTCCTCCGCGGGTACCCATCCCACCTGTCCCCCGGCGTGCCCTAGGGCGAAGCTCGTCCCCCGTGTACCGGCCAGGCGGCACGAAACGGAGGGACTTAGCGAGTGCAGCCCCCGGTGACAGTTCCAGGGCCACGGGAAGAACTAATCGTGCCCCGGGATAGCACATGGCCCCTGTTAAGAGAGACAAGCACGGGAAAAGGAGCCGGGGGCTCTGCCGATGGGACCCACACGCTGCTTTACTGTGGTGTTTGCAGTTACTGTGCTCAGGGAAAAGTCAGCAACGCTTCAGCTCCCCAGGAACGTCCGAGCACGGACAAACCTGCACCTCGGGGTGTCAAGTTTGCAGAAAATGGCCGAAGATACTTTTTTTTCTTTTTCTTCTATTTTTTTTTCTTTTTTTATTCCCGGAAATAAAAACAGTAAGCTGAACGCAGGAGATAAACAACTGTCTGGTGGTAAATACTGACCAGCAGTAGTAGGAGCAGCTGAAGCCGGATCACCAGCACTGCCAGCGTGTTAGCGGCAGCGTTCAGAGGAGAGCGGGAGAGAGGGGAGATCTCCGGGCTGCCGTAGCTGCCTGCACGCCCACTGCCTTCACTGGCTCGAGTGTCTGCGAGAAAAGATAAGAGGCTGGTGCAGAGAAACAACAACAATAAATACAAAACAAAAAAAATGTAGGGAGATAAAATAAACAACAAAACATTAATTATTTTGAAGTAGCTGCAGAACCACTGTCCCCGGCCGGGGCGCGCAGGGCAGGTGGCAGCGGGTGGCGGTGGCGGTGCAGCGATCCCTCCGTCCTGCACAGGCCAGCCAAAAGGGCCAAGGGAGGAGCGAGGAAAATGAACCCCGGCCACAGGGAGACCCCGCTGCCCCGCTGGGAAACCTGCGGGGAATGGACAAGGCGCCCCGTAGCATGGATGGCAGGACAGGAGGTGATAAAGGACTCCCCCACTCTGCAGAGGTGATGGAAAAGGAAAGTCTAAAACTCCCCAAGCGCACATGTTTCCGTTTCAGCGGAGCGGTATGGAAATTAGTCATCCAGTACCAGGTCCTGAAGGCTTTTCAGAGAGTCAGAAGTTGCGTTTCGAAGCGGTGTCATTGTCGTTTTCTGTCTTTACATATTTTCAACACACTAGAAAGTTTCCATCCGAGCAATTTGAACCTTTTACAGTAGCCACTCTTTTCCCCGGAAGCCAAAACCAGCCTGGGAAGCAGACCTGCAGCAGGCTGGCAGCTGCGCTTCGCCTCGATTCGCCTGACCAAGAGGCGATGGTAAGGACGGCTGCACTGCCAGGACACCCCGGCTGCTGGTTCCACCACCTCCTCACTGGAACCTGCCCCGGGACCAGAATCGTGTCCCTCAGCAGCTCGGCATCTTCCCCGAACGACTAAATAACTCAAAAGCAGCAGCTAACTCAACTCCAAAAGGTCACATTTGCGGGTGGGGGAAACCCTAAACAGTTGTTGCTGCTTTTTTTGATTTTTTTTTTTTTTAATAGCGGCATTCCAGCTTTTCCCAACTCAGAATTTCTTTGCTTAATTGCATCGTTTGACTTTCTGCTAAAAAGATGTGATCCTTTGCTTTTTTTCTTTACGTGTTAAATAACTTCTGATGTGCCAGGAGAAATAAAAGTACCACCAGACACCCAAGGTGCCGAATATTTCTGCATTTGGTATTTTTACGACGAGATTTTAAATCACATACTCTCGGATTTACACCCAAGTCTGTGCACATTTTGACAAGAGACGAAACCCCGCCTCAATGTCACTGGGGCGAGAGAGGGACGGGGGACACACAAAAATATGAGCTTGGGGACATCTCTGCGGAAAAGTGTGTTTGAAAACGGGACGCTAAGAAAGCTGACATCGAGGGGATGAGCAGGATGTTGAGCCTGGCTTGAAAGCGAGCCTTTACACAGATATTTTGTTGTCATCAGAGAAATCTTTGGACTGGGAAACGAAAAGGAGCGAGAAATTTAACACTTGCGGAAGGGAGAAGTGATATCCCCATGCCCATAGTCCCGGTGCCCGGCAGCCCCTCTCCGACCAGAGGCGGCTAGGCTGCCATGGGGGACATTTCTGAAATTATACCCCCTGCTCCTGGCCACAGTTCTGAAATCGCTGAAGTTTTTAATAAATATTTTTTTTTAAAGAAAATAAAAGAAAATAAAATTAAAAAAAAAAAAAAAAACAAACAGAAAAGGCAAGTGCTTGCTGGGTCACTGATCATCCAGGTTACTGCATTTCTTTTGCTAAGCGCTGTCATTTTTTGCGGTATATATCGTCCCAATCGTGACGAGAACGTCACTAATTTATAAAGAACAAAGACACTTTCCAACTACACTAGGAAATAAAAAGAAGAAAGGAGGGGAAAAAAAAACCACACCAAACCCCGACTCAATTAAAAACAACGATTTTGTTCTTGGACGGCTACCAAGTTTTTGCTCTTACCGTCCCGGGACTTTGATTTAACCTCAGTAACATCCTGAAAGGCTACAGTCACTTTGCATACATCGCATCGTACCTTTTCGGTCCCGCAATAGATTGCAGTTCCGAGCTGACGGCGGGCTCTCCAGAAAGGTACTTTTTTTCGGTACAAGAAACGTGATGAACCGCACGGGGTTAAATTAAACCTCGGAGAGATCCAGTTTGTATGAACAAAAAATCGCCTAGTCTTTAACAACCTGGTCAAACACGCTGGACAGGACAACAGTGTCTGAAAATTATTACGAAATTACGCGGGTCTAGACACACCCTCCCAAAAAAAAAAAAAATCAGACCAAAAAAAATGTTTAAATGCCCCAAAAATCTCGGCAGAAGTGACCGGTGTTAACTGCGGCTTACAGATCCTTCAGCTTCGCTTCGACGCGCAGATCACGTCCATTCTCTCCTCAGGTTTCCCAAAATCTCGCCTTTCCAGCCCATTCTGGGGGCTTAACCATACGGAGAGCGATTTAGGGGAGCGGAGGGGGCTCCGCCGCCCGCCCTCCTCCTGTTGTGGAGCTGCCAAGCCCTTTGGAGGCGTTTGAGCGGGGGACAAGGGGAGCTCACGGGGTCCTGGGGCTGCCTCGCAGAGCCCGGGGAGTGCAGCCCGGGAGAAACCTCGGTGCTCCCGCAGAATTCCCAAGAAAACCGCCGAGGAGGAAAGCGGGATGCCGGAGTCGCTCCTGCTTCGCTGGAAGTGCAGACGCACTGTGTCAGCCCCGGTACAGCTGAAGCCCCCCCTTCTCTCTCCCTCTTCCCTCACTTCTCTCTTCTCCCCAGTTATATATCTGGGGCTTTTATTGTTGGGCTTGGATTTTTGATTTTTCGGTTTGGGTTTTTCTTTCATTTTTCCTCCCTTAAGTGCAAATATCTTCTCTCCTTTGCCTTTGACATTTGGGGCTTATGAGCAAGAAGAGCTGTCTCTTTCCATGACACCGCGGGGGAATTTTAGGGGTTCTTTGAAAAAATAAAAATCAGGCAGGCGAAGGCGTTGACTTTATTTGGTGGTGGTTAGCAGCACCCGCCGAAAGCAGAGCCGGAGGTGGCTGAGTGACAGTGGCTCATCCTCACGGTGAGGCAGCAGGGACGTATCCCCGTGTCCAGCTGCAAACTGGGAATCTGCTGGGACACGGGGCTTGGGGGGGTGCCACCACCACAGGGAGAAACAACTCTTTCCCAAAACCGCAGGAATCATTTTCCTGCCCCCCTCCCTGCTTAGGGGTATGGGGAGCTGCTTTCAGCCTCTGCCTCCGAATTTCACTGGTTTCTTAAGAGGAGACGCTGAACTATCACTGTTGCAAGAAACTCACAGCTGCTAGAAGTTGTTACTAAAGAGTATCGAATCAAGTCTCTATCATTGCTGTGAAATTTTCTTTTTAAAAATAAATAAAGGAAAGCAAATTAGATTTTTCTGTCCTATTATTAAATGCAGTAAGTTGCCGTACTCGACCAATAAAAACCTAAAACTTTATAAAAATATGTCAGTAATAATGACAATAACACCAAAAGCAGTGCTCGAAGCAGTGGGCAAACCCGGTAAACTCCTGACCGGAAAACCAAGGCGTTTGGAGCTAAGTTTTGTCTTTTCAGTTCTCCTGCTGGTGGCAACGACGTGTCGATATAGAAATAGTCAGAATTGAGGGGGAACAGCGGGGGGCAAGGGAGAGGCGGCAAGAGCTGCTTTCCAAAGGCGGAGTTTTCTGAGGTCATTTCATCTCGAGTCTTTCGTCATTTTGAATATCAAAGCAAGCTGACTCGATGTTATTCCCCGTCCCTCGCCTGGCCGGGGTGATGCGGTACCTTCGCGCACAGATTACTCTAATCAAGATGTTAAAACAATCAGGGTTCCCCGGTCCTGACGCTGACCGTGCGTTTAACAAGCGCTCGGCGCGACTGTCCGACCTCGCTGCAAACTGGATTCAGCTATGAATCTTGACAGTGTGGTCATTTGAAGTTTAATCGTTGCTACTTTTACTTTACATTACAGAAGAATCATGGAAAGTTGTTCGGTAAGTTTTTGATTGGAACTTCAGAGTTTCCTTCTCTTACCGTAAGAACAAAGCAGTGTGCAACATGTAGTAACTTTTCCCTATAAGGCATCTATTTCCCGGTGGAGAAAACAATGACTATCCCTTCGGGATATAAAGTACGGCTCTTAAAAACTTGGAGAAAAGACCTTGTCCTCCGCTTAAGCTCTTTCCCCCTCAAAATACAGCCGGTAAGAGGCAGGCAAGCTGCTCTGTCCGCAAACCTGGGAGGAGGGGAAAAAAAAAAAAAAAAAAAAAAAAAGCCGCGGAGGCATTCCTTAGAGCAGAAGTGAAACCGTCTCGATCCAGGCGAGTTTGTTTGTAAACCCGGGAAGCAGCGAGCCCGGGCGGTGGCGGGGGGGCGGCTCCGCCCAAGGGGTGCGGGGTGTGCGGTGGCGGCGGGACCCGCCGGGGCTGGGGCTGCAGCTGCTGACTCAGAACAGCAATGTAGGTCATAACGAGTTTCCTTAAGTTACCTAAGTTCCAACAATTCAGCTTTTCTTTAGAGACTTCTAAAGTGCTGTTGCAACATTTCTGAACGCCGTGGCTTCTGCTGAAGCTCAGCCGCCGGCTCTGAGCCACCGGGCTGCGGCGGGGCAGCGCCAGGGGCGGGCATACCCACTTCGGTACTTATGCCTTTTACATCTTGCTTTTATCATCCCATTTCCACCACAACGCTATTTTTCTTTCTTTACTCTTTTCTCTCAGAATGTTTAAAAAAAAAAAAAAAAAGTGCCAACGCGTCGCACTCTTTTTTCAGAACAGAAGCGAGAGAATTGCCTACCTACTCTCTGCTCACTTCAGCTCTTTCCAATAAGGTTTATTCACGGTTCACAGTTTGGATCTATCCTGTATTTCCTCTATTTACTACTTTCCACCACCAGTCAATTTTTATACCCTCAGTTAAAAGGCTGTTAAAAGAGCCCACTTGTGCCAGGGGTTTTGTACGCAAAAAAAAAATCCGACATTCAACACCATCCGTCTTCGAACTATGTAATTTTCGTTAATTTTTTTTTTCTTTCCCGTTTCCCTTTTTTTTTTTTTTTTTTCCTGCAACCTCAGCAGAAGAAGCAAAGAGTAGCCACAGTCCCCACGGAGAACCCACGGAAGATGAGCAAGCACCGTGTTCTGTCGCAAGAGCAGTGATCTGGGACGGAGATCTGGCTGCGAAGTAGTAGAGGAGAAGAAAGCTCGGCATTCAGGGGACGCTTCAAGAAAGGCACAACACTAACTGAATTTATTTTATTTGCTCGAAACTTTCTTCAGGCTTTACCTGCGCTCCCTGCTCCGCAGGGAACTCCACCACTAGCAGGGACCGTGCGTGGGTTGGGCGGGGCAGGAGAGGGAGAGTTCCGAGAGAATAGCACTCTCCCCAGAAAACCATCATCGAGAAGGCGTCTGTTGTCCGAAGCCTAAGTGAACTCATCCGCCCATAGAACACAAGAAAACAAGGAGCGGGAGAAAACCCTCTAAACGTCACCCGGTTCGACGGCTGTGTTTCTGCAGGGCAAAAATCGCCCGCGGGTCCATCAGGGGTATTTTTAGGGCGCTCACACAGCCGATGTCACGATCACGCACGTCGTCAGCCTTGCTCCTTCCCTCCAGCTCCTCTCTAACACCGCAGTGACAACCCACCGGCCTGTGTGATAGCAAAGAAGGATTTTCCCATCTAAATATATAAAGATTTGCTCAACCGAGCAGGAGCCCCGTGGATGTTCCCCCGAGCCTGTTACAAGTAACAGCACCAGCAGCTCCACGGAGCCCCGAGGCTGGAGCCGGGAGCTGTCGGCAGGCTCGGACAAGCCCGGTCCCGGCCTCCGCCCGCCCGGGGCACAGAGGCTCTGCCTCCCGGGGCGGGAGGGACGAGACCCCCTCTCTCAAAAAAACCCCAAAAACCTCCCCCACCAAGCCAACAAACAGACACACAAACAAAACAACAACAACAAAGAAAACCACCCCAAAAAACAAGTTGAAAGGAAACAAACAAAACAACAACAAAAAGGAGCACACTTGTTTTGGTTTTTTTTCCAGGCTGGCTACCCTGCGCCGTCCCCGCCGGCAGAAAGTTCCCCCCCGTCCCGCGGCACCCGAGGGCGGTGGCCGGGGTGACCGTGGGCGTTCAGGACCCGGAGGGAAACGAGGCGTGGGCAAAGCTCGGCAACCCTTTGGGAGCACGTCCCCCCAGCCTTGGCGGCGGTGGAAGGCCCTCCTCCGGTGTTTGCAGTTTTCTTTGTTTACATTCAGTTTAGAAACATTGGCCTTCCTCCAGAAAGACGACGGTTCCCCTTCTCTCTCTCCCCTATGCCGTGCTCCCTCCCCCCGCTTCTTCCTCGGTGGCGGAGAAAATACGTAATGTTCACGATCCCCAGGTTTTAAAATGTTTTCCCTTCGGCTCCCCTGATTCACCCTTCGGCGCTACCTCGTAAAGAAAACGGAGCCGGGTGTTGCGTGCACCTGCCCTCGGAGCTCCCAGCCGAGGGGGTCGCAACAGGTTCTACCGGGAGACGTAGGGTACCGGCGAGCCGATCAGCGCCCAACCGAGCGGCGGGTCCCCCCCTCCCCGTGGCCCCGCTGCTCGGCTCGGAGCGCCTCGCCTCGCCGCCCGCGGGGCGGTGCTGTGCGGCGGCAGCCGGGCGGGGAAGCGGCGCGGTTCTCCCCGCCGCCGCCGCCGCGGCTGCACCGCTCGGTTCTCCCCGTGGTCGCGGCGGTGGCGGCGGCGGCGGGTGGGGGAGAGCGCTGAGGTCGCTTGTACTCGCCGGGCTTGCACGTCCCCCCCACCCCGCCCCGCCCCTCCACCCCGATATCTTCCCCCACCACCTCTCGGCGAGGAGTAAGTGCCACCGCTCCGCCTTCTCCTTTTCGCAATGTTGACGCAATCTATAAATAGTGGAACAAAAGGACCAACTTCCTCGCAGCTTTGCTGAAACTGCACAAAAAAGGCAACCGGGGGGGAACACACACGCGGTCATTTTTTGATTTTATTTTTCTCCAGTTAAAAGGCGAATCCTCCTCCTCCCTTCCTCCCTCTCTCTCCTTCCTCCCCCCCACCCCCCCCCTACTGGAAGATCTTTTTTATTTTCCCTTGCTGCCTCCTATGCTGGCAACGTCCTGCGAGTGGCTATTTTGCTTTTGCACCGAGAGAAGAGCTTCCCCCCTCGCCCTCTCTTCTGACAGTAAGTGCCATTTAGCTACTGCCTTTTCGGGGACTGGAGGGGGGCCGCCTGCTCGCCCACCTGCCTGCTGCCACAGAGAGCGGGCAGCAGGGACCGGGAGCTCCGGGGAAGCGGGGGGAGCTTTGGAGGCGGTGAGGGGACAGCGCCGCGGAGCGAGCGGGGATGCGCGCAGGGGGGACGGGGCATGGGGGACCCCTGGATTTGGCCGGGGGGGCCGACGGGTGAAATAAGGTGATCGGGAGAGAGGACGGCGGCTGCCGCCCGCCGAACAAAAGCTGACGCTGATATTAAACGGGCTTTTGTTAGGGGGAAGTGAGTGTGCGTGCGTGCGTGTATGTGTGCGGGGGGGACACCCCGCCCGCAGCAAGTTGCCGTGCGGCGGAGGGCACCTCAACTTGTTTACCGCTCGGCGCGGCGCTCACTGGCGTGTTTACCCTGCACACACGGCGCGGGGCTCCCCTCCTCCCCCAGCCCCATCCCTCTTCCGTGCTCCGGGGAGGGGAGGGATGAGCGGAGCGGGGTTTAAAGCGGCGCTGGGGGGGTGCGCCGTCAGGAGATGCTGATACGATCACGCGTAAAACAACCACCCCCCTCCGGTTTGCAAGTCGGATCGGTGCAAGCGCAGGCAGTCACTGGCCGGAGGGAGAATTACATCATCCCCTGCTCCAGTGATGCTACCTTTCGTGCCGCTACCATGCGCGCAAGGAAACAACCGGGGGCGCGCCTGACGCCCCCCCGGCCGGCTCGGTGCCACCCGGGGGCGGCGGGGGGAGCTGGGGGGCGGGGAGGCGCGCCCCCGCGTCACTCACACACACACGCCCGCCCGAGTGTTTACAGCGCTCACACAGGCGTATTGTGACGTCGCCTGAGTGACAGCCCGCCGCGCCAACGGGGGGGGCGCGGCCCCCGCCGCCGCGGCAGAGCACGGCCGCCCGCCCGCCCCGGCCCCCCGCGGGACCGGCGCCGTGAGCGGCCCCGCGGGCGCGGCGGCGGGGGCTGCAGGGCCCCGCAGAGCCCGGCCCTCAACGCGTCCAAAGTTAAATCCAGCTCACACGCTCCAGTACCAGCGTGGTTTACGCGATGCCGATCGGTTTGACTTTGTGACGTTCTGTGACGTTTTAAGCGCACCCTGTAGAAGGGATAGCTCGTGAGAGAGGCGAGGTGTGTTTGCCAGCGTGGGTGTCCGTGAGCTTGCACCGCTCCCTCCGGGAGGCAGCGCGGACACGGGGGCCGGTCTCTTACCGGGGAGCACGGTCCTGATGGGACTTTGGGACAGGGACGCCGTGTAGTAGCTGTCATATCGATGGACCCATCATATCTGGACACTCCATTGTCCAGAGTGAACAATAAAAATATATTTTTTTAAGGGATATAGACTTAAGTTCAGAGGACAAAAATCTAAATTTCACACATCATATGCTTTCCCCAGTGTTACAAGTGTAATGTTATAGGGTTAGAAACTTGTTGCAATATACTGCTGAGTTGGGAAAAAGTGTCTGTGGGGTTTACTCAGCCTGTGAAAATATTGAAGCAGTACTTACCCACTGCAAAGTCAATAAAACTGTATCACACTAAAACCAACAAAAAGTGCTTTACAAATGTATATTTGTCAAGAATTGTCTGCCAGAATGCAACAGTGTAAAAATTATTGCCAAAACACCAGCATCATCTACATGCTGTAAAATTCAAGTAACCACGAAGCCCGTTTAATAGTACACGTAGTTTTTAATGTGTTAATGGTTTGGGATTCTTCAAAGCATACTACTTTTTGAAGTCCGGGTGTTTCTATTTGTGGAAAAAATAGACTGAGAGGCTTTGAGCTCCTACTGTTACAAAAGTTAAAAAGAAACAAAGTTGAGCTGCTAAGTCGGCAGTCTGGAATGAGTCAATAGTATCTCCTTTGTCCTGCTAGCTTTCTCTGCTGTGGTGTATCTTTGCTCTATTTCCTCTGCAAAAGCAAATGAGCATTTCTACCTTCAGCATATTTAACAGACTTAGTAGAACTCCTGGCTTCTAAATATTCTAAACTACCAGTAATATTCCAATGTGTCTGCCTTTCCCAGCAGTATACAACAATCATGCTCACTCAACCAACAATGCTCACTTTTTTAACCACAGAGATACTTCCATATTTTCCATTATCTATATTAACAGAGCAAATTATTCTTTCTCTGTTGTAGTAAGCCTTCATAAGGGAACAAGTATGCCTTGTTAAAGTACTTCATTATCCCTTGGTGTTTTGGTTGGTTTTGGTTTGTTTTGTTTTTAAGGGGAAAAAAAAAAAAGATTGGGCTGGAGACATGAAGGACATGTAAATAACTCCCCTCTTCATTTACTTGGGGATTCCCTGGGAGTCTCAGAGGGCAAGGAGGTAACATAGCTGGCTTTTACAACAGGATGACAGGTCCTGACACAGGGTCACAGAGAATCTATGCTTGGCTAGCCCTGTGCTCCAGTTTTGTTTAGCTGGTAGCTAGTCCCTTGAGGGATCAATGTCAACTTAAGCATGCTAACTTCTACAAGCAATGGGCTGGCCAGTGACTGAGAGCTATGACTGGCTCCTCCAGGGCTCCTACTTCTGCTGAACTTGGAGCTCGAGTGCTGCTGCCAGGCTGCTTCTGTGGCTCTGCAGCTTGTCAAAGAGAGAATTAAAGGCAACAGTACAAAGCAAGTGCCAACACTGCCTGTTCTCTGAAAACAAAAGGTGGCTAGATGTATTAGGTGGATAGGAAAAGCAGCTTGGGAAGGCACATGACTTAATGACTGAGGCACAGAAACTGGAGCCAACTCCCATCACCATGAGCTAAGTTTCTGTGTACCTCAAACCCACTTTCCCCTTAAATTCTGGCCTTGAACTGGTATTAGTTGTTCCACAGATCTGTCACCCTCTCAGAGATAATAAACAAATGTCAATTCAATATACTACACATAAAGGTATTAGATAACAACCTACTTTCTCTTTTAAGATATGTATATCTTAAATGTACTGATTAGGGAACAAGGTATGTACATGTGTGTGTATATGCACACACACATACACACCTCCTCACACTGTCAGTCCTTTCTGATTTAACTTTCAAAACCCATTGGAGATTAGAGTTGGGTTACTAGAGTTCAAAGAAGAGTGAATTTGTATTAAGCCACTGGGGTTGAAACCTGTATTTTAATATGTACAATATGTAGTTTTTATTCAGTTTTATGTTACAGCATGAAGGCTTTTTAAATCTGCAAGATCAAGATAATTTTTTGTGTTTATAAAAATAAGGCTTGTTTGTTATTAGTACCTAACTCTGCTCTTCTTTTGATACTTCAAGTACATAAATGTGTAATTTAGCATATGATTAGTTGGATGACCCTTCCTTTCCTTTTTTCACACTTGAAAAAGATTATCAGTCAACTACTGCTGTATTACTGTATATGTGACCAGTCTGTCTGTACCATTTGATGTTTGATATTTTTAGGGTTTTTTTGTAGTCTTATTTTTTTAGAATGCAGGCCTATAATTCCTAACGATAACAAGAAGTTTTCTCTGATCATCATAAAGGCCTGTGCTATGGATTTCTACAGCTTTCATTTCAAACTGTGGACACATTTCCATTTTTTCATTTGTAAATGGTTTTACTAACTTACATTTGCAAATTTGACTGATTCAGACAGCACAGTTTTCCTGGTTCTGCAAGCAGGCAGTTCCAGTGTTTCAGCTTTTGCACAGTAGCACTCTAACAAGCAGCAGCCATGCATAACTAACAAGACTGCAAGTCCAGTTACTGCTTTTTAGAAGCCTCTACCCAGCTCTTATGTTATCCAAAATGTCCATTTTATGTTGTTGCAGTCATATGACAGCACTACTAATAAAAGGAATGTGCAGTGGTTATTTACAATGGATAAGATACAGGGGGAGAAAAAGAAGTTTTAAAAAAATGGAGCCTGAGGTGCAGGAAGAAAGAAGAACAGCTCCAGTTATCCTTTTATAGTAACTGGTGTTTTATGGAAAGTGGTTAAGAAAGGAAGACTCTCGCTTCCTTCCAGCAGTTAGCCAGTGATGGCATGATACTTCTAACTCAAGGCTGATAGCATTCTTGGATAAACCATTATGCAGATTTCATATCTAGTATCTAGTATTGCTCAGCTCCTTCTCTTGAACCTACTTTTAGATTCTGGGTCTTACTCTCTAACTATATTGATGGATGTCTAATAGAACAGTTTTCAAGTTTGGCATTAATGCTTCATGAAAAGGTAACATATTCTTGTGAATATGTTAAAGTACTGTTGTAGTTTTCATTAGTATTTTTTTACACATACGGTTAGCATTGTAAATACAACACGTGAAGAGATGCTATTAGCTAGACAGGGCATCACTTCAAAATATGTACATAATGTGTACACAAGATACACCTAGCACAGGCTAAAAAAAGTGTTCTTAGCATGGATTACAAGTACAAATGAATACTTTGATGAATGGAAACAAGGAATTCAGTAGTAGTTCACCAGATGAGAAATATGCCTTCAGACTCCAGAAAGAAGTAAAAAATAAATATGCTGAAAACTAGTCAACAGTAGCTAGGAAAACAGATTATCGAGATGGCTGTACTTTTTAAGGACTCTTAGTGTCCTCCTTTTTGTCTGAATGTGTTATTTGTATGAACATCTTTTTTCATAAAACAATGAATTTCACAACGATTCCACTGTACAACACTGTACTGATTGGCTGTCACAACTACTGACTAAATATTAATTTTTGTAATCTTTCTAAGTCAAATCTATAAAATCCTATATCTGGACAACTTTTTAAACCCTACACATAAGTGAAACTCTCAACAAAACAATTTCCTGACTTGTTTTGAAAGATTTGGTTAGTGATTTACATTAGTTTGTCAATTTTACTTTTATTAGTTAGATTGAGAAAAATTAGATAGTCTCTTTTGTTTAGAAGTGTATTTCATCTCAGTTATCTTACTCTAAGGAGAGCAATAAACTGCAGGCTAACTAGGAGTACAACATTAGTGCAATCACTTTGGTTTCGTAACTCCTACAGATTTTTATCCCTTACAAGCAATGATTTACATACCATTGAGGGAAAATGAAAATGAGGGGGAATCTCAATAAGACACTGCAAAGTGTTCTTAGTTTCTCCTAATACAGACTAGATTAAACCTGGCCTATGTCACAAGAAATGTGAAGGGTGAGAGCAAAGGGTCTTTTCTCATAATACTCATGCACAATTAATGCTCTCTTTACTCAATAAAGAAAACCAGACCCAAAATGAGGAGGAGGATATGGACTCCTATTCTTCACCTTCACTCCCCACCCCCATCCTCTGAGCTGTGAAGAAAGGATCAGGTTGCACTATTTTAAAAGCTGGTGCAGTATGCACACTTCCTCACTATATTGGCAAGCACGGGGAGAAAATATCTGTCAGAGCTCCCTGCAGGAGTTCCTACTGCTTCATAACATCCTTTACTCAGGACTATGACTTCTCAGCAGAGCTGAGTCTTCAATAAAGTGATGAAAACTTCTCCCATAAACATACAATATTTTTAGGGACATATACAAATACCAGTATTATTGAAATAACTTACCTTTGACACATGGCTTTGAAAGCTTCATGCTTCATACAAATCATAAAAATCAAACTATCACAGTAGTTCATCACTACAGGCAAAGTAAACCTGTAAATAAATTAAAAGAGAAGTTAAGCAACTTAACATAATTTCCTGAATATGCTTAAATAAACAGGACTGATAAACACATTAAAGAATAGAATTGCTCTGTCTTTCATCCTACTGTCTGAGCACAGGTTTCTGGTTACTGCTGCTATAGACACTTCAAGTTAAATCATACTGCTGATGTTAAATCTATATCAAGGTAGAAGATGGATGGTGCTTTGGCCAAAGTTTGGAATGGGAGTCTAAACAAGGGCCATAATCCGGTCCTTGATTCAAAATTTCACCAATGGCTTTTCCATGCTAAGACAGGGACAGTTAAAACTGTCCTACATCTCACTGAATCTAAGAGATAAAATAATGCTTGCAGGATGTGCCAATGCCACACATACTAGGGTTATAAAAGTAAAAAATAATCCAAGATCTGAAATAAGTGCTTTAGCAACATTTTGCTTAGCTGTACATTTGTCTTTTTCAAAATATAAAACTCGCAGTTCCCAAGGCAAGGTGCCTAGTTAGCAATGCCTAACAGATGTCAAGAGGCTAACCCAACTGTGAAGGCCTCTCTTAAGAGGAGTTACCGTGCCATATCATATCACCGCATAAAGAAAGAAACCCAAAATTACAGTGATTGAAATTCTTACCAGTCTCCCACTCTCTTCACATCAGAAATGAAGACCTGACTGGGAAAGGGCACTAAAAGCCTCATATCTCACCCAGGGATCCTCCTGCAGGAACTATGGAAGGAAGCCATAAGCCTATTCCTGTTGGAATAGGGCAAGTTTCGCACTGGGAGAAAGATTCTGCACAAAGCACTGCATATATGCTGGGCTTAGCCAGTGGCACTCAGAGGCTAGAAGAGCTGTATCAATCTGTCAAATATCCTAACAGTGAGAAGGAATAAATTCTGTTTAGTCTTGCCTCAGCCACTATTACCTGAGCCCTGAGAGTTTTACAGGAACAAAATCTCATTCCAGGCTTAAAAGAAGCTTGAGGTCTATAGATGAAAAGCTATATGCTACATCTAGGGACTACAACTGTAGTTGCAAATAATACACAATTTCAACATACAGATTGGGAGATATTTCATTTGAAAGCAAGAAGGGAAATTATGACAGGTTGTGTCATATGACAAAAAATTTACAAGTAATAGCAAACCTGTCCTTTTCTTATGCATAAGAGTCATCATTCTCAAGGAAGAGCCTGCTGGAAATATGAAAGAGGCACATGAAAATGGAAGGAAAGATAAGAAGCTTAATGGAAGATGCTGGTCTGGATGACTGAAGTCTTCAGCAAATAAGAAAGCAGTCTCCTATTTACTTTCTGATGCTGTGTAAATGAGTGAATCAAAGCCCATACATTCTCTTGCAAATCATGTCACAAGGATTCTATGTCTCTATGCCCCTGAGATCATGAGTGACCATTACTGACCCCTGACAGGTTCTTGCTGCCTTTTCTTTAATACACCTCCCTAAACACTTGAGCCCCTATGAGTGCTATACATTGCATGATTCCTACCTTCCTTTCTTTTATTTTAGCAATCTATACCTCACAAAAATTTCCTATAATCTTGTGTGTTTCTCTACAACTTTTCTTATACTTGTGAAGTTTCTCAGTACTTAAGCAGACACGTTAAGGAGTAAGGAAATAGATAAAAAGATAAGATTATTTCAGGGAGAGACTAAGCAAGTTTTCAGAGAAAGGAATAATGTATTTCAAATGAAATAAGATTGTTTTCAACTGGAAGAGGCTCACGTTTATATTGCCAGTGAAACTTCTGCCGGAAGGGGAAGAAACAGTAACTGTAGACAGTAGTTCAAAAGGAAGTGCCATTACAGTACAGAACAAAAAAAAAAACTTCTTACCGAGTATAAAATATGTAATTAATGCTGAAGTTCTGCATATGCCTTAAATACTGAGCTGTGAGTGTAGATTGCTCTTTAATATGTCAACAGCCTTAATGCTGAAACCTATACAGGGAAATAATTGGTGAATGCTATTGTCATAAACACAAAACTGTGATATATCTTTTCATTGAAACAAACTCCTCTAGCTCTAACAAAGACAGCATTCAAAAAAAAAAAGCGGGGAAAAAAAAAGCAAACAAACCAGAAAACAAAGCAAAAAAACCAAAAGAAAACAAAAAAGCAATGCAGCATTCTAAAGACCACTGTAGATGCTGGACATACTGGACATACACTGATTCTTGAGTCAAAGACAGACGTCCTCTACTCCAAAAGGAGTAACTCAAACAAAGAAGAGACCTTCAAGTTTAAGACTTTCAATTTTCAGACCTCTAGTTTGAACTTATCTATGTTTTCACACATCAGTAGTTTCAGTGGAGTTAGAAATATCCAGTATGTGTAAGGAAAACAATCTCTATCAGTGGATACAGCATGAACATGATAAGAGCCTAGAGCAATTGTCAAGCAATTACTGTTTGTCAAGACAACACACTTGATAGTCAGGGTCACCTATCCCCGGGTCATCTCCTTCTCCCTTACAGTGAGGCAGGTCTCAGTAACTCAGCTGCCCAGCTTTCTTTAATTTGCTCCGAACCCAAGGTGCAGATGCAGGTTTCCCTTGCTGCACGCAGCCAGGGAGCCGAGGGAGGCGCGGTGACACGGGCTCAGCTCCCGCACGGCGGTGGCTCCAGCAGGCAGCAGATGCCGGGGTTTTGTTCCGAGGGAAGGAGGGCCCGCGCGGGTCAGAGGCGACTCCTGACAACTGATTATTAACCAGGGCTTTCTAAAGCACTTGCAAGGCCCATATTGTGTTTGTTTAGGACCCAGAACTACAAGTGCATGTTATAAGCAGACTGGGTGAATTGGTTTGTCTCTGAGTTCAATTACCAATTCTAGCTACCTTTTAAAGCAGAAAAGAGAATGGCCTTGTATTACGCAGTCTATTTTGGTCCAGTTTTATCAGTTTTATATTTCCTTTTTTCTCCTTTCATTTTAAAGACCCTTACTCAATTAAATATATTCTCTTTATAAAAATATTATTCTTTTTGCTATCTAGATTGTGATTTGATGCCTGCAAAATTTTTATTTAATAATTTATATAAGGAACTTCTTATTCGTAATTTTTACATCTTATGATAGAAAATTTAATGGCTCCTCTTTACCACGATTTTGTCTTCTAATTATAATTTATAAAAGTGCATATGTAGATGGAAAATTGAATTCAATTTAAATGTAGCAAAATTTTTTCTCAGTTAAATTAAATAGCTATAACTGTATACAACATGTAAGAATAAAAACTTATCAGAATATACTGTATTGAAAACTGATTTATTCAACAAGGATAAATCACTGCTAGTTGGTGAACTTAGGTGATTGTTTCTGGCTAGCATGACCTTGAAGACTGTACAACTAGTAAATCTCATCCTCTTACACATTTCATTCATGGACCTAATGAGAAAAAATTAATTACCTGCTTTTTCATCTCCCAGTAGATTTTTCTATTTTGAACATACTAGTCATTAATATAAAGTAGATGGGTACACTAAAAGAGAAAAAGAAAAGCTATCAGGAGTTGTTTCCACATTCTGCAGGTTACAATACCAAATGCTCTGCCAGTGACTTCTACCCCTTCAGTGGTTTGACTTTATCTAAAACTTTGGTATAAAAAAAAAGTGTGGTATGGTATTTTTATTGTGTTATTTTAAAATACTACAGTAAATTTAGCCTTAATACTGGCTGTCCTAATTTCATAATTAATTTTAAGTGGTCCTGTTAAAAAAATAAACTTTTAATTTAAAGAAAGCATACACAGAGAACTCATTAAACACATATTAATCATTCCAAGAGACCACACAAGTAGCAGAAAACATGATTTCCCTCCTTTCTCTTTTAGCCATTTAGACTATAATGTGTTCCAACCAGCATGGGTCCCTACTGTGCCTTCTGGTGCTCATGCGAAGTTAAAGAGACAGAGCCCTGGCACAGAGGTTTGCCTTCATCTCCTCAACACCTGAGGCATTAGAAGTAAGAAGCCAAACAGGATAGGCTTCTTCTTTAATGCACTGGCTGTTCAGGTGCAGATTTATCACCAGCAGGAGGGAAAGGATGAAAGGATAATATGAAGAGCTCTAGGTCCTCCCCTGTTCCTCCACCCATTCTTGTTCTCCTCAAGCTATAGCTGCACTTTTGCCTATCTACTGAAAATTGAACAGACTTTGGGCTAACCAGGGAACTGAACATAAGAATTCACCATCTTAATCTCTGCCAAAACTAGAGACTTATCATTAAACTTCCTTGTCCTTACAAAGTGACTTAGAAGGATAAACCTACTGTCAGGACAAATTTCCCAAGTTTAAACAGAAAGTTATTTCTGAGAACTTCCTGTAGTTGTGATCCTGGCTTGCTGCATTTTGTAATATGACTTTCAGATTTGGTATCGCAGATCTGTAGATTTGATCTATTCACTTAAGATGGATCACAATGAAATTCCTCCTCCACCCAAATTACTGTGATGGAAACAACACTATCCCATGGATTTTCTCTTATTTTTCTTGCTCTTTTCATTGCTGGGCTCAAAGATTTCCTGTCTGTAATAAAGACAAGCTGAAAGCCAGTATAAGGAACAAGAAAAGTCACTACTCAGAATTATAATGGTAGCAACAAGTCTCTAAAGAGAGAAAGATGAGTAAAGTTTGATTTAAGGAAGGGCAAAATTAGGTGAGGAAAAAAGGAGAGGTAGAGGCATTTAATTTACATGTTAAAAAAATCTTTGAAATACTACAGATTGGAAAGTTAGCAAAGTTGAGAGTGTAGTAAAAGGAATAAGAATGACTAAGATTAATTCTAGTTGATTGAATTCAAAGAAGGGAAAGTCCTGAAAGTGTTTTGTTTCATTTTTGCAAAGACTAGGAGTAGGTCATGATTCATAAACAAACTTTGTTTTAAGAATACTAGAGAGGTTAGACTGGTTCAGGCCAGGCATACACTTGGCTCATTTACCCATCTCCAACAGCTGACAAAAGCCAATTCTTAATCAAAATATTACCTCAGTGAACAGTAGGACCAGGACAAGCACATTTGATAACGCTCATACATTCCAGCATCCAACTTCGTTTTAGCTTGGAGGATTTCCTGAACCTGATGTAGTTTGTCCAGTCAGTGGCTTTCACTAGATCTCTCTTCCAGGGTCTTGTGCAGTTTTTCCTTAGATTGTTGTGCACTTTGTTAATCTATACTGTCTTTAGGAATAGAATGTTGTGAGTATAATACCCAAGAATATATAAAATAATATAATATATTGTATTATTTACTTTGAGCAGGGCTACTGCTGTCCTCTGATGTACCCTTATATTTTTATTGATAGAGAA
Source organism: Taeniopygia guttata (assembly GCF_048771995.1). Classification (NCBI taxonomy): domain Eukaryota; kingdom Metazoa; phylum Chordata; class Aves; order Passeriformes; family Estrildidae; genus Taeniopygia; species Taeniopygia guttata. The sequence goes on along the minus strand of NC_133024.1, from coordinate 61,335,047 downwards.
GGTGAAAAGTTGGTCCTTGTCCATCCTTTTTGTTTATGACTTTAGAACATTTATTGCTGTTGTGAAAACACAAATTTTGCTGTTTATTAGAGGGGTGCTGTAGTTACAGTGTCTGAAGAAGACTTCATTGCCCCAGGGCTGGATATCTATGTCTTCTTAGCTCTGCCAATCAACCACCAGTCTGCCTGCTATCTGTGGCAGATGCTGAAGCTGCTATTGCAAAGAAGTCCTTCCAAGATCCTGGGGAACTGGAAGCCTAGATGAGCACATTCTGAGAGAGCCATTCTTTTCCACTGTTAGGGAAGATGCATTAGAGGAAAAGATGCAGTCATGCATATTGTGCTCTTAAAACCCTGCTGGTCTTTCTGCAAGCAGAATCTAAAAGAATCGTGGGGAGTGGAAATAAAGAGAAGAAAATTTGCCACATTTGCACAGAAATCAGCCCCATTCCAAGAAAATTACTTTCTAATAAGTAAAGCTCAAGGAATCAATGCAAACTTTGTCTAAAATTGAAGCAGAAAACTGAAGTTAAGTAGTTCAAGCCTCCTCTAAAGGAGAAGGACATTGTTTCTAGGGTAGACCTTAAGTAGGCACAGTTAACATCATAATGAAAACCACAGAAGCTTGTGAGAGTTTCCTATTATTTCAGTAGGAGATTCTTAATTCATGCAGTATTCTCCCATTTTCCCTGTCATGTGTTTTACAAGACATAAAAATACTTCTCAGGCAGACAGGAAAGCACAGTTTCTATTAGTAAAAAATTATACAGACAGGTAAAACAGGTCTCCATTTTTAGGCAAAAATATAAACAAAACCCTTTCCCAAATCTTACTACAAGTTAAGGTATATTGTATCACTGCACAGAAGATAAGGAGCTATTGCAGGAAAATGCACTTTTAAAGAAATTATATAAACTCTGTTTAGGGTCAAAATTATTTAACAGTCCTGTACTATTGAAATGGAAGAGGCTAAGGAGGCTGACCATGCCAGAATATCCAAACAGAAAGTCTTTTCATTCAGGTTTGTGAGTAACTCTAGTTAAAGTTAATCTATTTGACACAAAATGATCTGCACTGTTGCAAAATAGTTTCTGTCAGCAGATTTCACTTAGGCAACGCCCTGTCTATCAGCCATAATCATTCCGGATTTGGCTGCAAGATCTGATTATTGTTTCAGAAGGGGATGTCTGGCTAAGCAGGTAAAGAGAATGTACTGAAAGTTCCACAAGACATAAGGAAAGATTAAAAAAAAGGCACCCAAACCCCTGTTATAAACAGGTAAGCAAAACACTTTGTCAGGAGCTCTCAGCATCCCTCTAGTTAGAACAGGACACCTATTTGTTTCTGTTATGAACAAGCACACATTTAAAAGTTCCCATCCATTTGAAAAATGTGACTCTGGAAGACAGGTCAGTGCCATTGACTCTGCTATGATGGCTAGATATGCTGAAGGTTAGAAAGGCTCAAGGCTCTAATGCTATCAGCTCTAATCCCAAATGTTTCCTCTTTCTGTCTGTCTTAACTTAGAGCTGTATATCACATAAAAGCTCCTGAGGATGGTTTTGCCCCTCACTGGCTTGTTGACAAAAACACATGATTAATTATCATGTTGACTATTGGCAATTGTTTGGGAAGTCCCTGAAAACAAACCCGAATTTATTTCTTGTTCAAGGCAGAGAGTACCAACTGAAATATTTATATGGAGAGCAGGCATCCCCTGAACATCACCAAGATTTTGAATGTGAGCAAATCCTTGTCTCTGAATAGATCTGTCTGTCCCACAGACCCTTAGTACTTCAAGATATGAAGGTGACACTGTAATGGGTATAATTCATTCAAAGTTTAATGAGGAGACCACTCCTTTGTGTACCCCAGACACCTGATGCAGCAAGTACCAGGCCATTGCAAGGCTGTGCTTTCAGAATGTAGCTCAAGTACAAAATATTTTGGGAGAGATATTAAATGCAGAGAGGTTTTTACTGATCTTGAAAGATGACCTAGAGGCTGATTTAATCGACCTGTTGCTGTCTACAACCTCTCCTCTGGGAAGTAAAAAGATCTTGATAATTTGATGTCTAACAGTAAAACCATAACAAAATGTTTTAAATTGATGTTGTTTCTGTAAGTCTGAGAATTGTTATGATGATATCATTTTAGACCTGTTTGAACTGAATCAACGATCTGTTGTGGTACTACACCTCAATGCTTTATCTTCTGAAGCAGGCTGTGGTGATGGCTACTTTTTCTGGGAGGAGGCAGGGTAAACACCAAGTCAACAGAAAATTCCTCTTTGGTTCACAACACAGACTCAAGAGTAGCACTCTGCAATGTAATCCAGAGTTCCTATGAGGAATCTAATGTCTTTTCTCTGCTGCATGCATACCTATGTAAAAATAGACATCTTGCAGGCTGGCAGTTCAAAATCCCTGAGGATTAGTGATTGGTTAGGAGATTATGGATTATGGATACTACTCCAATCTGAATTTGAAATAACAAGTGAATTGCTGAGGCACTGATAGTTGACACTGAACTGCTAGGCCCTCACCCTTCCTGTAGAGACAGAAGGTTCTGTCACTGATTTAGAATGGTACATTTGCTTCTGCAATCAGTTGTAGAAGACACCCTGTTTCTGGTGTTTATTGTTTCTAATAAACTGGATAGCTTAGAGAATGAGAGAGGAAAGCCAACAAGTCACTCAGCACTATATATGACACTGTGCTGAAATAAAAAGACAATCACTACTGTTGGGGCTATAAATACATAAGGCACTTAACACAAAGCCAGACACTATCAAGGTCCATGCAGAGAGTATGCAAGTAATAAAATTAGTCTTTTCAGGATCTGATCTTTAAAATACATGAACCAACCAAAGGCATATCATATTGCTGAGGAGTGTTTTATCCCTTCTACATGCATGGGCAGCAACTTGTACTGAGATTCAAATTCCTCTTGCCTCCATCAGACTTCCCTGCCAATACAAGTGGATCCTACTAATGGAAATGTCCCAGCTTTTAGGACTCTGGACAAGAGACGATGTCTTAAATCATAACTAAATCTTTACTTGTAGAATTTAGAAATAAACTGATCTCTGTTTAAGGGAAGTCTTCTCCCTTCCCTCCCTCCCTTCCCTGCTCTCTGTTTCATCTCAGAAAGAGGAAATGTTACTATGGGGTATGTTGCTCCCTGAAAATCACACTTGGGAAAATGTTAAACACCAGTAACCTATGACTCCACTATCCATATACAAAGATGTATATCTAGTATGTTAACTCAAACTGTATTTTGCTAAAACTCATTAGGGGACTTAACTTATTGTATGAAATTAATTATACTATTACAACTAAATACATGTATTGCATGATTTCCATCTCTGTGTCATGATGGAAATAATTAAATCATCCATGTTTGTAGTCACATGGATATTTAATGCCCTGAGGTCAGTGGACATGAGGGTGATTCAAGTTTCTGCTGATTTAAGAGTCTGCTGCATTTAATGGACCTTTTCATTCAAGTAACTTGTCCTTGCACTCATGGGGGCATATGCACACCAGCAGTGAAACACTTCTACACAACCACTCAAAGAGGCATCCAAGAGCATCCCAAAAAAGTTACTCTCATTCTTCATAAAAACTGGGCAATTAAAGTAACTGTCTGTGTTTTGGCCAACTTAGTTGGAAAACTAGGTTATATAAATTAACACACAAACAAACTGAATTAATAAAGTAATTATCTCTTTATGCTGTTGCTGTACCTCACACTACTAGTCTGGAGAGCCCAAAACTGCATAAGAATGCAATTTCTAGTTATTCAAATAAAATATTTTTCTTAATTCTGACATTTTCTTATTTATTTCTCAAAACTGGCCAAAAAAACCTTAACACTCCTAAATATTAACCATTTCCAACCTATATCTTTCTGATGTGCAGTTTGTACTACTTCACTCAGTCCAACTGCAGTTATGTTAAATAAGGGGATTACATTACATAATTAAATCTGCTAAAATAGAATAACTCAGAATAACTGCGCACCATGTTCTACCAATTCTACTCCAGTCATATATTCTTCTGTCAACTTAAATAAATATTGTATCATTCCAGTTTCCTTGCATGTGAGGCTGTTTACCTCACTTAATCAAACTGCATATATTTTTTCTTCCTAACTGCCCTTTAATTATTCTGGTTTTGGATGTCCATATTTAATCTGTAAGTAATATTTTCAAAATTATTAAAAGATAATTTCATTAACACCTTTCAAAATGAGGGTTATATCCATCTATATACTATTAACTGTGTGTTTCTGAGTACTACACTACTCAAAATAGATACAGTCATCTTCCTGGGAATTGATTTCTGTAGTAGTTGCACTGGACCTCATGCAGGAAAATTAAATTTCTCATCCTAATAAATCCCTTCTGGTTACTTAAATACTTTCTTTAGTCAGCATTTTTTAACTGTTCAATAAAATATTACATGGGAAAGCTTAAAAAATACAGTTTGCATTTGCAACTTCAAACTGTAAAAGTAAATGTTCCTTACAAAAGTTCTTAAATTAATATACACATTGAGAAACAAGTTCTCACAAGTAAAACAAGACAACTGTAGGTTTCAATTGTAAGTAAAAGAAGCTTTAGTATTTTTTCTCAGTTTGTTTAACTGATTAAGGCATCTTGCAATTTCAAACCATTATCCGCTCTTCAGGAAACACCTTGGATCAGAAATTACATTTCTGACTTACATGAGAAGTCAAGTCACACAACTTGCAGAGTCTTCTCAAAAGCAGTATTCACTTCTATCCAGGAATTATATTTTCCTACCCTTGTAAAAAACTGTAACTTAAGCATTCTAAAGTTATTTGCTAGACACGTTCCTCTAAAAACTTCTCTGACCTACACTGTTTTCCTTCTACATAAACTGCATTAATATAAAGATGCAGTGTTATGTGAGTCATATTTTTGAATAATCCTGTTCAAGCTGATGACAATCTTTCTTCAAATGGGCTTGTATCATAAAGGTTTTAAGATTTTGGTTGTCTAAGTTAATTCTCAAATAGCATAAGAAGATGCCTCCTACTTCAAAAAGAAACAACAAAAAAACCAACCAACAAACCATAAACTAAAGCCAGGTAAATCTAAATGGTTTAGGTGCAGTATTAAACAAAAAAGTCTTACTGGAAACCTTGGTTCCTTATCAAGATAACACGATAAAATGAGCCAGAAAAGTGAAGGGGTGCTACTTTTCATTTTTTGTCTCTGAGGTGTTAGCTGAGTGAAAACTATTTGATTCTCTGTACCATACTTACATTTTTAATACAGCTGCATCTCATAATTGAAACTTTTCTAACACAATTTGAGGGAAGAAGGTAGAATAAAATGTCCATTTGCAAATGTTCACAGCCTTTCCTGTTGCAGACCCAATATAAGAAAAACTGCTGGAAGATGAACATTTTCATTTGAAGACTTCAATTAATGTTTGATATAAAACCACATAAGTCTTCAAGCATCTAACATAGTACAACAGAGAAATAACTATTAATATTTTTCTCATCACCCTTCAAGTTTAATTTCTAAGAGAGAACAGACATGATAGCGAATATTCTGAATAGAGTGAATTCTGTCAGTATTCTGAATAGTCAAATTATCTTCATTCCTTCAATATTCTTGTTGTATGTTACATATTTTATGCTCTAACAAAAGCATATACATGGATTATTCCCATTTTAATCAAGGCTATGAATGTTGGTAACATGAACCATACATTTTCTTTAATATTGTTTTTGAGTACAAGAAAATAAAATAACTTGAGGTTTGGAGCAGAAATACAAATGATTCTTTCTAATATCACTAACTAATTTCACTTTACGATTCCATTATCACAGCATAGATACTAGGTTTCATTTTTATTACTAACAGACTTTATTTGTCACTGTAAAAATAGCCTGTTAACCACAGAAAGTAAAATTCACCATAAAGTTCTGGTTTTGTTTAGGAATCAGACTTTTTCAGATATTTTGTCAAGTAGCAAATCCTAGTTAGCTATATGTGACTTAAAATAAACTACATGTGTTTTGAATTCAGAATATTTCCCTGTAATACCTACAAAGCTATACATACCTGAAGAGCGTGTGCTAGAGAGAATTCAAATTCAATAAAAAAGGGCATTGGCAATGCTGAAATTAGCTTCCTGACAAGAAAACCAAGCAGTGCAAGCAGAATAACAGCACTGCTTGCATGAACAGGTAACATGCTTTATCCTTACTGAGCATCTGTAAATAGAAATTTTATATAAATAAACTTTAAAATTAAATAAGTGAAAATTAAAATACACAAAGGCATGCAAAATTCAAGAATACATCTATTTGAAGAAAAAGAAAGCTGCATTTATGATGATTGATCACAATTTAATCTCCACATTCCAAATTTATTTTTCAAGTTACAACTTAATAATTTGGGTTATCTATTGTGTGGAGCCAGCAATTATGGAAGAAAATAGATGTAAGAGCATTATTATGACAGAGACATTTTGTCTAATCTGTTCTAACTTGTCAATGAGGAAGATGCTGCAGCATCACCAGGTAACTTCGTTCCAGTCTTTAACTGCCTTTGTACTTGAAAGGACTTTCCAAATAAGTAGCCTGTCCTGTTTGATTGTAAATTAAGATTTTTTTTTATTGTCCTTCTGCAGCTGGGTACAAAAGACCTTTGGTGACCATCTCCTTCACAATAATCTTCAGATGTCCTATTTTCCCCAGTCTTCTCTTCTCTAGACTGAACAAATACAACTTTATTGAAATATGCCTTATAAATCTTGCTTTCCAAAAGCATTTTCACCCGTATGTTGTCCTATGGATTCTCCTTCACCTGAAAATTGAAATAATTTTCCTTTTGTAGACTTGATTTTAACACTGAGATAGAATAATTCTATTCCCTGATTTTTATTCTGGCAAATTTGCATGTATGTTCTTTGATTTTGCTTCATGTGTAAAACTAGATAGTATCCATACTACTTGAAATTTTATGGAACTGTAGAGCAGTAGGCCCCACAGACCCTTGAAATAAAATACACCTCTACATCTCTTCAGTAACTTTTTTGAAATCAATAATGACAATTTTCATTGTATACAAAGTAAGTAACTTTTTCTTATTTTTTCCTTCAAAAAACTGGATACACCAGGGATTTTTTATATCTTCTTGGTTTTACATTTAACATCTGAAACACGAGTTATATTATTCTTCATAAATAAGCAGACAGATGGATGGATGGACAGACAGGCATAAATCCAGTTCTTCTATGAGATCAAGCATAATAGAAGGGAGATTTGACTTTCAGCCCATTTCTCCATTATTTCAAAATAGGTAATGTCTGTTGAAACAGAGTTAGTTGGATGTTGGTAGGTGAAGTACACTATGAATCTCTTTTTGATGATTACACAACTACTAGTTTGTGGTAAAAATATGCCAGGTTTTGCATTATTTTCAATGAGTTTTGCATGAACAAATAAGAAATATTGTGGACTAAGAGAAGTAAAACAGAGGATTTAAGATGATAACAGATCAATTCTGCAGCAACTATCTGTATTCACATTTACTCCCAAATGCCTGCCATTAGAGAACCCAGTCTCTTTACTTTTTAACCACAGATGGTTTATTCCAGGAATCTTCAAATTATTTCCTTGGAAAGAAGGTGGCTGGGGTGGGGTGGGGGGAGGTGAGGGAAGGTGGAGAAAAAGTCATAAACTGCTCTGCTCTGCAGTTTATGACATTTAGACCAGATTTTCCATTTATTTGCTCTACTTCACTTGTGCAGACTATGCAACTATTCCATAATCACACATGAAAGTTCTTCTCAGAAGTGGTTTCTACAGTTTGGTTTGGCTTTTTATTATTCATATCGTTTATTCATAGAGTACTTTCATAATGAATTTCTGAAATGTAGTAGTTGTTCTTTGTAATCTAGTTAATCTATCAATAGGCAAAACATCCCTAAGTGTGCTCTCAACAGGCTAAATGAGTAAATAGGCCGAAGGACTCCTCACAGCACTATACTCCTGCTCAGAGCCACCCAATCTCAATCTCCAGAAAAGCCTCTACCCTTCAGCCAAACTTCTGAATGCAGTTACCTCCTCCTTCCCATATTTCAGTTCAGCTTCCAGCAGCTCCTAAAATGTATGTCCCCCCACTTCCTCAGGAAACATTGACAGGCAATCCTTCAACTAGTGATTATTTAAACCAGAGTGATGGGCACGGAATGTGATCACAATGAACAGAGAAGCAGCCTATGAAGATTTTTCTAGCAGTCCCCTCCTATCTGCTGTAAGATTTTCAGAATCTCTTTTTGCAGAAGTCTTGAAGCAACTCTACCTCAAAACAGGAACTACCAGTTCTGGCAGTTCAGACATTAGGTTTAGCATATATAATGTACTCAAGAGAGAAGTGGATAACTTCAAATATTTTGTTTGGCTGTTTCATGTAATTTTCTAAAACTATACTTAAGGGCATCACAGTATTGTAATTTTATATAATTCACCTGTGTTTCCAAAATATAAGGTCATTATAAGAAAGAAACTTCTTTATATGCATCTAGGTATGTAATATGTTTGACAGATTTGCTTTGTTATTCTCTATGCGCATTTAATTCCAGTTTCTTATATTATTCATTGTTATTCTTTTCCTTCTTTTAATATAATGCCTAGTATTGGTAAAAACATAATCCTACTGATGTAAAGCAAGCCAAATGTACAGATTCATACATTCATACTACAAAAGGTATTTTTTGTAATGCAGTTCCCTACTGTGTTGCACATCTGGTCCATGGCAATATGGTTAAACCAGGTCAGCTGGTTTGTTCCTCCAGAAAAGCTGCCTGCATTTCTGCAGAACACCTTCTCCAAATGCTAAATCTACAGGCAAATTTACACTGAATTGTTGTTATGATGATCTAATTTCTTACCAGTGTTCCATTAAGAATAATTTCATATTAAGGACTGTTTCCAAATCCCTACTCCTAATCTTACGTCTCAAACTCTTGGCTATTTTCCTTTGATTTATAACATCCTACAGTTTTGCCCAATTTCTTTCATTTATGTACTTTATGTCCTCAGCACTCACCAGAGTAGTTAGCATGAAAATACATATGTGTTTGTTTTTTATTTGAGCAGTTTATTTCCTCTCTTTACATGTACGTGACTTAAAAGACAATACTCAACTGAATGCTAATTGATCATGGTCCAGCATTGTCTGATGTGCCACATTTTCCTTTCCTTTTTTATTTTCTGTCTTCAGACTGAAGCAGTTAATCCCAGGTCACAAAGCAGTCTATGAAAGTAATTTCATTTTTCCCTTTTAGTGCAGTTTTTCCTGCACATAGTTTTATACAACCTATAAAATTAGAAATCACTATGGAAATAACTGGTGACCTCACAGGTCAAAAGGTGACCTGGAACCTAATGGTAATTATATCACATACTGAACACCTGTCCAAGTAATACACAGATTTCACTCATTCCAAGACATTACTGCATATTGGTTTTTTTGAAAACTGCATATTCAGTAGAGCCCTTATCCTATCTTGTGCATGATGAGGTGACTGTTTTATATTGAAGCATGCCCAATTCAGCATCAGCTCCTTCTCAAAAGTCTTAGAATAAAATACCACAAGCTTATTTCAGGCCTTTATCCTACAAGGTAGACGGGACCCAAACTGCATTTTAGTAGTGAACAAAATCTATTTACCCAAATGGTCCTATGCTGAGTTCTTTATTGTAACCTTGCCAATTTTTTCAGATTTTTCAGATTTTCTATTTTTCTTTTAATTGTCATGTATTATATCCAAATGTATACATTAATTGTAAATACTGCCAACTGGATGTAGTTCCTAATGTTACATCTGTCTTACTGAGCTGCAGAGGGCTCAGGCACATACTTGAGCTCAACCATGTGATAATCCACACCCTTTAACTGTTTGCCTGCACTTTGGTATGCTTTTGGCCGAGGCCAACAAGCACTCAGGTAAAATACTGCAGGATTTGAGGAATGGGTTAGGGAATCTTCTAATAGGCAGTACAAATGAGGCTACCCTGGCTCAGGAGAGCAGGTGGGTTAGCCAGGCAAACATGAGCTGTAGTTTGCTACTGGCTCTTGACTGGGCTGTGATGCATTTTCTTTTCTATGTGACCTAAGAAATTAAATGAAGCCAAAAACTGGTAGAGAGATACCTTCATTTGATGCCAGTCACAAATCTGCACAGAGGACTGAGCTGTTGGTATGGGTGAAGGACAGACCAGTATTAGGCTGACTGTGACTTCCCCAGAGCAGGCAAATTCTCAGCCTGTTTGTAGGAATGGATCTTGGCTACCATGTACTACCTCCAGTGAGCAGAACAAGGGCACAGAAGCTGGAACCCTTAATATTTTCAGACACTTTTCTGTATTCTCAATTACCATTATTGTTCACTGTTTCTTCAAGTATCTTTTCAAATAAGTGATCTGATTCAGACAGTGGTCATAAGACTTCCTTTTATTCAGTATTATTCTACGGGGAAAAAATAAAAAATTAACTGCTCAGGAAACTTGAAAAAAATCTGCTTTCGTGTATTCTTTTAAGATTTTCACATACTTTCAGAATATATTAGAAAAATTACACTAATTAAGTGGATAATTAGGCTTTCTTAGATAGCATCACATGGTCTGAGCTCTCTTTCTGTTTTTTCTTTGCATGATGGTAAATTTAAAGTTCTCCTTTCCAGTTCCGTTTCCTTTTCTCCAGCTTTATATTTCACTAAACATTTTTTTTACAGTGGAATCTCTCTTATTATTATTGCAATGTTACTCTGAACCAGCTTTTTGCTATTACTCTTCAAAATCATTCTGTCAGTCTTTCTGTCAGTGATTTTCACAGTATGTTTACACTTTTTCTGTCTTTTTAATAAAGCAGAAGTATTGTACAGACATAAGGTCTTAGTGTTAGATCTAATTTCTCCTTTTTTCCTGATCACTATCAGATCCAGTACTGAATTAACTCTCATTACTTCTTCCAGTCGTTTAAGTACCATACAAAAATCCTGTAACCTACTTTGAAGAACCTCTTGCACATAACTCAAATTCCTCTTTTACAGCTTTTCATACATTTACATATATATTGCTATATATATGGAAATGTATTTATGTATTTATACCATGAATATAAATAAATAAATATATATATATATAAATATATATGATAATCATGGAGACTCTCATAGGCCTAGAGAAAGTCAAACAAATCAAACCTTCAATACAATCTTCATGAATTTTGCTTCTTCCATTTTCATTTGTGAAATTATTTCTGTATCTGCCAGCCATGTGATCTGCAGAATCTGCAAGCAGGGTGATTACTTTATAAATTATGTTTCCCTCACTTTATATTCCTTATATAGCTACAGATAGTAGCTATTATGTTCTATTTATGTCTTAGCCAGTACTGTTTCTAATGCAATCAAAGAACAATTCTTGGAATTTGTAGTGGTATTGCATCTCTCAAGATCACCTGTACCTAAGCTGTATCTGTGAACAGAAAGACCTATTTTTTCATTATTATTTCCTGCAGGTCTTTATAGATTATGTTTTCACATCTTAATGTAGCAATTCTCTCAAATTTATTCTCCTCTGGCAAATGTTTCCCTATGGTTACACTTATTCACTTGCTGAAATATCTTTCCTGTTTTGTTAGTATTCTCAGTTATGCTTTCCTTACTGCTCCTAAAAGATTTAAAAATAAGGACATTTTAACTGATTTTTTAAAGCGAGATTTCGTCACTCAAAAATCTCAAATCAAAAATACACAAAATTGAGTGTAGAAATAATCTTATCATCCACCTACAAGTCTGAATTTTAGATTAGTAGTATTATCAAAAAAGCAATAGTTTTGTGACTTAAGCTACACCAGTACAGTACACTCAAACTAGTTTTCTAAAACTGTGCTAAGTCCGTTTGATGTACTTCCTCCTAACAATAATATGCCAGTGTTAGAATTATGTTATTTTTCATGATGAGCAAGGCCTTAGTCCATAGCAGCTCTACTGTAAAATGAATAAGAGTATTAAGTCATAGATTATTTCAGGATTTGTATTGCCTTATATTGTTAATAGAAAGGGCAAATCTTCAGCAACCAGTAGTGACTTAAATGTATGATGTCAATTTGCATAATTTAAGGGTATACTGCAGAAACCCCATCAGGTTTTACATGGGTTTTAATATTCTTTTGTTTTCTATGGATAATTTTCTTTATAAATTTAGTTGCAGTCAATGCAACATAATTTTGGCAAAAATTTACTGCTTCTACTGTTCAACATAAACTCCTCATTGATATAATCATTTCAGAGATTCTGAATTTCCTTTGCTTTCTAATCATTGTCTGTAATGTCATCCTCATGCTCAGTACACACATCTAGCAAAGGTGTTTTGTTAATGGCCTCCAAATTATGCAAAGTCCTGCAGGTAACTGCACAAGTTAAAAACTTTTAGGCACCATAAATGACTCTCACTCACACCTCCAATAATTTTCTAGTATATTGCTATTATTAGCACCATTATTTTTGCCTATTATTGTAGGTACCAGAAGAGGCTACAGAATAATATTTTACACATATAAAGCAAAAGTTCTGAACATCACTGTTTATGTTTTACCATGGCATTCACTTTACTGCAATCCAAATTATTTATATTACCTAAAGAACATTTAGTATACCTAATAACATATGTAGGTATCTATCTCATAAAAAACATTTACTGTTATTCAGTATTTCTGCTACAGCAGAGCATGATTTAAAAAAATTCTCCTGATTTTATGCATGTATAACTTTTAGTTGTCTTTTTCAAAAATTTCTATCTTCTTATATTGCTATCAGCACAAGGCACTCTTTCCAATAGCATTTTTCTTTATGTGCAAACAAAAGTAAAAACATTTGCCATACCATTTATGAACACATCATGGTTTCATTCATGCTCTTTTTAAGTTAGCATTCCTATATTGAACAAGTACCATAAGTCTTTATTTTTACAGGAATGTTTATATCTGTCTATAGTTACTATTCCACTGATGTACTAGGCAAGGTACTTTGATCCTCTGAAGGCATATGTATAATAAAAAAACCTAAAAAACTGTTGTGAATTGTTACGTTTCTTCTCTGCTTTACCAGAAGTCCTAAAATAGCAGATCCATCCAGCATTTAGAAGTAAATATATTCTTGGGTATATCTGATCATGCTCAAGGCAATATTCTAGGCAAATGCATGCAAACATGTGAATGAAGGGATCAGTATTGGACCAAAAGAGTTAGGAGAGACCAGGAGACCAGGGTAGAAAGGAACCACAAATTCAGGTTAACAAAAGGAACTAAAAAAGTGGAGAAGACAGAACTGAAAAGAAGGAGAGATCTTTAACAGGTATAACAAGAAAATATTACCAGAGGGAGAAAGAAAATAAGTTGACCTTTTAATAATTACTGAACAGACAAAGAAATTCCACCTTTTAGTAAGTTGGACTTTACCAGTATGCAACTTTGTAAGTCTACCCCACGTTTTGCAAGTGAGCCATGTAGGACTCAGTTGTTAAAATAAAGACTAATGCTGTATTTTATTAAACTTTTATGTCTTTAATGTGGATTTTATACTATTCACATTTAATTTTACATTTCTACAAACATCTTTAAGTTACAGTTACATTGGGAAACCAACACATTTTATATGAAGGCATAAAAACAATATTTTTTGACTACACAAACCATAAAAAACCTCATGAGTACCATAGTCTTCTTTTTCTATGTCTTCATTACAATACTATTAGTCAAGAAAATACTGGTATCAGCATTCAAAGAAAGGGCCGGCAATCTTCCACATCAGAAGTTAGGATAATACTTTCAACATGGAAAGTAGGATTGTCAGAGAGGTAGCAAATGAAAAGCTTCAGAAAAGATGGCAGCTGTAGAGAGTCAAGAAAAATAAAACAAAAAAAAAAAAAGAAAAAGAAAAAAAAACAGGGAAAGATAAGATAACAAGATTGAAAAGGACAGGAAAAAACAATATACAGGAAATGGTAGCAGTAACACTTGTGTTTATTCATATTAGAAACAGTACAAGAACACTGACAGAAAAGGTGAGGAATAAGGCAGCCATTCTTAGAGAGGTCTAACGACAAGATCTACTGGGGTACGAAATGTTCAGTTATTTCTCAATGAAGGTGATAGGCCAGTCAACTTTTAATTTGAACTAGTCACTTCAGAGCAGGAGTCCTGTGAAGTCAGCAAACTAAAATGGGCACCTCCAGAGGGCGATTCATCCCATCCTAAGATTTGAATACTAGACTCTGAATCACATATTTAAAATGTAATTAATTTTGTGAAGTTTACTAGTATTTATTAAGCTAGCATTTTATCTTTGAGATTAATATTTATGGATAAAAACATCTGGATTAAAATAATAAGTGATTCAGCATATTTTCAACTTCCTTTAATCTGAACAAGGAAACTTTACTAATGACTTTCATCTGCACAGAACATGTAATAGGTCTGTGCTGCATAATATTTTTTATTACTGAGCAGTACTTGTGTGCACTACACTGAGCACAAAAATTAAGTCTGACCCAAATAAAAGGAAGTTTGCTTTTCTGTTAGAACTAATTATATACTATTGGGCTTTAAGTTTATCTGCTGTAATTAAAAATTTAAGCTTAATATTACTGGGATTCTCTATTCCAAACTTTAAGACACAATTAATTAAATATCACATTTAACTCATTCTTAAAATAGCATGGCTGATATTTCAGTAATTTGTTACTAAATACAGTAAATACTGCTGTGAAAAAATGCTGAAATCCAATGTCATGGTCATGGAGACATAATAGTTATTTTAAACTAACTATAATTAAATAAAAGAGTCATGGGGAAGGTCTGGTTTTAAAGTTGGTATACAGCCCAGTGTGTGCAGGAAACTTCAGTGTGGAACTGGTCTGTGGAAACAACCTCTTCATACCACCTTCACCAGCTTGCCAGCCCAGATGCAAAGCCAAGACTGTGTCCTTACAGAACAGCAGTACCAAAGCATAAATGATCAGAGAAGGGAATGGGAAAGTGACTTTCCTCCTGGGCAGTGATCTGGGGGCTGGAAGGTACCAAATGGACCACTCACTGTTGGTTCTTCCTTGTCAATATGGAAAATCTGAGAGACATAGTGCTGGGATTGGAGTGGTCTTCCACTATTAACTATTTCAGAATACACTCATCTTGATACTGCCTATTACATGAGGACAACACAGAGTTGCCAGTTACAATGCAATTAAAAAGACGTCTTTAAAATTTAAATATACTTGAAATGGGATTTACATGATCTAAACCAATCATGCAACATTAAATAGTGTAACATGAATACAAAACAACAAAATGGCAAGGGCTTAACCATAAAATAGACCAAAAAGTCTCTTATTTAGAACTTCTAAAAATTCTATCTGTATTTAATTTCATTTTCTTTTTAAACTGAAGAGTATAGTTATGTTAATTTTTTGGTATTCATATCTTTACTGGGTGCCCTTAAAAACTGCTGTCCAGTGACACAAACATGGCATAGGAATGGGAACCCTATCACACAGCAATTTATAGCATAGTTCTTATGCTGACCTATCTCTATCAGCAGAAATTAATACACTACATTCCAAAAAGTAGATGCTACCATTCCAAAATTAATTGTGAACTGGCACCATAAGACCTCTCCCTGCCCCACCCATTTTCACTCTCTGTCCCCTTTTAGAGAGGATGTTACTCTGCCATCCACCAGCTCAGGGCTCAGTTACACTGAAGTGTTGCTCAGGTGAACAGTTAAAATGTTTTATGCATACCACTACATAAATGTACAAAAAATGGGAGATCCTTATCCCTGTAGTAAAATGGGTTTTTTGCGTGGTAATTCATGAAACCAGTTATAGTCACTGTATGAATATTTGTTAATTGCTTAGTTTAAAAAGTATAGGATTTCCCTAAATATATACTCTTGCTATAATACTGTATATACTTATGGAAATCATGCAGAAACTAAGAACATCTATGGACAAATTACTGAATGAACCTTTTTTTTTTGCAATTTCCTAACTTATTTTATTTTATTACAGCTTATGGATGAAATCCACACTGATGTCTAACCTGTAATGAGTGCCAAGGTAAGTAATCCATTGTTCTACAGCTACATTTGGTTATGAATTGATTGACTTTTCCTAATCCTGCTGAGTAACATCTAATTAGCAGGTTTTATTTTCAATTTCAATATTATTACAATTAGGTTTCCCATAGAAATTCTGACACTCTTTACTGTTACTGAGTGCCTGCTTGTCCCTTTTCCCAAATGCTAGTGACTAGAATTAAGAGTAACATATATTTTTAAAATGGCTCTGATTTTTTTCATGTCTAATAGCAGGTTTTTAATACTAACTTGGGAAGACAAACATTGGGGTAGTCATCATTTCAGCAGGATAATGAATTGTGTGATTCAGGTTGGCCCTGAAAGCCAATTTAAAGCCTTCCTTAGAAGCGACTGTGCTAAAATAAAAATGCACAGGGAGTAAAGTACAGCTCAGAACAGCAGTTAGAAAGCTGAAGTCTCAGTCTGTTTTCCATGTAAGCACAAAGCATAACATATCTGAGCACAATATAAAAAATATTACTGGAAGTACTCACCTGAATCCTCTCTTTCACCCTATTATTTTTCCTATGCTCATTAACTTTTTTTCATCTTTTCTTTTGTAAAGGATAATGATTTCCTTCTCCCCATTTCAGTTTCTTTCTATGCTTTTTCCTACTCACCTGAACAGTTTCTGGAATTCCAGAATTTAAAAGAGCTATGGATCAAATCCTGGGGTTAAACACTAAGTTCTGAAAGTTGTAGCATGGCTGAAGATCAATAATTTAAATTTTAAATGTTTGTGTTCTCTTACTTCCAGCAAAGATATAAAAACACTAGAATAAAGTTCAGCAATGAATCTATTTAGGTAACTGTAACCTTAGGATGAGATCATCATTTTGTAAAGAGCTATGCTTATACAGCAAAACATAACAATTTCTATAAATTTGAATTATATCATTATCTCTGATAACTTCTTTTCATGTTTAGCTGTTATGAGAAGGGCATGTTCACTTTTCTCCTTTACCACCATTCTAAATGACGCACACTGTGCTTCAACAAATTAAATGATTCATATCTTTAGATATTTATAACCACCTTATTATAAGATATTTAGGAGATAAAAATAGCAAGAGCTAAGACTAACATATTTTACACAATTATAAGTATTTTCTATCCTGTAACAATTCATAAACAATATTTATTACCTGCATCCATGACATACATTTTTAAATGCAAGGTCTTGTAAACATAAAAACCATCTGTATAGAATTTTTTCAAGTAGCTTAATAGCCAGAATATCAAATGTTGTTTCACACATAGTATCAACATTTGATGTTTCATTGACACAGTAACAGGAAGCCAGCTCAGTGTAAGCTACTTTGTAGAAGATAGTGCCAGAACTTCAAGGTGTTACTTCTCAGGAATCATGAACTCCGGCAGTCTTCAAAGATAAAATGACATATGACAAACAATAAAAGTAAAGCAAATTTTTAGGGACCAATGTTGACTAACTAAAATAACAATCTCTATATCCAGTACAGAAATCCGACCAAGAGAGAAACACAAAAATAGTTTCCTTTTAAAATAATGTACCCTCTTAGAAAAAACACTAAACCAACCCAACACCCCCACCCCAAAAGTATGGGGTTTTTTTACTATTGTTATGGTGATCTTGGTACATAATCTACTTGTATAGTCATGTGCTGACAGGATTATTAATTACTGAGTTCCAAACTTGAGCAGAAATCATGTATCTTGTTAGCTAAGTTTAGGCATAGAAATAAGTGTGCAATCATAATCAATACTGAGAAGGAAAACTGCTAAATTAAAGCTGAAGACTTATGAAAAGATCAGTGCCAAAAAAAAAAAAAACACTGCATTTTAAAAAAACCTTTTCATTTAAGAGGATGTCCTATGACATTGCTTTCAGTCTTTCTGCAGACTCTTTAGTCTTCATAAACAACTTTTTAGGGACTGGCAAAATAGTAATTATGAAAAGAAATCCCACTGTCTATAAGCTTCAATTCAACACCAGTAGGTGTAATAATCTACTGGATTAATTTATTGTTAGGAAGATCATAGAGCACAGAAAATGCAAATGAAAGAGACCAGGCTTTAGAAATCCAAAACTTTTTTCCTTCTGTTTAGTAAGACAAACATTATCTAAAAGTCATAACTCATCATCTGGAAAAATCCATCACGTTCTTATGAGTTACATAGGAAGGGGATAAAGGAATAAATGAATTCATCTACACTCAGCAGATTTCGAATGATGGGACATGTCCCACTTGGAGAAGATGACAACGGTACATTGTAAAGGAGAAGCATTACCATTGTGCAGCCAGTTTTCCACAGCATCTCATTTGAATCATTTTGTATTCACTGGTGAGGCCATGCTGCCAGTACTGTGTTCAGTCTGGGGCTCCTCACTACAAGAAGGACATGGAGGTACTGGAGAATCAGAGAAGGGATATGGAGCTGGGGAAGGGTCTGGATCTCAAGTCCATTGAGGAGCAGCTGAGGGAGCTGAAATTCTTCAGCCTGGAGAAAAGGAGGCTCAGGGGTGACCTTATCAATCTCTATAACTGGCTGAAAGGAGCGGTGGAGCCAAGTGGGGGTCAGTCTATTCTCCCAGGTAGTAACCAATGACAGAATAAGAGGAAATGAACTCAAGCTGCTCCAGAGAAGGTTTAGATTGGATATTAGGAAACATTTCTTCACTGAGAGGGTTGTTAAGCACTAGAGCAGGTCATCCAGGGCATTTAAAAGACATGTGGGCACAGCACTTAGGGACAAAATTTAGTGGTGGACTTTTACTGTTAGGTTTATGGTTAACTTGAAATCTTAAGGGCCTTTTCCAATCTAAATGTTTCTATTCTGCGATTCATTTGTCCATCTGCATCTGCAGTGCAGAACTTCACAGACAGGACTCTGAAGAAAGTATAATGGAACAGAAGACAAGCTTTAGATGTAAAAGATTTATAGGACCATTTGTACCTTTGCATGTAATTGTTCCTGGAGTAAGCAGTAAAGTAGGTTTTCCACTTAAAAGGGTTATGTGCAAAAACTGGAGAAGAAGCTGAGGTTCCAGAAGACAGGTAAGGTTGTAGTTAGATAAAGTGTGGTGCGAGCTAGACTCAGGTAGAGAGCTGTAGCCATGTTCTCTAGTAAACTGACTTTCAACTGACCACAGTGTATTTATCCAACTGTGATCTTTCCAACTTTTATTGAAACCCCTTCTCTGATACCTATTCTGAGTTCTTCATTCTTATGCACTTATCCTCAGATCTAACAATACACCCCATCACTGCTTCTATACCCATATGCCTTGCCTGGACTCGTAAATCCCTCTCTCCTGTCACTCACAGGTAAACTCAGGAAACCATGTTTCCCCACAGTATAGCAGAAGTCACTCTCTCCTTTCCACAAGTTGCTTTCTGATACAAGGCAAAGATTCCCCTCAATCTCATATTCAGCTTGTAGCTCAAGCCTGACCAAAGACAACATCAGAATCTGGTTGCGCATGAAATATTTCTGCTTCTTTATCTGATTTCCCCTAGGATTAATTTTAGGGCCTTTGACTGCTCTTAGCTTCTGCAGTAGCAGCAAACTGGCATTGGCCATTGCCCACAGGCTTGTGACCAGTAGAAGTAAAACTGATCTGCACAGTCATAATATTGCTACTGCTAGAAAAAGAACAATAAAAAAATCTACAAATTTAGGAAAATGGGAACAGTATATACTTGATTCATGCTTAAAAATTTATTATCAATCGATGAGGGCAACAAACTTATTTACAGATCCAGAATGATTTTAAGAAACTAACAGAAGCTGCTAAAAATCCATCCAAACACCAGTAAGGTGGCTTGAGAGCCCTAGCTTCTCACAGCAGCAAGACCTTATCTATCACTTTCATAGTGATATTCCAACCCTGTAGCAAGCAGGATCTCCAAGTTCAAAACACGTACTTTAAGCTTGTTTGGGTTATGAAACTCTGAGAAAACAGGGAGAAAGAATCTTCATTTTGCAGGCCCTGCTGTTAAAAAGAACAGCTACAAGTCCCTGCCTTCCTGAGTGGCATGACTGGTCACAGCCTGCTGGGCTCACGGTTTATGGGCTGATGGCTGCTGTAATCCAACAGCCACTGCCTCTCTCTGATGATGGATTCAGCTGAACAGTGGGGTCAGCGATTTCTGGCCACTGTGACAGCCATGGTTTCTAGATCACCACAGGTCCTGCTGTGAGATCCTTCTGCAGCTCTTCAGGGTCAACATTAGGTCTGCCTACAACTGTGAATATTTTCCTTTTATCATCTGCAATATTTACAATTGCACTTTTCCAGACTGTTTAGGAACAGGTGGACTAGCAAAGGTGCCAGTACAAACCTCTGTGAGAGGGCAATGTAAAACTGCCCATTAGTCCCTATACTAACCCTTTACTAATCCACAAAGAATTTTAAGTGACTCCCTACTTCATTTTGTTAACAGTCTTCAGTTACAGAACTGTTTTAAAACTTTTGGCACACTTTTTTCTGTGCATCTTTCAAATGCACAGGACTCTTTTTGAAATTACTCTTTCAAATAACTACCAAAGCTCCAAGACAAAACTACTTGTACAAAATAATGATAGTTTCTATTACACATATCCATGTTCCTATAAACAGTACACTTTATCACAATCACTGGCATTTTGTCTGTCATGGTAGCTATTTTTTGTCCATTAGTCCATGCCCATCCTTAAAACCCTTTTTAAAACTAGGGTCACATTTGTTACTTTCCATTCCTCTATTATCACGACTAATTTAAATACCAGGTTACACAACACAGTTCATGGTTTACTCACCAATTTAATTTCTGAATTTTTCTAGGACTACTGAATGAACAGCATTTATTGGTCAATTTATTAATCTATATTCAAACAATTTTATTAAAAACCTTTTATTGATATATCAAATCTAACTATTCCCTTTAAAAACAACTCTTATTTGGGGATGTCCCTAATCATCCTGTCATAAACCTTGCCAGTGCAATGAGTTCAATTTCTTTCTGTAATGGCTTTGACTTTCTCTTTAACCACAACTATCTTTAAATCTCACCTCTCTTCTAGCAAAATTTACACTGGAAAAAGATGGGGTTTGGCTTTTAGAATTTTAGCCCATTGCATTTCAAAATTTTTTTCTTCTGCCTCATACTAGGTTTACACTTGTCAGAACCGTGCTCTTTTCTGCTTTGCTTGCTTGGGTTTTGCTTTTTAAAAAACCTGTATTTATTTCTAGTAGCTTCTATTACTGCTGAACTGTGTTGGAAAAGTCATATTTCATCGGGTTAGAATTAGAAAACAAAGCCCCTGTGTATTTTTAATATTTATTTAAACTGTCTTTATTAGTATACAATTATTTTTTTAAACAAGACTGGAATTTTTTAAAATTTTATTTTAATCTTTTTTTCTCCTACAAGTACAACAAACTTGAGTATGATATCTCACTACTGAATGGTTCTTCCAGTCATTTGTTGTATGTTGATCTAGACTAAATCAAGGGCTGTTCTTTCTCCTTCTGGATTCCCTATCTTGTTTGCTCAAAAATTAGTGCTCAATGATATCTAAATACACAGCCTGGGCATGATGGCCTAATGAGGTGTAACATTAAGTTTATCCAGTCTATACATATATAACCAAGAACTGTTGCTATGATCAAGCTTTTGGGTTGTACAGACTCCCCAGGCTCCCACAGTATTTCATAGCAATTGCCTCCATCTCATCAACTAGTCCAGAGCTCTACTAAAGTTCTCCTACTCAGCCATAGAACCACACAGAAGTACATTTTGTGGTTTATTCTTTTCAAGTTAGACTATTGGACTATATGTGCTTTGGTACATACTGCACCATTTGTCTGCACAGTCCAATCTACCATCTACCATGTAATCAGCCAGGCACTCAACATTCCATCAGCTCTGTACAATCTAAACACTGACATTTCAGGGTGCCCTTAAAAGAAAGGGTTACATGTAGACCCACTTACACAAAAAGAGTGACACACCTGGGGAATTCCGAATTGAATTAATCCTTACCACTTTTCTGAAGACTCATTATTTTTGAAGCACAATGGAAGCACTGCATTATGAGATAGGAATATGCCAAGATACCAAATAAAAATTAGTGTAGGTTCCTTCCCAACAGAGATCAAATGGCATTTGAAAAAAGGACTGATGAATGGCACAATTATGGTTATTCAATATTTCTGTACCAAGAGTTGCTGTGTCACTAAAGAAGTTAGCTATGAAAGTATAAGAAAACCTTCTGCATACACTGCACACCTTTGTGATATTTGCATTTACTTCCTTATACTAGAAGGGAGAGGAGAGGAGAGGAGAGGAGAGGAGAGGAGAGGAGAGGAGAGGAGAGGAGAGGAGAGGAGAGGAGAGGAGAGGAGAGGAGAGGAGAGGAGAGGAGAGGAGAGGAGAGGAGAGGAGAGGAGAGGAGAGGAGAGGAGAGGAGAGGAGAGGAGAGGAGAGGAGAGGAGAGGAGAGGAGAGGAGAGGAGAGGAGAGGAGAGGAGAGGAGAGGAGAGGAGAGGAGAGGAGAGGAGAGGAGAGGAGAGGAGAGGAGAGGAGAGGAGAGGAGAGGAGAGGAGAGGAGAGGAGAGGAGAGGAGAGGAGAGGAGAGGAGAGGAGAGGAGAGGAGAGGAGAGGAGAGGAGAGGAGAGGAGAGGAGAGGAGAGGAGAGGAGAGGAGAGGAGAGGAGAGGAGAGGAGAGGAGAGGAGAGGAGAGGAGAGGAGAGGAGAGGAGAGGAGAGGAGAGGAGAGGAGAGGAGAGGAGAGGAGAGGAGAGGAGAGGAGAGGAGAGGAGAGGAGAGGAGAGGAGAGGAGAGGAGAGGAGAGGAGAGGAGAGGAGAGGAGAGGAGAGGAGAGGAGAGGAGAGGAGAGGAGAGGAGAGGAGAGGAGAGGAGAGGAGAGGAGAGGAGAGGAGAGGAGAGGAGAGGAGAGGAGAGGAGAGGAGAGGAGAGGAGAGGAGAGGAGAGGAGAGGAGAGGAGAGGAGAGGAGAGGAGAGGAGAGGAGAGGAGAGGAGAGGAGAGGAGAGGAGAGGAGAGGAGAGGAGAGGAGAGGAGAGGAGAGGAGAGGAGAGGAGAGGAGAGGAGAGGAGAGGAGAGGAGAGGAGAGGAGAGGAGAGGAGAGGAGAGGAGAGGAGAGGAGAGGAGAGGAGAGGAGAGGAGAGGAGAGGAGAGGAGAGGAGAGGAGAGGAGAGGAGAGGAGAGGAGAGGAGAGGAGAGGAGAGGAGAGGAGAGGAGAGGAGAGGAATGCTTTCAGGACACAATGGTAGTAGCTACAGGCTTGAGTTTGACAGCTAAGAGGGCTTCTTGGGCTAGCATTTTTTCTGTTGGCTGCAACTCACTTCTTTTCCTTTTGTGAGGCCTCTGGTTGGAGCACCTTCTTTCTGCATTAAATTATGATGTGGCATATTAGGCACAATAGGATCAAACAGTTATGCTGTTTTCCAAGCAGTTACACATCCAGTGTATGTTCATTGTTATTTATCTGTACTACCATAAATCTTGGAAGGCCTCAATTCAGCCACTTCATATTACACTGGGCCATGAATAAACACACAACAAAATACAGATATGCTTAAATTCTACATAAAGAGACAACAGAGGGATTATGGCAGAGTCCAAATGCAATGACACAGTACTGCTGTGATAGGCATTGGCATTAATATGCCTGCAATCTAACTGTTGTCTAGTTGGATTGCTTAAAGCTTCACAGTGCATAAAAGTTTCAAGAAAAAAATAGAGGGAAGATAGTGAACACTTCTGTTTATGAAGAAGTCAACCAATACATGAGGGGCAGATGAGGAGAAAATATTCAGTGTGATCTGAAAATTTAATGACAAAATGATGGAAGTTGGCATCATGTGTTGATCGAAACCAGAGTCAACCTTTTGATACTGAAGGAGAGGTATCAGGTAGAAGTAGTCCTGATGAGCCTTGAAAATGAGACAGATTGCTTTAAAACTAAGCAGAAAATTGAAAATAGTAAAGGAATAGGTTTGGGAAGTGGTATTTACAGTAGAGCAGCACTTTGATAGCGAATGAGCAAGGCAAGACTGCATTTTGTCAAGGCAAAGTAAAAGATTTTCTAATAAAGACTCGATCTATGAAAAACCTGCTGACAGAGAAGAACGATCATCCTTTAATGATTGGAAAAAAGATTCCTAAAATGCAGGTTTACACTAGATTTTATGACAAAACAAATGACAGCATGATAGTGTCATTCATAAAGGGTCCAGAGAAGTTTTGTGAGGGCAGCAATCTAAATACAAAAAACCCTACTAACGAAAGACCAACAATTGCAACTGCAAATAAGGAACTGAGGGCATTGCTGAAGAAAATTTTCATGCATTAAATCTTCTTAAGATTGGAAAAGAAGAGGTATTTGAAACACATAAAACGTTGTTTTTCCTATAAATACTGTGAAATGAGAAAATTCTTTTGTGTTACATTTATTACTAACATGTTTCAGTTATCTATGCTACCATGTTTTTCTTGCAAGGGTTGAAGAAAAACAATGTTCCTGATGTTACAATGTGAAGAGTGCCTCATTGCACAAATAAAGACATCCTACATTCAGGACAGTCACGACACAAGCAGAGGGCAAACAGCAGTAGGGAAAGAGATCTCAAAGAATTACAGAGCTCAAGAGCTGACAAAGTGTAGCTGTGTAGCAAATGCCCACTCCCTACATTCCCAAACATCATCTCCTTCTCTTGATATCTGTTTTCTTGCTTTGGTCCTGGTTTCAGTCATTTATAGCATCACAGCATGAGTTAAATGAAAGAGATCATCAGATCAGGTACTCAACAACAGGGCTAAGCAGCAGATAGTATTGAAGAGCTGGTTACAGCAGGAGACAATTCAGAGTTCTTTCTCTTCTAAACATTTGTAGCAGCACTGTTGCAGACAGAACAGAGCTATGCCCCAACATTATCTCCCTCAAAGTACTGGGAAGTTTCACAGGAAGGGGAAGCAGTCACACTGCTGAGATGATCTCCCTCTCAGTGGTGATGAGAGAAAAAATCAGACAGAGATGAAACATGCAGAGGATTCCTCATACCCAACTCATTGGCATGTCACTTTCCTTCCTTTCGTCCTCTGAAATTAGATCTGTTCTGAGGCACTTCTGATCTAGAGGCTCAGCTAGAAGGCTGTGTTTAGGGTGATTTTTTGTAATAATCTAATCTCATTCTGCTTTTCTTTCTTTCACCCAACTTACTGCAAGTAAAAACTTTATACGGCCAATATGATTAAAAGGTGAAAATGGAAAATACTTAGGTCTAAGATTTTTTTTTTAAAAATATGCTGATCAAGATTTTTTTATGCAAAATGAAATGTTCTGTGTTCTGAAACATTTCAGTTTCTGAAATGAAATGATGATTTAGGTTTCTGAAATGAAATTGTGGTTTGAGCGCTGCTGAAGGTTATACATTACAAAATCATTAAGTTTTGTGTTTGAACAAGAAAATACAGCTTCTGCTTAGCACTTATTTTGCATAGCAACCCATTGTCTTCTCTTCTTAGTTGTAACCATCATCTTGAATCCCCAATTCATACTGTAATTCACAAGTAGTCACTGAGTCTTCTTTAATGCTTCAAAGTTCTTCTACTCCTCTCCAGCAGAAGAAAACAAAAAACTTCAAGAATAGCATTTACTGAAAATTTTAAACTTAAATCTATCATATATTTGGTGCAATGAAAAATACCAGTAGCTATCCACTTAGTTATATTTAGGTACATTTTTCAAACCCATATTAAGGGTTTTGGAGGTTTTTGTTTGTTGGTTTGTTTTGGTTTTTTTTTTAACTGGACTCTCTAGTCTACTTCTGATCTGATTTCTCTTTCGGTCTTGCTTTTTCTTCAAATTACTTTCATTTCATGCTGCTCTTGTGCCAAGCAATAAAAATAATCCTGTGCTCCTTAACCTTTACTCATCAATTATTATCTGTGTCCTTGCTTCATGAGAAATAATCTCTAATTGTCCTTACACACAATTCCTCCAGACCTTTACAGCCTCTTGGTAATAATCCACAAATTCAGTAACTTTTTTTTTTTTTTTTTTTTTTTTTTTTTGTATTAAGACACAGCTGAAAACATCCTTGAATTTAAATACCAGAAAGGAAATACAACATCATAAAAAAGGGCACAGAGTTTACAATGCCCCTTTTGTTATACAGGGAAAACACCTACATGTAGTTTTTGCTCATTTGTATATAAAAACAGGAGTCAAAGCAATGACTGTACCCATAACTACAAGAAATTAACTTCCTCCTTAACCCAAGCATAGCTATTTATAGCTATTTTTGGGTGAATCCACTGACATATGATATGGGTAATATGTAGTTCTTGCCTAAGACTATAGGTAATCAGCATGTATGATCAAATTCACTCACAATGTCACCTCAGTTTAATTTAACCAAGATACACTGACACAAATATAAGTGTATATTTATTAACATTTCAGTATTCAATGCAGCAAGACAATTACGTTTGTAGATCAGTTTGCAATATCTATACAAATACTAGTGGTATAAACAGTTTTTATAGATCCATAAATTTCAAAAAGTTTATCCATAAAAACACAGAGCAAGTCAGAGACACACCATTCTGAAAATAAAGAAAACCAACAGCTCTGAACTCCCTACCTAATTGCAGTAAGGAAGAACTTCAGGGTCCCATGGTGAATCACCTAAGAATAATAAAATCCTTAATGGGTATACCGTATATATTTTATAAAAAGAACTGAAATAATTTGACAGAAGTCAAACATCTTGATTCACATTTTTATCACTGTTATTTTGCCAACATCAGTAAAGACTAACTATTGAAAAAGTCAATCATTTTAATGTACTTACAGCTGAATTTTCTCATCATGTGACCAACTATCCACAAAGCCTCAGTGCCATTAAGAAGTTTTGAGGAATATAGTATTTGGTACTGCCAAAAAAACATAATTAAAAGAATGCATGTAAATTATACTAATTTTCTAATTAGAAATGTTTCATGATTAATTCACATTAATTCACATAAAGTACAAGCAGGGGAAAAGTAGGACTTACATTATCCCAATAGGCAGGTTCCAGTACAATCAATGAGACAGTGACAGAACGCACAGTAAGTAGTCACAGTAGGGTCCTGATCTTGCAACTGAACTTTCACAATAAGAACCCCACACTACTGCAGAATCTCCTGAATTTCAATAGGGCCCTACCCACACATAATCAATTACAGAGTCTGCCTATGTGGGAGTAACAACAGCAAGAACAGGACCTGTTCCTCCACACACCTGCAAAAATACCAAAATTTAAAAAAATAAAATTAGTAACATGCAGCAAAACCTACTGATAGCCTGTTTTATTACAGCATTTAGCACATAATAAAGGAGTTCCATACCTCTTTAAGTTGCATATTTTTAATAGGAATTTTTTAGCTCCTTCTTTAAAGAATGTTGGCTTAAAATTGCTTATGAATTTTACATGTAGTGACAGCACATTATGGAAGCTTTTACTGATATTACTTGAAATATAATTTTTAAATTATCACTTTCTAAAAATTAATTATCCTGGTTTCTTTGGTCTATTGTGCAAGTCACTTTTTAGTGCTTCAACCTTCTTAAAATCTGTCCCACAGCATCCATTTTAGGGACGCAGCATAGGCCTGTGAATTTTTTGATGTGAAAGTATCTGACCACATATAGTAGCATCCATGACTGAAGTTTTCAAAAATACATAATGAAAAGAAGTTTAGATTTAGTAATTCTTAGACCAAAAAGTTGTAATATTTTAAAACAAAACATCCTTATGAAAAACTTTGCTAAGTTTAAGGATTTTGTGAACACTATTTAACACACAGGAAGCACACAACAAAGTGTAAAACAACACCACCACTTTGCTGTTCACATTATTTGACCTTGCTCTTCTTATTAAAAACACATCTATGCTGGTCTTTAAAAGAAAAAATGTTGTCAATTACGGTATTTTTATATATTATAACCATTTAAAAGCTGGTTAGTTATAAGTTCCATTAAGTAATATTTAACTGGTGACACTAGGCAAGACTATTTGTGATAAAGGTTTTAAGAACCAATAGATCATAGAAACATGCAAAAAAACATTTCTTCATTCCTTTAATACAGATAGGTCTGCAGAAACAACAATACTTAAAATCAAATAAACAAAAAAGCTGGGACCAAATGAAAGGATTTGAGAATCTGACAACCCAAAAGTTTCATGAAATGGAAGGCAGTTTGTTTGAGGGTTTTTTTTTTTATTATTTTATTTTTAATGACTAATTGTTCTCTTCTTGGCTTTGATTTTGTGGGGAAAAAAAAAAAAAAAAAAACAAGAAGAAGAAAATTACCAGAAAATGGAAAAGAGTATCACAAGCTTTTGTTCCTTGCTGCCAGGTTGATGGTTTTCAACTGGGCAAACAAAATCTGACAAAATTTCAAGACAGTTACCTTATGATACTGAACTGGAAATGTTTCTTCTCATGTTACTTCTTTCAAATTTTACAATTCATATGCATGACTCTTGTTATTCTGAGAAATTCAACTGGTTTTAAATAATATGCTACAGCACTAAATTCTGTTTAAAGAGTGTTGTATCTTGACCCCTGTCTAACATAATACAGAAAATTTAAAAATATTGGACATATGCCAAGTTAGTGTGCCTACCTGACCCTGAATAGTGAGTAACAGCACCTCTGGCACTTGTAATCTGCCCATTTCTCACTGACTGAGATGAATGGGCAGACAAGACCTTTCAGTATGATTTTGGTGACAAAATTACACAGCTACATATTTAGCATTTCCCAGGTTGCAATGTGATGTGGTAACATGATGAAGCCAGATCCTAATATTGTTTTCTCTCCCTGTATCTAGCTCCACATCTTTGTTCACAAAGGAAGTTAATTGGAATACAATGCATATTTTCTGCACTGTTCCAAAAGAGTAGGTTGTAGGATGGGTCAGGGACACATAGCTGCAGCCTAAATTACCATCAGTTTCTGAAGAGAGCTGAAAACACAGTTTTACAATTTTGACAACCTCAGAAATAGCTCAGAGCTAACATACAAGCAACCAAAGAAATGAAATACTGAAGCTGTCTCAACAGTTCCATTCTCTGACATGACAAGAAAAGCATTTTTCTAATCTAGGTAGAGAAAACACCATATCATGGAATGATACACAGTTGTTTTGGAAGACTAGAAGGCCCTGGCAAAACCAAGGATTTTTCATGACTAGCAGAAATAATGATGTCTAGCTACCTACCTGCATGCTTACAGGTGCCACCAACACACTTGTGCTGAAGCTAGCCTGGCTGTTTTCCCATTCCCTTCTAAACAGATTTCTCTAAATTTTAGCTGCTGATGTTTAGGAGAACAAGAGACAGCTCACATTGTGGCTAGGTCTGAGCTACATGTGTTGACTGGCAGACCAACCAAGCATGCCAACC
The DNA here is from genome assembly GCF_048771995.1 of Taeniopygia guttata. Classification (NCBI taxonomy): domain Eukaryota; kingdom Metazoa; phylum Chordata; class Aves; order Passeriformes; family Estrildidae; genus Taeniopygia; species Taeniopygia guttata. Next base: position 61,305,409 of record NC_133024.1, on the reverse strand, counting down.
TTCAAGGCAACAGGTTGAACAGAACATTTCTGAGTCCATGCTGCAGCTTTTTCTACCCCAGGGGCACTAATTTGAGTCCCTTCTCTATTCACAGCTGCTAAATTTCATTCAAATTGCAGAAACTTGACTTTGTGACCTCTAACTCTATATCAAATGCAGCTGAAATTAAGCAGTGGATTTGAAAGTTATTAGGAGATAACATGATCCTATAATATATCTTGTTTTGCTCAGAACCTAGGCATGAAAACACTGTAGCATAATCACTGTGAAAATAATTATTTTTATGTCACTTACTGTTTTCATTCAGGAGTTACACTGCAAAGTGAGATACAACAGAGGACAATTGTTACACAGTGATAGCATAAATGAATCCAGAGAATGCAGATACTTTCAATAAAACTGGATTCATTTTGCAAGGTGAAGAGGGCCCTGAATAAAGGTTGCTTCATAAAGGGGAAAATTTAACAGAAATATAGTATTTTTTTTAACTTACCATAACTATAACTGACTGCCCTTCATGAAGATCCCTGCTTCTCTTCCAGCTCCATACTGTCTTTCCTAAGGCTTAAAAAAAGTTCAATGATACACAGCTCTATAAAACAGCCACATCAAGTCTAATCAGTCTATTCAGCATACCTGCACTTTTGTGGGTTTTTCAGTTGGGTTGGTTGGTTTTTTGATTTATTTTTTTTTTTTTTTTAGATTAAGCATAGTGATTTTTAAAGCATCACCTTAAAATCCTAATCTTACTGCCTGGATTCCAATATCCCAAATTAGGGAATAGTTTTTAATAATATGCAAAACCCAGTTTATTTTCTATAAATAGCATCCACAATGCTCTGTTTACCCTTTCTATTGATATTGCATTACATTTTTAACTTGTGTATTTCTCAGTTAAAAGGCAAACTTGAAATCAGAGGGGTTTATTTGTTGCTGGATTCCAGAATGAAGGAAGGAAATAAATTGGAAAAGTATAATGACCACTCTAAAACTCCTGTAAAAAAGAAGAGAGACAAAGAATAATCAGTGTGGAAAAGTTAATAGAAAACTGGACATTAGAAGAAAGGTTAGCAGGACACAACATGTATAAGATGAGTCAGGGAAGTGAAAGTGATTTAGCCAAAAGGGGCTGGTACAAAAGAAACAAAGTTATATTCTAAGCAGGGTAATGAAAACAAGCCTTTCAAAACAGTTTGACATTGGCCTACCTATTCTTCTCCTGAAGTGAATAAAACCATTTAACTTTAAGCATTTGGAGTAGCTAAACTCTGCTCAGCTAAGCAACTAAAGAAGCGCTTAAATTTGGAAATCAATTTACATCCTATTGTTATCTTTCACTAGGTCTGTAGTGTCAAAAACACATTCAAAACTGAGCCTCAGCTCCTTACCCTAATAACAGTCAGACTCATACTTTGGCGCTGATATGAATCCAGCCCACTGGTTACCAGACAGGCAAATACAAGATTCAAAGGGACTAATGTGGTTTCAGGCTCTTCTCTCCCATACTCATGCAAGTATTTTTACTTAAGTGCAAGATTAACTGTTTGATGAAGAGAATGAAGGTAGTTAAATGCTCAAAATTAATTCAAGATTTCAGGTCTCTAAAAGAAAACTAAAGAAAAAATGGCTGAGTAAGAACAAAGAAATAGATTGTTGAATCGGTATTAAAAATAAATGACCGCTGGGTTACATCTTAATGCACTGTGCCTGAAAACTTCTTTCTGGTTTAAGTATTAAACCTTGTTTTTAAAACATGAAATGCTAAAGAACCTTGGCAAAGGTTAAGTAAGTTTAGTGGTTGATAACAGTACTAAAGTAATTCTTAACACAGGGCGCAGCTCAGATGTTGGCATAAAAGGCTCAGCATCTCTCTTGGCTATTTAAATGCATTTGTGCTTCCAAACCCAGTTTGGTAAACAGCTGAGACAGCGTAAATATCCCATATTCCAAGAGGATAAACTGTGGAAATCATAAGCCACTAACAGGGTTCTCTCCCTTTTAATCCTTACTTTACAATAGAGTTACTAAAGGAAAACAAAAATTGAGCCATTTGTTGAGATACCAAAAAGATCTGGGATATCTCTCAGGACTCTCTAAGAGCATTCTGGTCACTGGAATCTATCTCCTGAGCTATGGATCATTCTGTGCACCGTTATTTTAAGCTGTTACCTATCTAAATTATCAGGAAGCCCACAACAACACTTAACAACTATATTCTTACACAAAAAAGTCCCTGCTACTGATATTACATCCTTTATTTGTATCTCTAAAAGAAAGGAAAATCCTAATTTTCAAGATCTATGCTTAATAAATCCATAGATCTAAAAATCATTACCTAGTGATTCTTATGACTAGGATTAAAGACCTGATTAAGGCAGTGAAATACATAAAGAAGTAGTTCCTCTATATTCAGTCACCTTTTCATAAAATGGCTAAACAAAATAATGTTTTGTTCCTCCCAGGAGAATTATGAACGCTACTAAAATTTAATAAATGTTGTGAAGTTCAGAGTTCAAAATTTCCCAGAAACTGGGAAATTAGAGAAGCAAATTAACATCTTGCATCTTTCAGTCTTAAAAGAAACAAATGGTACTGCAAAAGAGCAAGCAAACCAATAATAGCTAAAAGCACTTTCAGATCTCCCACTCCTGCATTCATTTCAGTAGCATTTCATTTAGTTGCAGGCATTCACATCTGTAAAATTTAAATTTCAGTCTTTCAAACAGCTTCATATATCCTGAATTTCAAACTTCTAAGTAGTGCTACTGATAAAAATATTCATGTGAACAGAGTTAAGCACAGGACTAAGGCTAACGAAAGTAATAAATAAATTTACTAATGAATTCTGCATATCACTAAAAATTATTTTTGAAGTTAGGGACAGCAAGGAATAAAGCAAAGCTTGAAAAATTAACAGCTGAAATATGGGGTGTGGAGGAAAAATTAAGTTATGGTCCCAGAAATTACTCGACAAAAATCGAACTTCAATACTTATAAAACAAAAGAATCAGTGCTAAACAGGAAAAAATAATAGAGCATCCCTAACTTAATAGTCATGACAACCACACTCTTTTCTCACCATTTGATGAGTCTTCTTCAGTTCAAGGTTGAAGTTCATGGCTGCTGTGGAGAAGACCACTTGGTCACTCTTCTGCTGTAATTAATCCATGAATAAAAGAATGGGCTTCAGTTTTCACAGATACCAAGCCAAAACTTTTTATAATCATTAAATCCACAAAAATATTAAAATGGTTAGAAGTCACAGTTAGACCATTTAGGCAAAACTTTACCACAGAACCTAAGTTTAATACCAAATTCTTTATTAAATTCTCAGGGATATGTTTGTTATTATGAGTCAGGCCTATAGATATGTTGGAGTCAATACTATAAGATGCTAACAAAATATAGAAATCCAACCTTTTGATGACTACACCACTAATCTTTATGCTACACTGAGTATTTTAGTGACTTTAAAAAAATCTAAATGGAAGGTTTGCTATTGAAAAATCAGGAGGTAAAAGAAAAAAAGCCAGTTTTATTTTTCATGTGGAAGTTCACAGGAAATCTAATAAAGTATATGCATGTCCTAAGTCAGCACATACTTCTAGCAGTCCTAACAGTCTACAGAATCATCCTTAGATCAGATTTATTCTGGCAAATTAAAAACTCGGTTTTCACTGTACAATAGTAAATGCTGTCCACTGTAGTCCTTTCTAGGTTACAACCTCTATCATTGCAAGCAGACTAAAATTGCAAAAGCAATGAATTCCAAATCCTGTATTTGTCAGGGTAAATAAGAGACTGAATGGCTCAGCAGAAAACAAAACACAAATGAAGGAGGTTGCTCAGCTACAGTTATAATAACTACTACTACTCAACTACTAGTTACAATAACTACTACTAATAACTACTCTAGGTTATTAAACTGAAACTTTAAAATTCAAGTGATACAAAATTTACATGGGAGGCCTGAAGAGAGTCTTAGATGAACCTATAACAAGGATCTAGAAGGCTGGATGAGCATCAGGGGCAAGGCAGGGCTTAAATTAGAAAAATACTAGGAAAAAAATCAAATTTCCACTGGCTATATGTCCATATACAAACAAACACTGAATACCAAAACAATATGTAGGTGTACAATTATTATAATCGTGTGTGTGTGTGTGTGTGTGTGTGTGTGTGTGTGTGTGTGTGTGTACTGTAGTGTCCCCCAATTGGTCTAACTTACCTAGGAACTTTCCAGATCAAATAGAATAATGTGCAAGAGCCCAGGCAAGCCAGATAATCTAACTAAAAAGTTACACAGTAATGACACAACGCCAGTTTTCATTATTACAAATTCCTCTAATCCTTATAGTTGTAAAATAAATCTTAAAAACACATAGCAAGGTAATTTGTAAATGCATGCCTGAGCCAGAAGACAACCTCCAGCTTTCTAACCATCCCTAGCTATGAGATTTTTTGTCATTTCAAGACAAGTGTCTTGCTTTGGTTTTGCAACCTCTCAACTGGATCTAAGCAATCCAGTATACCCAAGCACAAAGCCTGGTGCATATAGGAAACTCCAAGTACAGGAAGCTGCAGGGGGGATGTCATCTTAGAAATGTAGGTTATTATAAGCCCTTCTTTACGCTGATTTTCTCTAGATTTTAATTTACAAATTCAGGGACTCGGGACTCTCCAGGGCATAAACTCAGGATTCCTAAAGAAGTCTCTTTTAGGTCTCTTGACTAGATCCAGTTGGCAACAGTTTCCCTTGTCTGACATAAGAGGACCTATGCAAGAAGTGGGAAAAAAGCTGAAAGTTCTACAGCAGAACTTTCTTAGGGTTGGTGAAAGTCTAATGAATGAAACTGCCTAAGAACTAAGGGCCATCAGAAATATAACTGCACCTTGCTTGAAGAACAAAACACAGTACTTCAGCCTTACCTCACTAATATAAAGACATATGGAAGAACAGACAGATACAATAAACCGAAAACATTCAATTGCACATGCTCCTTCCCTTGGTAACAAAAGAGCAGATAATATGACAAATGTATCATGTCACTTCTTACTGTATGAGGAGATTTTCTGACAATTTACGGCACTCTCTGAGGAGAAGAACCTGTAATGCAGGACAGGCACTATGAGGTGGTGTTCAGATAGTGCTATAATGAGAACTGCATGAAGAAAGGAGTTGAACTTAATCTCATATCTGCTTCCACAGCAGATAAGACATCCACCACTCTGATGAGTCCAATTTGTTTGGGATGGAAATTTGATTTAAGAGATTTACATTATTTTTGGTGGGGCTCAAAATCCTTTTCTTTTCTTTCTGTCCTCAGCTGTGTTCCTGCTGTGACTTTTTGGCTTGGTTAGTCACTGAGGAAACACACTAATGATCCTTTCCCAGATGCTACAGCTAAAGAATGCAATAGACACCTCCTCTTCATGGATTTTTACACTACAGCAATTGCCTTTCTCACTTGTTCTAATTCTCAGTTAAATATTTGTGCTGATGCACAAATTTTTGTAATTATGCATTATTTAAGAGATATGGATAGAAGGTGTAAACTAAGACTATCATATTAGGTTTAAGCTTTATGCAGTCATAAGTAATTCTGAGAATAAGGATTGTGTAATGTCACTATTAGCTTTGTAAGTCTGAAACACAAGAGCATAATAATAAAGAGAACTACTCAGTGTGCTTACACATAATAATATACATTTCAGTCTGTGCAGAACTGGGGCCTATGTGCATTAAGAATGGAATCTGAGAGCAAGTACTAGATATTAGGGGATGTAAAAATTTTACTTTCATTAAAAACCTTAATGAAATCTTAGGAATTATATCTGAAAGTAGTGTCCTATTCATATTAAAGAAATTTAAACAGTGTATTCTGTGATACACTGTTTCAGAGAATATTCTGTTTCAGAGACTATTCTGTCAATATTTTGTGATACACTGTTTCTCTGAAACAGTGTATTGACATTCTATTTTCTACATCATATCTTCATATTAGGGTTGGAAAAATGGGTGAAAAACAATAACTAGAATTATTTTAGGGCAAAAGTACACATAATATAAGTACAGAGAAATGGCATAAGTAGTGCCATAATTTTGTATTTTTCTTTACTGTTTTCACTGCTATTTCTACTGCAAAGTTTTCTTTTCACAGACACATAACCTTCAGGAAAAAAAAATTAGAAAATATGTACTATCATTCTTTTCAGTTGAAAGGCATATTTATCAAAAATTTTGCTCAGAGTAATTTTAATAAAAGAGCAAAAAAGTAAATATACTGCAAATAATTGATACTTCCTCCTTCTTAATAGAGTGGCTTTACAATCTGAAGTTTCGTCATCTGGCTCATTTTCACTTGAGAACCTGGTTTTAAAGAATTAGTTATCAGTATCTTTAGCAGTATCTTTACCAAACTTCAATTCAGAGGAAACTATAATAATATAAATGCATAATATTAGCTATGTGATTACTTACATGTTGCATCGCACTACATTTTTCCTTAAGGAGCTTCAGAATTACATACTCTCTGAGCAGCAGTAATTTTTGTTGCCATGATGGTTTAGGTTTTTTGAGCCCAAAAGCTTGGTTTTTTGTACTGTGGCAGGGATTAAAAAAAAAAAAAAAAAAAAAAGAAAAAAGGAAAAAAAGAGAGCGAGAGAAATTACCTCTCCCTTTCAAAACTTGTTCTGCTTATATTTTGTCAGTGCAGCTCTAGCAGGGAGAAGTGGAATCATGAAAAGCATTAGGCCCTGAGCCTGCTAGCGCTCGTCTGCCAGCAGTCCAACCGAGTTCAAGAGGACTTGCTCACAGACGTGAAGGGAAGATTTTGAAAGTCAGTGGGAACAGAGCTCCCGGACTCCCATTATGTACTGCTGAAAAGTCTTCCTTTAAGTAATGAGAACAACAGTTTGCAGGTCTGAGGCTCCTGCTTTCCTTTCCCTTTCTAAAAAGTGCATCAGATTAGGAAAAAAATCCAAAAGCATTGAAGACAGAAAGCTCGAGGAGCGGCTGGTAGGGATGCGCTGGCTCTCCCAGCCGAGGCAGGGTCCGCGGAGCTCCCAGGGAAGGACCCTTCATGAGGCACAAGTCAAGTGCAGGCTGCGAGTGGCTCGGGCGCCACTGTAGCCTGCCTTCCCCCAGCGGCTTTCGGCAGCTCGCTAACCTCCATCTCGGCTTCCCCATCCCTGAAACGTGGATGAGAGCACTAACCCGGCCATCAGGTATCTTACGATCAGTCAGCTTGGGGCGGAGGGGATGATGCGGCGTGAAAATGAAAGTTCGCCTTCTCTCCGAGCGCTCTGCGCGCAGCCGAGGCGGGAGCGCTGCCCGAGTTGAACCTCGCTCTGTGAAGTTTCTCCGAGTGGGCTTTTTGCCTTTTTTTTTTTTTTTTTTTTTTTTGGTGTGGGGTATTTTAGCTGGTTTGGTTTGGTTTTCTTTTTGTGGGTTTTTTTGGTTGGTGGTTCTTTTTTTTTGGGGGGGGTGTTTGTTTTTTTTTGGGGGGGGGGGGTTCTGTTTTTTTTTTTTTTTTTTCCTTTTTTTTCTTTTTTTTTTTTGCAATGACCGGTGTAGCGCGCTCCGGGCCCGCTCTGTCCCGGGATGAGCCCACACAGCCGCACTCCGCCGCTCAGGGGCTGCTCGCAAGCCCGGTCGGGGGGCGCCCCGGGGCGCTGCCGCCCGGAGCCGGTGCGGCGGCAAGAGGGGGATGGGGAGCGGCGGCTGCCAGTCGGGATCGCGTTCGGGATCGGGCCCGCGCGCTGCGGGCAAGCGCCGAGCGCTCCGAACCCTCCTCTGGCTGCGGCGGGGTGCGCGGCCATGGTGGGGGACAAGGGGGGTCAGGCTGCAACCTGAGCGCAGCGGGAGCCGCGGGGGTCCTCGGAGGCGCGGGGGGGGCGCGGGGGGAGGCGCTGTTCATATTTTCCTCAGGTCCTCTTGGCGCACATCCCCCTCCCCCAGCCGGGCTTCCTTTCCCTACCTTCCCAAAATCCGCTGTCGTGCCCCCCTATCCACCCCCCTCCCTTCCACCGGCGCCTTTACCTTGACAAGTTCGCGGGGCCAGCGGAGGTCTCGCTCCCCCTCTCTCTCTCTCTCTCTCTCGCTCCCTCTCTCCCACACACATCTCTAACGCGCCACCTCTCCCCCGCGGGCCCGGGCTCCGGGTGACATTTCCCTCTCTCTCTCTCCCTCCTTCCCTCTCTTCCCCCCCCGCCCCCCCTTTCCCCATTAGCGGCGGTTGGGTCGGGAGCGCGCGGTGAGCGGGGAGGGCGTGGAGCGCGCGCGCGGGCGGCGGGAGCCGGGGGGGGAGGGGCGGCATTGACAGCGAGCGCCGTGTCCGTGCGGCGCTGCCGCCTCAGCCCCCGCGCGCCCCCCCCCGTTCCCGGCATGCCCCGGGGCGGCGGGGCTGGCGCTAACGAATTTGAATGAAGAGCCCTCCGCTCTTTCGGCGCCATTTTCGAGTGATGCCCGATCGCATCGCTGCTACCGCCGCCGCGGGGGAGGCGCGGGGGCCGCCCGCCCTCCCGCCCCGCGAAACTCACCTCCCTTCCCCTCCGCTACCCCGCTTCCACCCTCACCGTCGCGCTTCGGAGTGGGTGCCGCCGCTGCCGCCGCCGGCACAGGCGGTAAGAGCCGGAGGGACCGGGCGCGGCAGGGGCAGAGGGAGCTGGGCGGGCGGGGGAAGAGCGTCTTTGGAAAATGGGGGCAACCTGCACCCGCCGCCGGGAAAAGTCACCTCGAAAGCCCGGCGGGTAGCGGGTCGGGAGGCTCCGGGAGGCGGCGGCAGGTCCTGGGCGGATCTGTCACTCGCTTCCCTCAGCCTCAGCAGTCGGGAGCGGCCGTCTCTCCGGCAGGTAACCCCGCTCGCTCCCCGGCCGGCACCGCGCCCAGGCGGGGATCCCGGGAGCGCCGCTTACACCCGGCCCGGGGAGAGCGGCGCGGAGGCTGGCGGGGGGGCGGGCGGGAGCCGCGGGACAGCCGGAGCTCCAGAGGGTCCCGGTGCCCCGCGCTCCCTAGACATGATAGGACAGGCTTCCCCTCATCTCCCCTCCGGTCCCTACCACCCCCCCACCCCCACCACCGCCAGCGGATCCCTCCCTCCCGCCTTCTCCCCCCCACCCCCCACCGCTCTCCGCCGTGGAAATTTCGGGGCAGCGCCCGGGACACGGAGGCTCCTGCTTCCCGGCTCTGCAGCAGCAGCCGCCAGGATGACTTCCACACTTACATGCACATCTCCCTTTCTCGCCCGCCGCCCCCAACCCCCCCCCCCCCGCCTCCTCCTTCCTCTCTCCTCGTGTTTTCGTAAGCTGGATTAATGCCCCTTCGCTCTTTCTTTTCCCTTTCCCTTCTCCCCCCGCAATCCCCCCACCCCAAAAAAATATATAGAGGACAACCTTCGGGGTTTTTTTCTCCGTTTGTTTCCTCTCCATGTTAGCAGATTAACTTCTCTGTTTAAGCGCTTTCTCCACCTCCCACTCAATCGCTTAATTTCCCGTGTCGCGATATGGAGCCGCCCTTTGCAGGAGCCCGGGTGACGGTCGTGCTGCCACATGCTGTCACATTTATCATCTCTGCCCCTTTGGGTATTAACGAATGACCAAAGTGCTCTTCATCCCCTATTGCACAGAGCTATTTTTTCCCCCCTCGTAGCGTTAAAACGCGAGTTTCCTTACTGGACCGAAGGGGGGGAAACATAATCCGAAACCATTTGAATCGTGCCAGCTATTTGTAGGTGTTTTTCCTCTCCTCCCACACACCCCAAAACCGAGTAAATACCCTCCCCATAGATAGCCCAGCCTAATACTGTGATCAGAGCTGGCCATTCACCTCCTCTTCTCCGCCTACAAAATTCTCTGTCTCTGTCACCCGGGTCGCTATTTGTCATTGGCTTAGCTATTTTTTGGTGGTTGTCTCTGTGTCATTTCTCGGTGGCCAGCAGCTCTCGGTCTCTCGTAGCTGTATGAACGCGATCGTGCTTATTGTGATAGGCGCCGAGATCTCTCGCAGCCCGTGCGCTGAGCGATTCCCCCTCCGCGCACACACACACACACACACACACACACACATACATACACATATAATATGTGACACGGTGCCTTTTTCTCCACGACGCCGTTTAACCCCCTCGGGGCCGGATCTGGCGTGGGCGCTCGCGTTTCGGAGTTGCGCACACAGGCTCACAAGGCATCTTTTTGTGGCGAGAGCGCCGGCGGGGACAGCACCGTGCGGCGGGGCCGGGAGGGAGCTCGGGCGCTGCCAGGCCAGCGGGCTCCTTCCCAGCCACAATTTCTAAGCGTTACTTTGTATTCCTCTTCCGACTTCCCTCTTCACTTTCGGCCGCCCGACCTTTTTTTTATCATTATTTAATTTTTTTTTACCGGAGGTAGGAAGGCGTATGGATATTTTCCCCGATGCCGTGTGAGCGGCGGGCGCCCGGGGCTGCCGTCGAGCTGGCGGGCGCGCAGGATGCGCAGCGAATGCATCGGGTCCCCCGTTAAGGCGCCCGTTCAGCCGAGGCTGGACCGGCTGCTGCCTCCCCTGGTTGCCTTCTGGGACGCGGGGCTGGGGCTCTGAGGTTGGACCGGGTCACAGCCTTTCCCCGCTCCTCTTCCTCCCCCCCACTCTGCCCCCCCCGTCCCCCCGCTGCCCCCCCGCGCATCCCTCCGTGGCGTTCAAAGCCAGAAGCGGCCGCCTTGCGCTTAGCGCTCCGGCCACCGAAAATAACGAGTTAACCGAGGGACGTAGGAGGGACGTAGAGAAGAGTTGGGGTGCAGAAGTCCTGTACAAAAGATTTTTGTGTACATGGCTGAGAGCGTGTAGTCTTAAAGTGAAATGCAAAACTTAGCTTTTCCAGCATGGCAACTGGATTGTGATTCAAGGTATTTTCTGTGTAATGCAGAAATCCAACAGTTCAAGGAGATTTTTCTGTCTCAAATCCCTAGTTTCCCTGGATTCTTTTAATCCAGTATGTAAATTACACTTTTTCAGTTATTTTTTTTCCTGGGAATAGCTGCTTAGTTTGTCTCCGCAATTCATACCTTTGTGCCCTGATAGAAAATTCCACTTAATCTTTGAAATTGAGATACTGGTAAGATCCTATTGAGATTTAGCACTCATTTCTTTAGCTCTGCATCATTCCTTTCAGAGTGTTTTCAGAAATGTTTTTGACAGTCAGTATGGGAATGTGCACAAAGCTGTTTCACTGTAGCTGTGTATACTTTGAAATATCGCAATTTGAAGAGATTTATACTACTCCGCTGTGGAAGTGCACTCACAAATACTGACTTTCACTTTCAATGAAATAACTGTCCTGACTCATAGCTAATTTACAAAAAAAGCCCTGTAATTCAGTATTGTACAGGTGCGTGTGCATTTTTGCCCACTAGTCATGTTAAATAGCATGCAATTTATACCTGTTTTTAATTTTAATTAAAATTCATGCTTAGCACGTATTTGCCTACATGAAACAACTGTTCTTTTAAGCTTTCTTATTTCTCAGCTGCACTGTTCTCATATTTTACAATTACATAAAGGTGGGTGTGGCTAAAATGAAAGCAGTAAGCAATCTAATATGAATATATAGTGTATTTTAAATAACTTTTCCTTTGTTATATTTGATGTACTCCTTATTTTTGAGATATTTAGGGGGGGGGGAATCATGAGCTTAAATAGACCCTTGTAGAGCTGCTTGCATTTTTTACCTCAGTTAAAATGTCAAACATTAACTGGGATTACTTGGCACTGGAAAAGTTACATTTGGAGGAAATATCAATTGAACTTGAATATCTAAATTTATATATTTATATTTTATCGATAAGTGAAAGCTGAAGTTCTATGCTTAATTAAACCTTGCTTAGGTATAACATGTAGCATAGTGTATTTTTTTTTTTTACTTTTTTTTTCTTTGCTTCTTTTGAGTCTAATCCTTTATCTTGATACTTAGGAAAAACACCCAAATAAGCTTCATTTGGTTCGGGGTTTTTTTTTTCTTTTTCTCCTCTAAAGTTTTACTGAAAGTTTTGAAGGGGTACCATCTCATTTTATAGATATAAATCTACTGAAGCTGGAAGTAACTCTTGAGAATTTTTAATTTTCAGAATTAACAATAATTTGAAAGTATGACTTTATATCTGTGTGACCTTTTACTGTGTTAGGCTAATACTTCATAGAAAGCTTATTGTAGTAACATTTTAAAGGCAGACTACATATAAGATACCAAGGTATCATGGGGTTATTTTTCTATTTAGTTCATTGTTTGGGTTTTTTTTTATCCTTAGCTCATGGAATTCTGAACCTATTACTATTCCATCCAAAATGTAATGTCATGGAAGGAAAAATAAATTGGAGTCTTTAATTCCTTAATTATTTTTATGACTAATAAGTCAAATTCTGCAGTGAAGTACAACTGGGACTGCATACAAACTACCTGGGCCTGTATATCCTGCCTGTGAGCACTGTGTGAAGATGCACATCTCACCCATCTTGAGAGTCAGAAGCCATCCTGACAGGTGTATCACTGCTTTTCTGATACACTTTTACACATGTAAAAGCAGATGAGCTTTCTTTACAGGAAGAGTAGCCACAGATCAGTTAGTGGTACTCTTATAGGACCTTACTGGGTTTTGTTATTTGCTCTGGGGAGCAATTAAGTACTGAATATGTAAGGGAGACCCAAGAAGGTTATCACTGTATTCTACGAATATGCTGCAGGTATTCTGCTTTGTAGATGCAGTCATCCACCCACACCCAAAGGCCCATTGCATGTTATTTGAGTAATTCACATTCATTACAAACTGTCAAGGGTAGAGCACATCTTGGACTAGTTTTGACTGTCTATGAAAGAAATAGGGAATGAAATTGTAGACTTTTCTGTAGAAACAAAAATATTTTTGTCAGAAAGTTTTTAAAACTAAAAATAACTTCATGTACACCAGTAAGTGTTCTCCATGGATTTTTTTTTCACCTATTTATTATTATAAGTTCTAAACACTATATATCTAACACTGGAACCTGATCTCAAAAAATTGTTTTCTATTATCAGTAATACTTGGAAAATTTTGTTTGAACAGGCTGCCCAAATTTGAACTTAGTCCCCTGTGACTCTTCTCACAGCCATCTATTTTTTTAATAGAACTAGTAATGTATTTTAAAGATAGAAAAAAAAAGTTGATATGCCCCTCAGATAGAAAGGGGACAGGAGGCAGAGTAGAGAGGGGTAGCCACAGATTTCCAGTAACCTCTTTTATTCAGTGAAAATGTTGCTTTGCAGGGTTTTTTTGTGCATTATTGGCAGGAGTTATGCAGAATTTTTAGGTTACTGGTGTATTTATACATAAGTTGGATTTCAAAAAGAAATCTCTTTATTGAAAAATGCCTTCATTGTGGATACTGGACAATTTCAGAAATATTCAGAGTAAGCTAGGTATAAAAATTTCTGCCCATAAGGGTGTAAGGCGATGTCTGTATTGATTATTTTTTTAACCCTTTCCTGTACGTTTTTAAAATACTTATTCTAATAACGAAACATTGGGATTCAGCTAATATTACCACAATTGAGGAATAGTTCTGATCTTAGCTTTGAATGCTGTGTAAGAGCTTTAGAAAATTTGGATGAGTGTTAGAGAAAGGAGAACAACTTGAGCTGTAGTCGAGCTAACACTTGAAGTTGATCTATTTTTTATTCTAATATTTGCATGTAATAATATTTTTAGTGCATCATTAAAACAAACAAAAAAATTTTTACAGAGAATGCTAAATTTTTAAACTTTATGTAATTCTTAACACTTTTCCAGAGCTCAGTAATAGACAGTTGCTAGTGTATAAGGATGACATCACACACACACATTTATTACAATGTGCACACAACAGTAGCAAATGCAAATTATTTACATTTAGCTTTTATTTTGTTAAAGGTTTCCCAAGACGTCTTCTAAAACTGAAGGTGATATTGTTATATTTCTTAAAACTGAAAGATAGGAGTGACTTTCAGTGATCGTTATTAATGTCTAAAGGAAACCACTGTTAGAAATAGGACCCCCCCACCCCGTGACTATTTAGTTTGATTTCAGAAACTGTAGTGAGTGAATCTGCAGTAAATAGATTATTAACAAACTTTTTAGCATTGAATCTGGTTACAACTAATTATTTTTTTTAGCATGAACTGAAATTCTCTTGAAGATTTGGTCTGAGAAAAAGATAATTACACATCGTATAGGGCTTAGGCATGTATTTTCATATTAAATAGCTTTGTGTAAGTCCAGTTTCAATATAATCTTCAAGTATGTTAAATCTCAATATAAGCACAGAGAGTGACCACAACTTTGGTGGGTTTGGTTTAAGAACAAAAACTTTTTTTTAAAAAGGTGAAATAGATGATGTCTGGAATACATGAAGATACAAACTCCTTTTTCTTGTTAAAGCAGGGTGATTATTAGAACTTCATAGCTGTGAGGGGGGTTGTAGTATCTTCTGGAATATTCTCAAAGAAAAAACAAAATTGTGGAAGTATTTATAAGCAGGTGACCTGATCTAGGCATCAGCTATTAATTTATTAGGCATAGGATGTGTCTTGTTATGGTGTCTACAATGAAAAGTTCAAATAAAGTCAAAACAAATTTACAATTTGGTCTTTGTGAATGCAGTATTTCCTCCAGTAGCTATTTGGGTATCTTTACTGCATCTGTCAAGTTATCCTTTGTTCTTACCTAATCAGGGCTTCTTTTTATTTTAATTTTTAAAAATTTTTTTTTAACTCTTAAAATTTTATTTAATCTCAGAATGTATTATATTAGCATAGTTTTTCCATTATATGTTGTAAAGTAGCTAATATTTGTAGGCTGAATTTTAATGGTACTGCCTTGAAGAGCAAAAAAAAAAAAAAAAAATCAAATTCCTTAAAGTGAAACACTAGAATTTAAATACTTAACAGTCAATAGCATATCTCAGCAAATATGGACATATGACAGCAGTAATCACACATCCATTAAGTTGTTTACTTACTAAAAAAACTTACATGTTTGCTTGATTGAAGGGGGAAGGAGGGATTAGTAGTGGGTAGGAAGGGGAGAACAACACCCCTTACTCAGTTTTTTTTCTTTTTTTTTTTTTTCTTTTTTTTTTTTTTTTTGTCCTCCTTCCTCTTACTTTCATCTTAAAATGCTGTGGGTAGAATGAAAGCAGAAACATGCTAATCTGATTTGTTTCAGGAGGCTTCTGATAATAAAGAGGCATATCACAGGTGTTCCTAATCAAGTCAGTTTGGTTTTAAAAAAAAAGTATTTTTAAAATTAAGATTTCCTGTAACCTAGACAATGCGAGGGTCAAGCTGATGACCTACATCTATGTTTGGGGATCAACCATGAAACTGTGGGTGTTGGAAATATGTTATAATACATGACATTTTTATTGCAGGTTTTGACCTTTCAATAGAGAGCTGATTTTGGAGAATGGCTTACTCCTGTGATTGAAAAACTCTCTGGAAGGTTGATGGAGCATGAGCATGGTATATATTATATTAACATTTCTCTTATTACATATGTTCTTTATTTAAAAAAATGTACACAGTAGTATAACTTATTCAGACTATTCAAAATAGGCCAGTTCTAATGGGATTGTTCAAGAATTTATTATTTGTTAAAATAATTCTTCTTTACACTTCTCCTGTAAAATTATAAAACACTAATTAAAAGTATTAATACAGACTGTGCTCAGAAGGAAATGAAGTGGCCAAAAATATGTATAAAAAGCTGAGTTTGCAACAGCCTTGATCCATTTGAGCTATATAAATTCTCCATATACTATTGTTCTCATATTTCTGTCTTGGGAATTACTCCAACTGAAATGTTGCTAATCCAAAAACAAAGTATGGATGATATAAAAAATTATTTTTCAATAACTTTTCTTTTTGTTGGGAGGGTGTGTTAAAGAATAGAATAGAGAGCTAGCTGAGTGAATTTCCATGTAGTGTGTAAAATTTGGTTTTAAAGACATTAATAAAGTAGCTACCTGACAAGCAAAGCAGAAAACAGAAAAAAAGAACAGGTTTTCAGATCCATCCATCTGTTCCAGAATATTCAGAAAATTCATCTATCTTATTTGTTGACAAACAGATCTTATATAGCAGAACACTGAACAATTAAGAGGAATTAATATGGACTGTACTACACTCATATTGCAAGTCCTGCTTTGCACTAAAAGTACTCATTCGGCTGAAACTGAGAAATCCATTCAGAGTAATCATAACCTATCTACTCATATACGAATAGTCTTAACTAACCATTTACACAGACAATTGAAATGAAAATAGTTACCGGTTTTGGATTGAGTAAATTTGTTTAAAGACAAAATGGAATAGTAAAATCTGTAAGACTTTATCTGCAGCAGAACATATTACAGTACAACAAATTTTATGAACATGTTGTGACTTTAGCAATTCCAACTTTCAGCTGGAATTCAGTTTTTATCCTTAATCAAATCTGTCTGTCTTCAAGAACACTTTTTCTTTGTAGGAAGTAATTGTGCCATAAAATCAGAAATGTTTTTAAAACCCAAGATTTCAGTTTATCCCAGTAACTCCTAATTTCTACCAAGCAAATCCAGTGAGGTGTAAATTTCATATTTCCTCATTGTTGTAAGAAATGGCTGGTAGAACTGAAGAGTTATTGGAATTTGCCAGCAGTACACCTCTTGTTGCAGAAGTACTTGAGGCAGATGGGTTCTGAATATATTTTTCATACAATACTATGATTTTAGGGTAGCTAAGACCTCCTAGAGAAAATTATTAGTTGAGTAAGAAAATTTTGAATACAGAAAGTATAGGAAGTAAACCTTAACTTTTATAAGCCTTGAAGTTTGTGATTAGTGAGTAGATAATTCTTTCAGTTTTAATCCTTTCTTTATGTGGTTAAACATACAGTGAAAGTACTTCTCTTAATGTTGTAACTGTGTTTGGGTAACATGCCTAATATGCTCCCAAATAAATAAATATTTCGGTCTGTCCAGAAACTGCTTTGGAGGTGCTGCATTGCTGTTGTTTCTTTCTTATTTTCTTTTTCTATTTTTTTTCTTTTTTCCTTCCCCCCCCCCTTTTTTTTTTTCTAGTAGCTTTCTTAGGAAAAGAAGGATTTTAGAGGATTTCACTGAACAGTTTGAGTTTGTTCATTTTTTTTTTTCCTGTACAAAAGCAGTTACATTCTTGTTAATGAAAATCAGGATTATATTGCAAGGCAAAGGTATCTAAGACTCCCTTGTGAGATATTTAAAAGGTGAAAGTTTGATGGAGTGTTCCTTGGTCTGACACAGGTTCAGAGTATTTTTCATAGATTCTTATTCAGCAAAAAAGGTGGTTTCTGGTTCACAACTGTAAATCAAAGGGATTTTACATTTAGGGCCTAATCCTACAAACTTTAATATACACAAGTAGTTGTAATGACTCACGACCATGAATAAGGATTTGCAGAATGGTATTCTCATTAGATGCACACTTCCTTTCCTTTTACAAATTTAGTACATATTAAAGTATTTAGAACTTTAAGACAAGTCTAAATGTTTTTTTAGAAAGTGCAAAGAATTTTGCAGTAATGTAGTAATTGAGTCTTTCCCATTTACAAGCCCTAGTATCTTTTAAGAGTGCTGCAGTTGTCAGTTATGATTAGAGTCCACTTAAGGTGTTGATTTGCTCTAGAATATTTTTGTGCTGAATTTTGGCCCATATTAATTTTTTTTTTCTAGAGCTATTTTTTACTCTGTAGTCAATATGAATGTTTCTTGACCCGAAGAGTAAGTGAAACTTGCAAGAAAGGTGGTGGGGTGCATTTGTTTTATTTTCCTGCTCTTAGCCTCTCCTATTGTAGTTCTTATTTAGCAAAACAACTACAGATTTTATTGGAAGTTGAGCCTGAATAAAGGGCCTGCAGTGCTTGCTCCTTAAAAATTGCTTATGTGGCTATTGCAAGCTGTGTGCTTGACTTTGTAAACTGTTTTGCAATATCTAATTGTAATGAGGTTGAAAAGATAAAAATGTGCAGACTTCTTTACTGAAGTGCTTCAGTTGTGGTACTTTTCATGGCCACCTCTACTGTTCCTACTGTAGGTATAACACTTGAGGGTCTACAAGTATTGTTAACTAAATCATAATTTGAAAGCTGTCAATGCATGCTTATTGCTCATCCAAAAGGAACTGTTGCAGATTACTTTTACAATTTGTTTATGATTTCTTTAAGGACTTCTCTTGCTTTGCAAAGGCAACTGAAATAATTTTCCTGAAAGAGATCTGTAGCTATAAATGCAACTAATTCCTAGTTGCTACAATACATGTAAAATCAACCATTGTTTGCTATCTTAGGCATGACTATTTTAAGTTTTAAATCTGAAGCAACTGAATTTTCTGTATTTTGTTAGTTTAAACTAAATCCAGCCCTTCATCATTTTAAAATTGAGTTTTGTAGACTATTAGATTTAAGTAGACCTTAATTTTTATTATTACTTCAGACATTCAATGAAACTTGTATATAAGAAGAATTTAAGACTGGCATACTTACACATCATTTTTCCTTGTCTGTTGATAAAATGGTCTTGCTAATCAATAGGAAAAGAAAAGTAAATGGCATGAAAATTCTTTAGGAAAAATAGTTAAAATATGCTAACTGGGATATTTAAATGCTTATTCTTCTCAGTCAAATGTAAATCTATATATAAGTAAGGCATTGCCCCTTTTTATTGTTATTTTTGTCTAATTTCAACAGAAGTCTAAGGAGAAATTTATGTAGACCCATACACTGAAGGTTTCAGTGGGGGAATGAGAAATGTAATCAAAATTGTAAAGTGTTCATATGGTGTATTGATGGCTTCTTAATACACCTTGGTCTAGATTGCTGTTTGCACACTAAAAACAGGGCATGTATGAAGATGCAATTGCTAGTTGACTAGTGTGTTTGAATAAACAATTGTTTCCAGCTTTGTTAATTTTGAATTTCTTTCAAACATTCTTGATAATTTTTTTTTTTGCATTTGTTTGGGGCAGGATGTTTTTGTTACTCTAAAATTTTAGACCAGTATTATAAGATAATTAGTTCTTTTTATTGAAATACGTTATCAAGATAATCTAGTCAAAGCAAGATATCAGCAACATCTCTTTAATTTGTGAGGTACTTAAAAATCTTAGTAATGTGCAAATACCTTTGAAGTATTTATACCTTTACTTTAACCCACTAAATTTTAAGAGCTTGCTTTTTACTTCCTGTGAGTGTCTTACAGGGTTTTCTTTTGTTTTGTGGATGGTTTGGTTTGTTGATGGGTTTTTTTTAAGCCTTTAGTAAAAGATTTGTGTGATTTTATGCTTCTACTTCCTAGTTGAAGAACAATTAGAATTTTTTTCATTATTTTTTTAAGTGCCCTTTCTCCACACAGAAGGAAATGCATTTTAGTATTCATATGGAAATTAACTTAGACATTTAGAAAGTATTGTAATTATGAACATGATTATGATCTTCCCAAATCTAACTGATCATTTCCTACTTCAAAAGAGATATAACATCATGTAAGTCACTTCTAGATTTAACAAGACTTCCAGTGGGTCTGATAAATGAAAACATTTGCTTTATATTTTCTGTATTCTTTTGGAGCAAAATTTTCTCCTGGTAGAATGGGTAGATACTGTGGTCTTATGAATGTTATCACTTTTTTCTGAAAATACCTTGCTTTCTCTTGTTGCATCTTCTCTCTTAGCCTGCAGTTTTCTGTTCTCTTAGTCCATCTTTTAGTCAAGCTCAAAAATTAGACAAAGAAGATGCTCCATCTGTCGTGAAACATTGCAGTGGCTCTTATAAGAAAGTCCTTCTCTAAGTGGAAATATATTGAAAAGTTTATTATGGAACAGAGTTCCCTTTTAATACTATAACACTTATTGTCAGCATTTTCCACAGGCAAAAAGAACTCCTGATCAAAAAGAATGATTATGTACTGGTTACCCTGTCTTTCTGCCCCCTAAAACCAAAATATTTTTTTCAGGTTCTCAGGAGAAGGGAAAACGCTGTTTCTAATGCCAAACAGAGAAGTTATAAAAGCAGCACTCAAATCTGTACTTTTCTTCTTTGTGTTAACACCTAATTCTAAAAATATTTTTTCAGCTCTGTCAGAGTGAGGGATTGTAGTTCTGTATGACCAGAGTGTTTTTTAAACAAAGGGTCATATGCTGATCTTTAATTCTATGTATGTGGAAATCCATAGCTTGTATGGCATGCAAGTGTTATTAATATATGCGCGATATTTCTTTAAGTCCCAGATTCATGAAATAAAATCAGGGGAAAATACTTGCCTTCTCTTCCTAGTATTACCAGGTTTAAAATCTGGATCTTCATGGTGCCTGTTTTGCATCTGGGTTTAGAGTGTAACGAGGAGACTCTTGAATTAGCAGTTGGAGAATAATTCCTTCCAGGGTATTGGTACTGCTAAACTGTGTTCTGTTGACACCAGCAACTTCTCTGGCTTTTTTGAGGTTTTGATCCCACCATAATGACAGTGAATTTGGCTGTGAATATTAAGTGTTTGCTTCAGAAATTTATATTTTTGTGAAACTGCATACGAAACTCACTGAAATGTGAAACATAATGTTCATAAGTTCTCTCATAAATCTGTTGTCCTTGTTTTTTGGTTTTTGGGGGTTTTTTTGGCCATTTAGGTATATAGACTTCCTGTATTTTCGGTGTGTAATACTTATTTGTCAACCTCACAGTCTTCTGACCTGCAAACGAGTTTGGAACACTGTTCAAATTTTTTTGTTTAATTTTTTTTTAGTTTAATATAACTTATGTTGCTGGCCCACTTTCTATTATTAAAAATGTGAACAGAATTTGTCATTGGGGTAGGAATTAATGAAGGCTAACACTAGAGGGCAATTCAAAGCAGCAGCCTACCCCAGAACAGTTATGGGTGTCTGTGGCCCTGAGATGAAAAAGAGGGAGCCAATGGAGACTTTTCCAGGGTCTCCCCCAGGCAAAAGCTGCTCTTTGTGATTACCCTCCTAAATGGTTTCCTTAACTCACTTTTCATATCTTGGAGTGCTTCACTGAATGAGAAAGAAGTTAAGAGAGTTGTTATGCTTTGCTGAATTACAAGTTAAGAAACATCTTCCACAGTGCCTTACCTTATTCACTCTTGCCATTGTCAAAAGGGCATAACTTTCTCAGTGGTGGGTTTTGTTTGGTTTTATTTGCTGTCATGTACTGCATCAAACTCTTGGAAAGATACTGGGTTTTGGGGGGGTAAGGTAACATTGCAGAAAAGCTTAAATATCTTTTGTTAAGTACTGAGGAAAATGGAATATATGATAAGTGAAACATTTTCTTACAAAATACTGTAAAGTTAGTCAAATTAAGATGACAGTATGAATAATTAATTTTGTATTAAAAAAATACACAAAAACCAAACCACATGATAACCAGGATAAGGCATCAGAGAGATACTTTTTGTCTCTAATTTTATCAAGTAAAATATATTATATAGAATGGGGAAAAAATAGTTGAAGATGAGCAATAAGTGCTGTATTTAATATTTAACAAAGTAAAAGAGATAATCTATGTATATTGTTCACAATTTAAACAATTTATATAACAGTTCATTACATAATAAATTACAGTTTTCACTGTTGCAATGTTCATTATAGATTTACAGAACATCTTAAATACTTGTAAAAAATAACCTGTAATGCAAATGATGGTGTCGTGGTTCTTGAAAAGCACTCTAGTATTCTTATTTTAGCAATGCAAATTTTCTCATTATATTGAAATGTATGCACCCAGCCGTGTAAATGCTTGTGGCACAGTACAAATTTGAAAACAAAGGGCATTTTATATAAGAGTGTGTGTGTGAGTTTATACCTGTCTTTCTATCTAACTTTATGTGCATATATATATAATATCTTTTATATTTTGTGTACTTGTATATTAAAAGGCTGATCTATTATTAAAATGACATGTTTGTTTCTACACTCTGGATCAGTTAGTCAAGTTGTATTTCCTTTGCATTCTTTTGCACAACTTACTATTAATGTCTAAAATTTGCTTTAGATGCAATAACTTTTTTTGAAAATATTTAATCTGTGGGCAGTGATGTGCCCAACCTTAACTGGTGCTGATGCCTTTGAAAGAGAGCTATTGTGTCATAACACAGTATATACAGTCCGACAATGACTGGCCTTCATCAGTCTTCCAAGAAAAAAATAGTTTTATTGGTTCTTAATTTGCAAAATGCACAAGGAGCATGTGGAATATAACCTACAGAAATTGGTAGGTTCTCTAGGGTTTAGGGGAGATTTTTGGTTTAACTGGGGGAGTGGGTTTGAGGAATTAGTTGGCAGCCATGTACAGTGATACAGATGTCTTAATCACACACATAACTCTTGGTTTTGGAATGTATTTCTATGAAACCTGTCTGATTCTAGGTGATTAAACCAAATACGCATTAAACCAAGCTTTTAAGGAACT
The DNA here is from genome assembly GCF_048771995.1 of Taeniopygia guttata. Classification (NCBI taxonomy): domain Eukaryota; kingdom Metazoa; phylum Chordata; class Aves; order Passeriformes; family Estrildidae; genus Taeniopygia; species Taeniopygia guttata. Next base: position 61,282,930 of record NC_133024.1, on the reverse strand, counting down.
GAACACTTAGTCTTTTGCAGGTAAGACACTAGGATTTTAAGAATAAGCATTTTCATGCCAATATGACTTTTCTCTCTTTTTTTTATTTTTTTTTTCCTTTTACCAGCTTGAATTTTGGCCTTAAATCAAAGAGATAAGTTCAGTCATTACCATTAAAGCTGGCTTCAGTATTTTGTTTAATTGAACAAAGCAAGAACAAGTGTGTAAGTACCAGCAATGCACAGACCAGTATTGCAATATTAGTCTGTTCTGCCTTTAAGCAGGTGGTTTCATGTGGCAGGCTGGAAGAGAGACTCTTTTTCTTCCCAGCTTTTGACAAAAAGATGACGCATATGACTCAGAATTAGAAGGGGAAATCTGCCAGTTTGCATCAGTTCCTTAACTTGTGGGCTGCTATTCACCACAAGAAAAATCAGTATACTCGCACCAGTGCTTCTTAAGAGATGAGGAGTAATCATTTCCTTCAGAAAGTGTAGGATGATTGGAGTGGGCCTTTCATACATTACACCAGGCTTTTCCTATATTCAGGTATTTTTCAATTATATAAAATTTTTCTAGAAAATAAAAAAGATAATTTTATTAAATGTTACATTTAATAATTATTATAGAAATCAGATATTATAGCTTAAGGTAGATCAAAAGCCAAGTGATTTGTTTCATGAAACTTCTGGTTTTTTAGCACTGAAACTCAGCTGTTATAGATCTCCAGATTCAAAAGGTAAGGCATTTTTTTGTATATTTTTTTAACCTAATTCCACATATCTGAATCTCCAGTTTCAGCTTTTAAGTAAGTTAGTAGGACTGAAAAAACAATAAAAATAGTAATTTTGAAGACAGAAGCCATCTGTTTTGAAGGGGAAAATAATTATTTGAAGTGTGGAAGATCTGTGTTTTCAAAATGTCTTGCCTTAGACCTGCTATAAAAGATAATGCAGATAATTCTGGTTCTTTCATATAGGTTTGGATTACAATGGAGAAACACTTCTTGCAAGGAGCATGCTGTCAAGTAACTTTTTATTTTTAAAAAATTCAGAATAAACTAGAGTAAATCTCTGCTAGTTTTCAGAGATTTAACATCTTTTAGGTTTGTGGGTATTTATTAGTTTGAGAGTACAATTCTTATTTTTTTTAACTACTTGTTTACTTTAAGTATTGGATTATAAATCCTTTTTCTTAATGTATTAACATCTAATTGATTCAGCAATTCAGCATGGTTTTACTTTAAGCTTGTTAGTGAAATACTGAAAATCAAGCTTAGTATAAAGCTAGAAGCACCCAGGATCCTTTTAATTTATTTTTTTTTTATTTTATTTTTTTTTTATTTTTGTGGATAAATTTCCTTTCATTTGTCAAAGCTATTTTTATTACTTTGGAAAAGCATGTTCTAAGTGAAGTTGGTTTTCTAGCTGGAAAAATTATATTTACCGTTTATTGATCTGTGTCAGCCTTAGAAAGCACCATTTTATTTTGTATTAGTTCAGTTCTGTGAGTAGTGGGTCTCATTGATGGGAAGTGGGGAGCCAAACAAGAAATGTTTTTGAAAGGGAGTACACAGATTTGTGTGTTAGATGGTTATCTATTAAGATTAGTAGGATTCTATTAATGTTTCATGGAGAGGTGGGGGAAAGATTGCTACACCAGCTACCACTGAATAAACAATAAGATAATCTGCACCCCAAGGGTGTTACGGACACCTGAAACTTCTGCTGAAGTGGCTAATTAAATAATGAAGTTGTAAAAATACAGCTAATGGCTGGAAAAGTAAAAGTAGCAGTTACTAGGAGGTGTTCCTCTGCTATTAACTAGTGGATTTCCTTAACAATTGAGTTGATTTCTTCAAACAGGTCAGTATCACCTTCATAAGTCATGCTGTTGTCTGGCATTTTATAGAAGTCATGTAGTGATGATGTTAAGAAAAAGACAAATTTACTGCCTGAGCCAGAAGGCAGGCTTACAAAAAGCAACTTCTTTCAGGACACGAAAAGCTCTTTGTTCTGTGGCCTTGGTCTTTTTGTGCTTTGACCCTTATTTTATAGCATTGTCACTCTGACCTTAAATCTTTGAAAGCAGACAAGCAGCAAATCTAGCCCTTTACAAGTGAGGTTTCATTCTGAGCTATGGGCCTGGTTTTCATCTTTAGGCATTATAGTCCCATACAATACTGAGATGTAACAAAATATCAGTTTAAGATTTGTGGTTTGGCATACTGTAAATAGTTATTATTTATATGTAAGGCAACGAAAAAAAAATGTTGCTCTGTTACTGGCCTATGGTTTGTAATTATTTACCAATTTGAGATAAGACAGCAACCAGGAAGGCAGTGTAGCTAATACTGACCAATATATTTTTCACTTTCCTAGAAGTACTTTGGAAACTGATCCTGTGCACAGACTATGAGGGTTTCTGCACAAACAACTTCAATATTCTATTGAGGACAAGAAATGCTTTGCTATACCTTTTAGAGTTAGAAGATTTGAACAGCAGTAATTGCATGGCCTTTCATAAAAAACTGCCAACTTAGGGGAACACAAAATTTTACACAAGGTTTGTGACTGTTACGTGAGCAAGTCTTCTGAGAACTTGATAAAACTAACTTTTCTTTTTTTGGTAAGAAAACCAGAGATTAATGAATGTAGTAGAGAACCAATAGTTGTTAGATTTTAAAGTTTTGGTTTTTTGAAATTTAAGGTGTTTAAAAGGAGAACCAGTTTTCCTGTCTTAATAACTTTACATTACATAGCTGGTTTGTATTGAACAGTTATTGTTGTTTGAAGAGGGATTGTCACGTTTTCTTTTATCACTAATGATTCTATACACTTCAGGTTTTGGAAACTTGAGCTATAATAATAGGATAATCTTTTCTGAATGTAATAGTATAATAATCTAAGTCTACATTTATTGGAGAACGTGAAAATATTTATCTTTTTTAATAATTTTTTTAATCTGAAAAGATGCTAGAAAAATTGTAATAGTCATACAGAAACTGAAGATTATATTCTAAGACAGATCTGGCTTTCTTTTAGATGATCCACTATATTTAGTTTTAATATTTTTTGTGATAATTGGGGGGGGAAAGAACATTTTAATTACTACTATAATGAAATATAAAAATTACTTGGTATAATTTAGAAATTAGTTTATTTGTTTTTCTTAATTTTGCATGTGTCCTTTCAAGCAGAAAGAATGCTGGTACAGATTGAAAGTGTTCACAGTTTTTCTTCCTGTGTGCTTGCCAAAGGTGCAGAGAAAACAGATTTTTAAAAGTTGTGTGCAAGCTATACCAGTGCAATCAATAGGGGTCTGGAAAGGTTTTCTGAAGTGCAACTTTTACAAACTCTGCTAGAACTTGGAGCTTGTTACACTTTACAAGTTCCCTGTAAAGTGTTTCATATAGCAATCTAGTTAATACATCAACGTCTGACAAAAAACTTTTTGTAAGCTGGGAAAAGAGGTGGGAGGGGGTTAGTCTCATTCAGTTTTAGTTTTAAGCTGCAGTTGATTCTAAAATACAATGATAATATACCAAACTGTACATTGATAAAGTTTGTGTGCTATATCAGCTTCCCGTAGTTATGCTTTTTTTAGCTAGCAGGCTATAAAAATTGACATACTGTACTTGTTTAAGTCAGAACTGACTACCTTTAGTTTCTTGCCTTTCACAGAAATCCATTGCATTCTGTTTGCTATTCATCACTCCACTAGAAGCATCAATATTGCAGAACCAAGTAACAGTTTTCACTTTGGTTTGTCTTCCTGAGTGCAATTGGTGGGGAGTGGGGGTGCACCTCATACAAATTAATACGTGAGTCAAGCTAGTATAAACAGTAGTTGGAGTCTTAGATTAAGTAAAAAGGGTGTAAAACAGAATTTGATGCTGGGAGTCCTTAACTGCACTTCTAAATTTCCAGGTATTTTTGTACTTCTGAATTTCTCAATGGTTTTACTTCCTGGTTTTTATTTTTAGCTGGCTTTGTTATTTCATGTTTATCTTATGCAGTAGTTCTCCAGCTAGTCTAAATCTGTTTGCTCATGATCCTTGGAGAGATGGCTGGACACATGATATAGATTCTCCAAATTTAGTAGCAGTAAATTTAAGTGATCAGCAGTCATCTGCTTTACTTTAGTTATTAATACTTCACATTGAAAAAAAATTTACTTCTCTCAGTCTTTTGCCATAGTTATATGGGGAGTATTGTTAATATAATCACGAAATAATGAACACACTTTTTTTTTAAATGTCAAAGTTTGTGCTACCAAAACTCTAAATTAGTGCTAGTTATCTCTGTTCAAATATTCATCTTTTTGTTCAGAGAATTATTTAAAGCATTAATTCTGATTTTTTTTTTACACATCTTTATCATCATCTTAGAAATATACAGCTGCTTGCTAGAAAGTATGGGAGGACCTATTATACATGGACTGTGTATATAAGCTTGGTCCTGGATTACTGCATCTCTTTGAGGTGAAGTGAGGCAAATTTATTTCTGTGTTAGAGTTATTTAATTGAAAAGAAAAACACATGCAAAATAATTGCTAGTTTAGATTTTTTAAAATTTATTTAAATTTATTTTTTCTCTTTAGAGCTGCAGTCTTAAACAGCTATTTAAAAATCTTGCTGTTACTTCAGGAGAAGAGCAATCAAGGTATATAGTTTACTATCTTAATTCTTCTTCCTCTGACCAGAAAATAGCCTCAATTAAGTTGAGTGAATTAACAGAGTATTGTACGTTATGCCTGAACAAAATAATAATGGAATAGTAGCTGAAAGTTCACTGATACCTTTAAAGTTAATGTTCTGAAATATTTCAGTGGAATTTTTTCTTCTTTTAAAAATTACATGCATATCATTTTAAAGGCTGCTGACACCACAAATTAGAAGGAAAGACAGTTTGTTAACAAATGAAGGAGTAAAATAATATACTTCTAAATCTTAGATTTAAGAATGAACAAGAGTTATAAATTTTAGTATGTTTGCAGTATAAATACTGCAGTGTTGAGTAAGCATATGACAAAAATAAAATGAAACTATTGTTTTGACTTGGAGAGAGGTGTGTAAACAGTGTATGAGCAAGATACAACTACATACACTTTTAGATCTGAGAATCTTAGAGAATGGAAATGTTCAGATTTCTTGGTAGTGAACAGTGAGATTATCTGTCTTTTTCCCAGATTAATTAAATAAAACCTTAAATGTATTTTCCAGTGTTGAACTGCCATTGTTTAACTGCCATCATGTTTATTCATATTTAGTGGTGTGTTAGTGACACTGAACTATGAGAGGAGAATTTGGCAAATCCACCAGCAGTTGTCCAAAAAGCTACACTGCAAAATGTTCTGTCTAACATAGAAGTAACTTACTCCATTAGTGGAATGCATAGAGCAGGGCACACTTGTCAAAGATGCCCCACTTCATGCTGTGCCATCTCAGTGCAAACCCTGTCTTAATTTCTGGTTAAACTAAGCTAACCTGGCAAAACTGAGATATGGACATGTGTAGTTGCTGGTGTCAGGGCTGTGGAGGAGAGTAGCACTGGTGGAGAAATGTAATGCTTTTGCACTGTGGAGCACTTAAGTCTTTCAGGTTCGCATTCAGTTTTCTAATTTTAATCTGAAATAAGGTTGGGAATGGGTCAAAATGAACAGTGAAGGAATAGCCTTGCTTTCATATTGGATCTGTGCTTTGTATAAATGAGTAAGGAACTAAAGCAATGGAATATGGTTGTGAGCAATGGTGTATAACACTATAGATGAGGAATAGCTTCTGGCCAAGAAGGGAATGCTTTGCTTGTATGACCAAAAGGCATGAGGTAAATATTTAATTTTAGATCATGTTCTTGGGTATTAAAGGCAACATACAGTGTTTTAATACAAAATCCTTGGTGTCTTTTACTCCAAGTCACTGACCTGTCAGTCAGATTGCAGGCCTAGTGGTACCTTCTGGATATAATATGTTACAAAGAGGTTTAAGGAGTTTATTAGTAGTTACAGTAGCATTTAAGGAGCTTATTAGTATGTTTAGTAGCCAGAATTGACTTGTAGCTGGTTTTCATAAGGTCGGAAAGACTGAGTTTGGCTTGGTGTTGTCATAAACTCTGAACTATAAACAATAAAAACCAAAAACTATATTTTATATTGGACTTGGTCTTTGATAAATCAACTAAGAAATACTGAAATCAAGGAAATGCTCCTTCCTTGCTTGGGAACACTCTAATTGCTAAAACAAGTGCAAATATATATACACACACTTCTCTCTTTTTTCCTTTCTTTTTTCTAACAGTTCCAGTACATTTTTTTTCAAAGAGCATTCCTGACTTGTGTATGTGAGTTGCTTCTGTGGAATTTCAGTTTTGCATCTTCATAATCCTTCTTCCTCAGCAGAGCTCTTAATTTTAGGGACTTGGGAAATGTAATGGAACTGCTTGCATATGTGATTCCTAGCTTTTATTGAGGTCTCCTTTTGTTTGTCAGTCTCTCATCCACAGACTTAAGACACAAGGATGGAGATAGGAGAAGCACTCTTGGTAACAACTATATTGACTTTATGACCAAAGCATAATGGTATACAGCTTTGTGCAGACATTCCTGGATTTCAATAGATTCCTGGCTCAGATATCAGTGCACTTGTTATCTTAGACTTCTTCTCATTCTTCTCCTGTTCCACAACCCCTTCTTCTCACATAGACTGCCTTCAATTTTATGTGAAATTTGCTTATTCTCCTTGCAGATTATGTCTATTTTAATAGCAATGTAAAAAGGATACAGTCACATTGTATTGAATTTTGGGTTGGTTGGTTTCTTTTGGGACATTTTGTAGTAAAGTTAAAAGAAAAAACAACAATAACAACAAAACACCTTCCAAAATAATTTTTTAAAAATGGAAAAACTCAAGCGGTCTGGAATCCTGTAATTCATGCAAGGTTTTGTGTTCATGTTTTGTATGGGTGGGTGGAATTACCTGCAAGTTTTCTTACTAATGTACTTTCTGTAGAAATTAGCATAATAATTCTGCCAAGTCTTAATTTCATGGTGTGTATAGTTTAATTTTAAAGGGATTTAGTTATGCAACAGGAAAAAAACTCTCCATACTTAAGGTAGAAGCTGAAATCAACCAGGCAGTTGAAAGAATAGTATCTGTTAAAACACATGGAGTTTCAAATGAAGAATTTGGCCTGAATGTAAAAATGAGAAATCCAAAAGTATTAAATATTACAGCTGTCTTATTTAAGTAATTTTCTTTCAGTCTTTTGAGGTAAATATACACGTACAAAACAATATTTTTTTCTTGCTAGAGGACATTTTTCATGCTCTTTTTCCAGAAAAGTTGAGTAAATCTTTTACCACTGGCTGGAATTTTTGCTTACATCTATCTTTATCTATGCCTTCCACATTACACATATATATGTGTGTGTGTGTGTGTATACACACATATATATGGTGGAGATTTTGTCTTTACTTTTTCTTCTCTTGGTTTATGCCTAGCACAGTTTCTGCAGGGGGGAGACCAGCTGTCAGAGCATACGTTTACAGTATAGGTTTATTTTGACTTTGCACTCCTCTTTAATTCACCATGGTAAGTTGGGTAAGTTGTGCCTATTTAATTTAGTTTGCTATTTTAGCTGTCTGATTTAAAAAACAAACATAGGTTGTAAGAGGTGGGGTGCGGATAAGTGTAAATAGAGCTGTGCATGTATAAAATATACTGGAAATGGCTCTTTGATTCCAGTTCCTAAAGTTAGCATTCCTATCTGGATAAGCCATATTGAAAGTGTTGCTTCTAAATGTAAATGTAAATTGTAATGTTACCTGTAAATGTACATTGGCAATCTCACTTTAATTGGCACATTTGTGGCAATGGACTCTTCTAACAGATATTGTCCAGCTGTAGTAGGAAGGGAGAAAAGAAAACTCCCAAAATTTTCCCAAAAAATTCCCAAATCTTTCCCCAATATGGCCTGCCAAATCTCTTTTTGTGCTTCCAGATAGCCCTGTTAATTTCCAGAAGTTGTCTGTCATGACCTGACTAGAAGGCTTATTGCAATGGAGTGGCATGCTTGGGTCCATGCTGTGTAAGTAGCTTTTGTCTTAACAGTTTAGTGTAAAAACATTAAAGAAAGCATAATTCATGTTATCTAGGGAACCAGTAAAAGGACTGCACACACTTAAATCTCTGACATTCTTTAGTCTAAGAAAATGATACCTAGCTGGGCCATGACTCCACATCTCTTGGCTACATCAAGTAAAGCAGCATGGTCAATTCTAGGCTGGGGCAGATGAACTCCTGCTCATAATAACAGATAAGTTACTATTCTTGCTAACAATTGCTTTGGGTTATAATTTTTTTTTCCTCTGAAATTAATTAAGGCTCTTTTGAGTATGTCTGCCCAAAAGTTGCAGTAAGGGTAAGATGCAGAGCTAACAGATGGCTTGAGGACTCATAGAATAATTCACAGAAGCTTATTTTGAAATTAGGTCTTATTCTCTTACATATGAAAGTTGTTGGGGTTTTCTTTTCACATCTGAGTTTCCAAATGACAAAAAGTCAGACTAGGAAATAACCCAGATTTTTTGCTTTCTTTTGAAATAAACATCTGCATAATCTTTAGTTTTTCTAACTAGACACACAGTTTTCCAGTTTGTGGTTCATATCTCATTAAGGTATTATGCCCAGATGACAATAAAATCTAGAGCTTCACTGTAAATAAACATTTACAGTGTAAATGTAAATAAACTAGCTTGGGTTTTCTAAACGTTTAGTAGTTCGTTAATACAACTGATGTTACTACATGAAAGCTAAAGTTCAATAAGAAAATTCTGCATTCATCTCAGAGTATGTTTCTGTTTCCTTGAAGCATTGTAGACACCTTGGCATAACGTAGCAGCACATAATGGTTTGTGGGTTTTGAAAAGGTGCAGGCCATATTGTGCTGCCTCAAAAATACAAGGATTTCATCACCCTGAAGAGAAATACCACTTATGTATTAGTCAATCTTGTGATGCTGATGTCTGTCATACTTTAGCAGCACGTAAATATTGGTGTTAAGACTGTAAATATCTCCAGTATTAACTGTGCTGCTGAAGTAAGGCTAGCCACTTCTGCACGCGAGTCGTGGAACAGGACATTGCATGTATTCCCTTATGCCTTTTTGTTGCTAAAAATTTATATATTGTTTGTATATGAACACTTTCTTTTTTTTATTTTCATTTATTCAGAAACTATATTTAAAGCTTCATAGTATCTGATGGTAAATAGACTAGGCATATATACAATTTTGCTTTGGTTTATGTGAAAACTGAACTTTCTAAAGAAGCCGTCTCAAGCTACACCTATCTAACAATACTTTGGTAAGTGTGTTTGTTTATATATTTAAAAACTACAAAAATTATGTTACTTTAATTGCCAACACATTTCTTTATTAAAACTCTTAAAACTGTGCTCATTTTTACAGTCTTTTCTAAATTAGTGGAACTTGGAAATATTTGGTCACGCTTTTAACAAAGAGCTCATAAAGAAAAAGTGTCTTTCAATTTTTTTAACAAAACTTATTAACCACTTCATTTCTTAAACCACTGGGCTATAGACAGGTAACAGTTTTATGGTTAGAAGTTTAGACTGTATATCTGACTGTGAATTTACTAATTTTTTTCCTCATCTTCCACTAAGATTTTTCTCTTGCAGGAAAATCTTTCATTGAGATGATTGAAATTGCTGCAGTGAGAATGGAAATTACTTTGGCTCCTTTCCTTTTAAAAGCTGCATGCGAGAACTGTGTGGTGAGTCAAATGTAGACTAATGGTTATGTAAATGTCACTAATTTTAGATACAGATCTGAAAGTGTGTTTCCTTTTAAGATTTTATTTTCTTCACTATCATGACTCAGTATCACTTGCTAATCTAATTTTATTAGCCCTGTTGTATTTCACCATTTAAAATACACATACGTTATTCAAAAAAGTGTATTTGACAGAGTCAATAATAGATGTTTTAAAATAAAGGAAAAACTCTTATCTGCCATCAAGATTTGTTTTGGTTTTAGCCTTCACAGAACTGCTACTGGTGCAGTTGCACAGGTACAAACATGATGGATGAATATGAATCCAAGTTGTTATAATTCATTTGTTTGAATTATTTTACCATATTTCAGAATTTCAGATTGGTAAAAATTGTTTACTACTGCTATGGATTTGAACTGGCAAAATTACTCTAATAGCTAAAATTTCCGATTTAGTTCAGACCTGAGCAGTTCTCAATAGCATAGCTATGCAGAATTAGATAGCCTACAGCTTTTCATAAAGAACATTGATATGCACATTTACCTACTACATTTCTCTTAAGATACATGACCAAAATGAGGTTGAGTACTTAGAAAAAATATCCTATCTGGCTCAAAGTTGGATAGCCTTCTCTTGAGTTTCATATTTAGCATTAAGGAACTGCTAAATATTAAAGATCTGCAAAAGCACTTCAGTCGTTTGAAGACAGAAATGCTTGGTAAGACCTTAAGGGTCTCTGCTTTTTTTTCATCATGCTGCAGACTGGTACTTGCAGCAAGCCCATCAATTCAGTTGTTCTAGTAGATCTAGTATTTTAATGTACCAAGGATTTTTCCCAGGGACTTCATGAGTAGATGTGAATCTAAAGAGCTTTGTCAAAGTCCGGTGGCCAAACTGTTTCTTCCTGACTACTTCATTTGTGCTCATGTTGGCCTTTGTGCAAAGAGTGAAACAGACAGTGCTTCCTTCTGGTTCACCATGCAAACTCCTATCACTGGCACAAGGGCAGGAAATAGCAGGAAGCAGGAAGAAGCAGAAGGGCAAAGGTTGGAGTGCCTTGTTCAGTGGCCCTAGCAGCACAGAATAGTTCAGTGACATGGTGAAAACACAGTTTGAGCATTTGCAGAACCAGAGTTCAACTGAGGAACCAAAGTTCCTGTCTGGATAAGAAAACTACTTCAAGTACTTATGAAGGCCTACTCATATGATTCAGTTCCTAAACCTTTGAAAAGGATGTTACATTTCTCACATGGTTCACAGGTGGCTTAATATTAGCAGTTATATTTTCTAGAGGTTTGCCTGTATGGGTGGTGCCAGATACTGTGGCTGGATCAAACTCACTTCATGCTGCAGCTCGGGGGTCCTAAGGACTGTGCCTGATGTAAGAAAGGAAGGCTCAGTGTTTTCAGTTCAGGTGCTTGTTTTCTGCTAGGCTTAGGACCTGTATGGGGAAAAGATGCTTAATTCACATAAAAAGGCAAGAAAAGATAGTCCTGCTTGAAAATAAACTGAGAGAGACTAATAGCTGTATATGAGTGGAGACAACTAGTTTTAGGAGCATGTCTAAAAGTGCAATGTTAAAAGGTTGGAGCTGAGAACAAATACAGGAAGGATAGATCAGATGAACTGGAAAATCAGAAGGATTGAAATACGTTGGGCAAAGATTTGGGGGTTTGATTGTTTATTGAAATTGGAAGAAGCAGTAGCCTGACACAGAGGATCTGGCGTGAGGCAAAGAGAGCAAGTCAGGCTTAGAGAAAGAGGCTTGCACTCCTCAGATGATTCCTAACATTCACGGAAATGCTCCGCTCTTCAGATCCAGAAGGGAATACAGACTGTTAAGTGGTAGCTTTTGCTGTCATATGGGAAATCACTGTCAATTTCACCCCCTCTCATTGTATTCCAGAGAGAAGAGGGCAAGCCTATTAGTACCCTCAGCTACTTCATGGATTTTGGCCCTGAAAAGAAATTTCAAAGTAAGAATAGTTGAGGTTGTAAGGGAGATCTCTTGTTAAACAGGGTAGTTTCTTTAAGGCTATGTCCAGTCAGTTTTGAATATATTCAAGGATGGAGACTCTGCAGCCTGTCCTGTTCAGCTAGAATTTCATGCACTTTCTTTCTTACCTGCTGCCTCTTGTCCTATTTCTGGACAGAGAAGAGCCTGGCTATGTTTTCTTTCCTCTCCCGTACCCCCACCAGCAGGCATTTGGAAACATTGCTGAGATCACACAAACACAAGCCCTTTCTTCTCCAGTCTGGAGTCTCAGCTCACTCAGCCTGTCTTCATGTGAAAGATTCTTCAGTTCTCTCATCGTCTTTGTGGAAGTAAATAAAATGCTTCATCTAATAAGGGGAATTAGAATTCAAAGGAGGAAATGCTTTTTTTGGGGGGGGGAGGGGGAAACAAAGCAACAGCTATTAACTGTAAAAAGAACAAGAAGATCACAAAATGAAACATTAAGAAGTTATCTAACTCCTGCTTTAAGATTCTGCAATCTTCATTTGCCCCCTTGTGTCAGTATACTATGAAGCAATCTTCATGATCACACGGAATGTTTAAATCTATTGATAGGGTCTGCCTGTGGTGCTGGGCTGGGGAGGATGTTTGTGGCCTGTGCAAGCAAGAAGCCTGATGTTGCTATAGGTGCTGCAGAAATTAGTAAAAAATTCTCTAGGCAATGGAACAAATGGCTGCAAGTAGAGAAGACAATGTCTTCATGGTTATGTCAAGTGAGAATTCCTAAGAACTGGATGTGATGTTTATTTTTCTGCCTGTATTCTTGCATGATGCTGGGCAAGTAACCAGGCCATTGTTTCTGTAGCGTGTACATTGCGCTTTGCTTTAGAGGTGTCTTGATTTAAGACTCGCGTCTGAAAGAAACACCGGTGGTTCACATTGGTAGCTGAGCTTCTTAGGAGTTGTCATTTGAATTAAAATACTCTGAAGTTATGTCTGCTGACAGTCTCCTATCTTCTTAAAGAGAACTTCAAACTGTAGCATACTATGATAGCTTCTACACGTTCATGTCACATTTAAAGTAGGGGTAAATGGACACAGCCCTTGAAGGGCTGTTAGCTACTTTTGTTTAGTAGCTGTACTACAGTAATGCATTGCCTCATGGAATTTTCTAGGGCATTTATAATTCTGATTTCAGAGGAAGAGGTGAGTACTGCGCATCTTTTAAAGATCAGATCTGCAATAAACTTTCCTTGTTACCAGCTCAGGCTGGGAAGCAGAGTTTCTGTGCTGTTTATTCATGGCCTGTTTCTGCAGTCCTGTGAACTCCAAAATTCTCTGATTTGTGTCCTGTCTTGTCACTGATTCATTTTGCGAATATAACTCATTATTACACCTGTGTGTGCCATTTTTTTGCTTATCATTTTTGTAGGCAACATCGTCAACATTGTGCAAAATCTTCTATGTAGTAAAGGTAATGCACATGTTTGAACTTCAGCATATTTGACAATAAATTTACCTGTGAAGATCTATTTTACAGAAAGAATGAGCTATTTAAATTGTAACAATTTCTTAATGTACAGTGGTAAGCACTGCATCTCTAAAAATGTAAAGTAACTTATACCTAAGTATTTAGGACTTCTACTGCCATTTTCTTCAAATTTCAAAGGCAGTTTTCTTGGTACTGCCTACAGCAAATTGCTAAATGAGCGTGGTCTGTACTAGAAATTTGGATACAGTGATCTGAAAATGTTTCAGCTTTTGCCTTAGTCATGATATCTTAAGTATAGGGGAAGGTCTCTTCTAATCAGGTAGCCACATTAGCAGTAATGGTTGGATTTGAAGTGTTTAGACTCTCTTTATCTTTATCACAACCTATTGTCACAGAAGTCACAAGAAATGCTAGAAATATACCCAAAGTGGTGAGCTGCTATTGTACCAGTTTAACAGCAGCAACAATTCTTCATATAAAAAACAAACAAAACATTTAAAATGTATTTGAAGGAAAACTTATGTCTGAGATGTATGCAAATCTCCTTTCTAAGGTGGCAGTTGTAATTGTATCGCAATAAAATATTTAACTATTAAGAGAAATAAAAAAAAATGGAAAAATGCAATGGCATGAGTGACATTGTTTATCTTTCTGTGAGGGGGATAATAGTCATCGGAGTACTTATTTATCACTCTAAATAATTTATCACTCTAAATAGTTTATTTCTGTTAGAAGTTATTTAATGGTTGTCAGGTGCAACTCTTACTTTTTTCCATATTTTATTCACTTATAAAAAATAGCTCTGTATTTTTTAATAAATAAAATTAAATTTCTTATATTGCTCCTGCCTCTTAATGTAGAATTTGAACCTTTATGTTCAAAAGTTCTGAAATTACATATTAATTATAGCAGCGTTTATCTAGTTTGTATCTTCAATCTGAATTATACAGTGCATAGTAGGTGAAGGCTTAGTTTCTCTTGAGAGATAGGAATAATATATCCATAGTGTTTTCCTCTGCTGTTTCTAGCTATAGGAGTCAGACATGGATAGAAAGCTTCTCATTTCCCTACATTTCTGCAGGGCACGTATGTGGCTTTATTACCCATAAAGGAACATACTTTTAGCAGGTTTTATATTTTTAAGTTGTTTTAAAAGTAAAACATTTTGAAATCTCTCAACAAATACTCAAATAAGCCTTAAGTATTAAAAAATTGAAGTATATAAGGCATAAATTATAGCATAGAAAGTCTCAAATGTATAAATTTTTAATGTTTTATTGAAATAAAGGCAAAGAAAGAGCTTCATGGGTTATTACAGTATTTGACCAGCTAGAATAGTCAACATACAACCATACAAGACTATGGTTCTACAACCTTGTGATTCTTGAGCCAGACAAGTTTGGGAATGAGTTTTCTTGTTTCTTTCACTATTACCCTAGCTCTCATATGTCTTTGGTGGTTTCACTGAATGACTTTAGGTTCGTTTTTGGTAAACTCAGCTAGCTGAATGTGCTTGCTGTAAGCAACAGTGCCAGCACCAAGAAAATACCCTTCACTCCTGAGACTGGCACTTCAGTTTTAAAGTCCATTTACATTGCTTAAATCTCTGTAAGGACTATTCGGGGCCTAATTCTTCCTTTCTTGACAGTACTACAGACAGACTTTGCCTATCTGCTCTTTAAATCAATATCAAAGGATCTAAAAACATTTTCGTCTATCTCTTTTCTTGTACAGAAGATTAGTATCAACATATGAAACCAGCACAAAAATGCTCATATAGATATAGCTTCTTAGCATCTGGAAGCAGCTGTGATATGCCTTTCCTATTATCAAGACAAGTCTCCCCCTTTTTCAACAAGCATTATCTGTTATTTTCAGACACATCTATAAATACATTAAAGCTATATTTTCCATCTATAATGGAACTTCCAGATCAAAAATATGAGATTTGCAGTAGTATGAGACAAAGATGCACAAGAACTCTAATATTTTGGAGGTATGAAATCTGTTAAATGACTTGTTCTTCAACCAATTTTAGGAAGTGTGCATGAATGGTAGGTTGTACAGTCAGAAAAAGGATTTCACTGCAGATTTGGTAAAAGCATGTAGCCAGACAGCCCCCTGTTGGTTGTATTGCTGTGGAGGTTCTAGAATGGAATTATGCTTGAAATCATCTATTCATTGCACTCAACAAGCAATTTTTTTCAATCCCATATCACAAATAGAGAAAGTGTAGGGAAAAGAAAAATGTGTGTGCTTGTAAAAACTACCTTTGAATCAAGTTTTATCTCTGGTGTATGAGAAGTGTTAATCCTTGGATAAATAGAGTGCTTGCACACAGTTTCTTAATGCCTTTATAGAAATTTATTTTTAAATTACTGAAGTAAAAATGTAGAAAAGTACTTTGTCCTTGTGATAAACCTTAAGACTGGCATGCTTTAATATCGCATTTACAGTCTGACTAAGGCAAAGTATTTAGATCAAGTTCTGTGAAGAATGCAGGGTTTTAAAACATAAAAGTTTGTAAGCTGGCAGTGAACTAACCAGGTACAGCCTTATTAAAAGACTGAGACTCTTGTAGGCACATCTATGAGAGCTTCTGCTATTTAACAAGGTACAGTTTTACCAAGAGTCTTGGGTGTTTTTTAATCACATTTGCTTTTCTTTAAGATGTTTTTGTACGTGTTCTAAGTTGCTACCAATGCAACTAGCTGCATACTTCCAGTTAGTGTTTTCTCATATATTGAGAAACTGAAGAAATTCTTCTTCAAAATGAAATTAATGTTTTGTGCTGACAATTGCAGCATACTCATTAGGCATTTTGGCTTTTTTTTTTCCCCAAAGGTTTTGTAAAGAGCACCTAAAATCTCCCTTGTAATGGTCATTGTATATCCATGTAGTGATGGAAGATACTAGGTACTGTATGAAATGTAGTACTGAGTGACACAAGGATTCTAGAAAGAGCTCTGTCACAGAGGTACAGCATCTTCTGCTCTGAGGTAAACAATACAGAAGTTCTCTATTTCTGCATCAGGTATGGCCAAGGTTATAACGCCTCATCTTCATTTAAGGAATTTGGTTTGTGGCTGAAGATCCATAGCTGCAACAGTGCGAAAGAAACCGATGTGACAATTAATTTTCTACTACAGCACAGAAGACTAGCATGATGCCAAGAAAGCCACAGTGCTGGAGGACTTTTTCTTACTCTTAGAACACATTAAAAAAATCAGTGATCAGATGTCTTTGAACAACTGGCAGAAAAAAGAGGGTAAGGCTACATGCTGTGATTGAAAAGGGGGAATAGGAAAGATGGGGACAGAACAAAGAACTGGTTTAAAATTGTCACACTTTCATAAAATGCTTCAGAAGAGTTTTAGGAAACTGCCTGAAACAATCTCAAGGCAAGGGGGATCTTCCACAAAACAAAAAACCTGGGTTTCAGA
The DNA here is from genome assembly GCF_048771995.1 of Taeniopygia guttata. Taxonomy (NCBI): domain Eukaryota; kingdom Metazoa; phylum Chordata; class Aves; order Passeriformes; family Estrildidae; genus Taeniopygia; species Taeniopygia guttata. The sequence continues at coordinate 61,266,267 of NC_133024.1, read as the reverse complement.
AGCCTGAGGAGATTCAAGTTCACATCTCCTGCTTCTGAAAAAACACCCTGTTGAAGTTGCCCACAGATGTTCCCCATCTTTCATGTTAAATCAAGGATATGTGCAAAAAAGTCACAAAATTATTTTGTTCAAAGGTTGTTGGCAGTGATAACTATTGCTGTTAGCAGATGAAAGCAAGCTGCAGGTAGGATTTCAAAGGGTAGTGGAATTTGCTTTTATTGGCCTAACTGTGCAGTTCCTTGCATGTTGCATATTTTTTTCCTAAGATGTTTCCTGTAATGGTAAAGTCAGCATACAATAAATATAAGTACCTATTAAAGCACACTAAGGAATACCTTATGTTTCCAGTAGATTAACACTGAAATAATGAAGTATTTGTGAATCGCATCACAGTCCTCTATTATGCCAAATTCTGGATTTTATTACTGAAGAGAGCACCAGTAAAGGTGGCTTTTAACTGCCTTATTCTCCTACATTATCTTAATCTGCTGAAGATGGAAAGCAGGGAGCAACATTAAAGAACTTCACGGCTATTCAGCAACCAGCAAGGGGACTTGCCTCTTCCCTCCTGCGATCTACCCTCAAACTGCTTTCTTTCTGTGCTTGAAGCAGCTTTTTGAGTCTTTGGGTTTCAGAGGTTTTTTGTTTTGGTTTTCTTCACAGAAGAGTTTACATTCCCCCCCATAAATTAATAGCATAGGTAAGAGCCTGTTTTAGGTTGAAGAAGATTCAAATAACTTATCCTGTTCAGAAAAATTAAAAAATTTTCTTACTCTTCTGAGGAGTAATTACTCCATTCCCAAATAAGGGTTGAACTTCAGGACTTCCTCATGGTTCTTGGAGTATCTTTAATTTTTAGTTTGTTTAAGTAATTCTAGTCACTTGGAACATCCAGATAACTTGAAGAGCTGTTATAGTGTGATCCCATTATTTTATGCTTATTCAAGCATAAATTAAGTAGCCTGAGAAAGCACTACCTTTTGCTATGAATGTATCTCAGTTTCCTCTAAAACTGCATTTTTTTCTCTTTTGCTGTGAACAATTGCCCAGAGCACTGGACATTTTCAATCATAATTGATAGAATCCTAATTTTATCTCTAGTTTTTTTCATGTGTAGTGCAGGATTTTTTTTAAAAACAGCACCTTCTTCTGGTGATTTATGGTGTTTGAGTTTCTCAGGCTTTCAGTAGGCTCTTCTTTTGAGACATCTAGGCCTGGGGAAACTACTGTAAATCCCCATAAGGCACATCCTTGAGATAGGAATTTCTCTGTCCCCCTTTATGTTAAAACCAAATAATTTATATTGAACTCCTTTACCAGTGGCACTTTCTTTCATCTGCCTCTGGGTATTACATAGACAAAACTAAAAAATATCCTCCTGAATTCTAGCATCTTTAAAAATACATGTAATTTTGTGTGTGTGTTGTGCATTCATACGGGGGTGCTCCATGCAGCCATCAGTACCCATGAGTACCAATAGAGTAGAACATTTTTCAGCACTTGTGAAAGCAATAACTGCATTTCTTTGTGCAAGAGTAGTGTTAACCATACCCTCATTCTTCAGGCTAACAGTGACTACAGAGAACTTTTCATTAGCCAATGACATTAGTAATTTTATTTTTCACTAATCTTGATTAATTTTTTCTAACTTTCATTTCTTACTTGTTTATATTAACACTTCAATAACTGTTAAGATGTGGTTTAGTTAAGAAACTGTAGCATCTCTGGTTTGTTGTGTTTGGGTTTTTTTCACTTTGGTTGGAGAAATTGCTTCAGCCGAAGAAGAATTCCATGTCTGTGCATACCCCATGAATGAGCACGACCTCCCTAGCATTCAGACATTTGCTGTGTAGTGTAGTAGTGTCATTAAAGACTGTCTACATAAGATACACGTGATGCTCATCAACTCAAGTAAAGTGTATCTTCTAAGAGGGTTGAGCAAGCAAAACATCTTGCCTCAAGATGTCACAAGTGATACCGGCACCTGGCCTCTGGTTCTAGTTTGCCTGAGCAGAAACACTTGAGAAAGACCAGAGCTCTTTTGCTTTTCTAACTTCTTGTCCTAGGCTGTCAGCAAGTCTCCTAACATGGCTAGACCTTGATTAGATGGAGACAAGGAACAGAACATTTGCAAAACAGATCCTGATTTTATCCTACATAAATTCTTCTGAAGTTAAGCACATTTCAGACCTGGGAACACCAGGCAGTCCAATCATACAGAGCTGGAATTTTCACAATACAGTGCTCTACAGTTCTTGGATTCCTTGTCAGCCATAATTCTAGAGAAATTATCAGTAACAATGTGGCACCAAAATTATAGCAAGGTTGAGTAACTTTTGAATCCTTGAGCTTCATCAGAGAAATCCAGCTCCTCACTGTCAAATCAGGCTCAGAATCATCCCTCAGAAACTCCAGTGGGTGTCTGGCCTTCAGTGTTCATTTAAATATTCTCTACTCTGCTGGGTCAGAGACCATTTTTTATAAACTTCTGGCATCCTGTAGAACTAGTTCCATATAAAATACTCCTGTGCTTAGTCAGAACCAGAAGACTGGAAAGTTCTGTAGAGTTCTGTTTAGCTGGACATCCTACACCAGGAGAGGTAGGTGTGGTTCACGCTAGGGCAGCTTATGGAGATGGGAACATCCTGTATTTTTCAGCATCTCAAAGATTCAGAAGCATTAAGGTTGGAAAAGACCTCCAAGATCTCTATCCAACCATTAACCAGCACCACTATGCTTGCCACTAAACCTTATCCCCAAGTGCCACACCCACATGCCTTTTGACCTCTCCAAGGGATGGTGATTTCACCACCTCCCTGGGCAGCCTGTTCAAATGCCTAACTATCCTTTCAGTGAAGAAAGTTTTCCTACTATCCAATCTAAACCTACACTAGCACAACTTGAGGCCATTTCCTCTCATCTTGTCACTTGTTATCTCGGAGAAAAAACTGGCACCCACTTTGCTACAACATCCTTTTAGGTAATTGCAGAGATCTTGTTTGTTGTTCCAGGCAACAAGTGACAGGATGAGAGGAAATGGCCTCGAACTGTACCAGGGAAGGTTTAGGTTGGACATGAGGAGAAATTTCTTCTCAGAAAGGGTGATTAGATATTGGAATGGGCTGCCCAGGGCAGTGGTTGGAGTCATCATCCCTGAATGTGTTTAAGAAAAGATTGGATGTGGCACTTGGTGCCGTGGTCCATTTGACAAGGTAGTGTTCAGTTGGTCATAGGTTGGATTCGATCTCAGAGGTCTTTCCCCAGCTAATTGATTCTGTGAAAGCTGCCTTCTGTGAAAGTTGCCTCCAATGACAGCAAATACTGACACCTACAGCAAAAAGATGCTGAAGTTTTATCTCTGCTGCAGAAAGAATTACCCTGAAAAAGAGGGTCTCAAATAGAGTATTATTAGTTAATATTGCAAATGCTAATTTGAAATTGTAAGAATTGCCACAGACATCTAGAAAGGAATTTAGATATAGTGCAGTAGAGAGCCTTTATGGCAGTAATGACATTTCCAGAGAGAGACATCTTGATAAGAAGTATTTCTTTATTAGTTTTCTGAAGCACAATGACCTATTCAATGCTTTGCATTCTTTTTGTATAGACAGGGTTGTACACACTCTTCTTAGGTCCCCAAGACAGGTAAGCACCAGTTGCCAGCTACAGGTATCAGAAGCACATAGGCTTTCCAACCCTCCAGGCCTACATGCCCTCCGGCAAAGCAGCACAAGACTTAAAGAGGGGAAAACAAAAAAAAAACTTCCTTGTGTGTTGCAGTTCACCTGCTTCCTCCTCCATATGGCAATGTGTGACTGCACCAGAACACTGGAATGTTTTTAAAGTTGTACCTCTTCCTTTCAAGCACTGAAATGGTTTTATAATGTGTTAAAGCCTACCAACTGTCACAGAGATTTGTGTATTCTATTTTAGTCACTCATTGACTCCTTTTGGTCACAGGGTGTTTTATGAGAGCATGTTAGATCATTAGTAGCACTGGTTCTTTTCCTATGTAAAAGAGATTCTCTTTCTAGCTCTTAAAAAGGGATGGGGAAGGTGGTAGTGAGCCAATTCCAGTACAGTATTCATTTTGGCTGTCCCAGATCGAAAGAAATGTAAATATGTACAGCTGAAAGATGGGATACTGAGAAATGTTTTCAGCCAGCAGTTTATCGCTACCAAGTTAGAAAGCCCTGATAGCTCTGAGCTTTCAAAACAGTTATTTCCACACTATTACCCACTCTGCCTGAAGGAACTGTGTGGTCTTTCTGGCAGGTATCATTGCCTCCAGTATAAGACCTGCATACTTGTCACTGCCTATTTCAGAAGAACAAAAACCCACATATGTGTGCATGTCCTGAACACTCCGTAAGTGATCTAAGAACTGTCATTACATCCTTCACTGATGGCTTTGTCTTGGTCCTGAGGGTAGGAAATAAGTCAGCATAGATCCCTCCACAGAACAGAGATGATCCAAACCATAGCAGTCTGATGTTCCATTAACCTGTGACTTTGCATAACATTCAGCTTTTCTGTTCAATCTCAGAGCCTACCTCAGAAGCTCATTGAGAGCATGGATCGTGGGTCAGAGGGTGGTGAGACACTGGCACAGGTTGCCCAGAGAAGCTGTGGAAGCCCCATCCCTGGAATTGTTTAAGAGCAGGTTGAATGGGGCTTGAAGCAACCTGCTGTAGTGGAAGGTGTCCCTGCCCATGGCAGAGGGGTTGGAACCAGATAGTCTTTAAGGTTCCGTCCAACCCAAACTATTCTGTGATTCTAGAGGTCAGACTTTCAAAAGCTTAGCACTAGACACTGTTACAGCACAGTTTATGAGGGCAAACTGTAGCCAATAGATGAGTTGCTCAAGTGTTCCTGTGCCTGCCTGGGTGTTTTCCAGCAGGGAGTCTCCAAAAGATGAATCTTGCAAAAAGATGATTGTTTGCCTATCATTTTTTCCAACATGTATTTGTAGAGATTTTGGGACTGTATATGGACAGTGAAGTCTAGATTGCACTATCACAACTATCACACTTCAGTTGTCAAAGAAGTCTTATTAAATAGGGGAAGAAACCAGTTTTAGCCTAACCAATGATGGAAGAAGCTTCTGTTACATCAGGGACCATGCAGATACAATGTTTCACTTACATTCTTGACATGGCCATATTTAAGCTATTAATGTGTTCTGGAGATCCCCAGTTTACTGAGCCATCTTCAGAAGATAATGTTTTGAACAACTGTAGGTAGCAAATAAATATTATATGGCTTAAGGATAATAGAATTGCAGAAAATTCTGTCATCCTTAAGCCATAAAGGTAAACCAGTCTGTCCCAGGAAATATCTTTCCAGTTTATGGAAAATTAGGAACTTACTAACAGGGTTAGTGCTCACCATAGTGCAACCGGCATTGAAACAAAGGCCACCAACAGGGCATACCACAGCATACCCAGGAAGTATTCAGTAGGGTTATCACCCCAGCACTACCAAAACAGTGATGTTATTCTGATCTTCAAAGTTTATCTGACTTCCAAAAGCTTAGCTTCTGTTTCCAGGTGTGAGGTATCAACATGACTAATCCATCTGATGTCTGGATCCTGAAATGTTTCACTTCACAGCACACATACAGAAATTAGCTCCTAAAGAGAAATTTTCTTCTTCAGTTATGTGAACTATTACTGGAAGATAGTCTATAGATGCATTAACCTAACACATTGGAAATTAAAAAAACATCCCTGTAGTCTCATGAACATTTAAGTCTCCTGTCCATGTTATTCTGTGCCATTTCCAGGTTTGTATACCCACCCATTTGTTCACCCCTGTGAGATCTGCTTTTCCTTGTCCAGTGGCATTGACATTTCTGGCAGCTCTGTCCTCTCCTCAAGACAGTAAGTTGTGTCTCTTTGGTCCCACAAAGGCTATGACACTTTCCAGCCTGATTTTATTAATTTACTTCCTCTCTGTAATGGGAAGGAAGTGAGCTTGCCACCTTCTGTGGATCTCTGCCTGCCCTTACTACATAGCCCCTTCCTCTGTTCTACCAGAACCCAGCTGAGGAGCACACTGAAGACATAGTAAAAACACAAAGATTAAAGGATGGAAGGATCAGCATGCCTTCCATTTATTGTTGAATACAACATTGTAAATAAACCGGTATGTCAGCAATTATTTTATTACTCAGTTTAGATATCACTGGGGAACAAAAACAAAAACGCTAAACGAGCCTTTTCAGAAGGCCCTCAATGAAAGCTACAAACTGCCTTTGAAATTCAAAGAAAACTCAGTTCCTGACTCCAAAGTACCAGTAAAACCCCAGACTTGATGTTTCCAATCTATTGCCTTTTTTTTTTCCAATGGAGAATCAGGATGGAACAATGTTGCAATATTTAATTCTTCAGCAAGCGCTCATCTGACTGCTGTAACAGTAACTTACTTAGAAAGCAAAGTCCTAAATTAAGTTTTACAAGAGATTTGTACACTTAGTTTCCAACCTTTAGGGCTACATTCATCATCCTTCTGACCAGAAAGAAGACACCAATTATTGAACCATTCCATTAGATTGAAAACAGTAGAAATGGAGAAAGGATTCTTGAAAAAATTTGCACATCAGATCACACTTCAGGAGGTTATTTCAGCATAAACTACATGATAAGAAGTCAGATTTATTTTTATTTTATATGATGACTAATGATTTACATCTCACCCACCCATTTGAGAATATTCAGGGCTCCAGCCAGAACCAGACTATTCAAATCATTGTTGGGCCATCCATTTACTAGTTACAACAAGGCCTTCTGTGACTAATTATGGTCTGACTGCAGCAGGAAAGGCAGCTTCAAAGAATGGGAATTTTCAGACACACTGGCAGTTCCCTTGGTTCCCAAATTCATTATTTATGTTGATTACATTGAGTTGACAGATTTAACTGGGCTGCTGAAGATATGGTCAAAGAAGCAGGGTCACTCCCTTCCCTTTTATTGTCTTCTGAAAACATAAGAGTCATATGCATCTGTCACTAGAGAGAGGAAGTTCTCCATCACTGGACTTCATTTGGGATTTTATAGGCTGTTTCAGTAGCATTTGGGAATAGATCAATATAATATGTGGTAGGGAGTTGTATTTCTTCATGATGCACTGTAAATCTTTTATTGAAGATAGTCCCACTGTTTATTGTTGAAAATTGATAAAAATAAACCTTGTAAAGTTAAAACCTGGCAATGGATCAGCACAAATCAGAGGGAAGTAGTAAGAGGCAATGTGCCTCCCTCCTCTTGGATAATTCCCAGCTTGTTTCTCAAGGAATATTTAGTAACACTTTCCAGCAATCTAGGAACATTTTTTTTAAAAAAAAAAAGTTATTCAAAGTTATGAACTCTGTTGTGAATTCAAACAGGACTTTTGATCTACTCTGGTGGCTTTCTGGTACTGAATTCAGCTGTGGATCAAAACAAAATACCACCCAGATTATGCTGGATGTACCTGAGACTTACGCACGCAAGAGACTGACATAAGCACATCAGCCTTGCTTGGGTCAGTTTAACAGAGTTATTTTTGAGTATTGGAAAGCTGGAAACCAACCAAAATAGGTAGAAACTGGGAAAAGTCCACTGGGCAGAAAAGTTTCCCCACAGTTAACAGAAGTTACTCTCATTGGGCATGATGCAGTTATTCCAGCATCATTGTTTTTCCCTATGGCTATTAATTCCTCATATACAGCATTGTAGGGAGGATCTTCTACTACTTCCATGAAATTCAATCATGAAGGTAAGTGAAAAATGGTTTGGAATTATTTAGTAAAGGAGAAAACTTCCTGGTACTATGGCCAGCACAGAGAGAACAGTCTTGGTATCTAAGATACTATCTAAATAGTATCTTAGTCTATGATATCAATTTATAGAGCTTTATTTAAACATCTATTCTTAATTATCTATACACTCACATGAGTGCTGACTGCAGAATCTATAAGAATGCAGTGACTGCACTTCCCAAAGAAACAAAAACCCTCATGAACTGTCATTGAAATCAATACCCAAAGAACAAGAAGTTATTTCACAATAGACTCTGTTCTTCCTGGTATCAGCAGGATACTGAACAATTCAAGTGGTAAATAAATGACACATCCCTGAAAGGGATAAGTACAACATGAGAGACTTCCCAGTGTTTGAAGAAGCAGGCAAAAAGTTACTTAAAAGCACCAAAAATGTCACCCATCACTAGAAAAGGAAGTCAACATAGTTACACGGTGCAAGAACAGGGAGATGGAAAAAGTGTGTAGTACCTCTATCCTGTTGGGACATCCAACTGGCATCACAAGATTGTACTGGCAAAGCCCTTAACAGTCTTGAATATAGAAACACAGGATGACACACAATAATAAAGGAGGGAAAAGTGAATAAGATGAGAAAGTATAAAGCAAATGAGGCATTGTTTATCTGAATCATCTGCCTTTTGCAAATCCCGCAAGCTATCACCTCATTTTGGATGACCTGCCATGTAAACTGCAGTCCCTGTGAGTGGGACAGGATGATGGTGCTGCCTCATCATTCAGTTTCTTTTTCCCCTGTGGCTCTGCCTGCTACAAAACCACAGAGAGGTCATTGTGAGTGAGGGACAGGACTGCCCCAGCACTGTGGCAGTTCCTTTCTAGCATTGCAGGCAGTGGAACATTTTGCACATTTCTGCTGAATCCAGGGAAGAATAAAAAGGCAAATACAGCAGTGAAGTTTACTGAAATCAGGAAATTTTGCACCTTCACAGGAAAAAAAATGAATTCTCTTGAGAAAGTTGGCAATGACTTGAAGAAGCAGATTATGTCAGGGAAAACAAATTACTTTTATTGGAAAATAAAAGTCTAAATGTCTCAAAATCCCATTCCCATTTAAATCAAAAAGAGAGCTAGATGTGAGCAATCAGAGCTTCTGGTTCTGTCACATGTAAAAGCACAACCAAGTCACCTACAACACACTGCTAGTCTAGCAAAGATTGTTTGTGAGATACCAGAGTTGAATTCCCTGCCAAGGTTTGGGTGGAGGTACTCAGTTTAGCACATAATCTGGTTGTGACAAAGCAGCTTTTAAAATCACTCAGACCTGTAGATCCTAACAGCTGAATTCACTTGTACAGCTGTTCCCTTCTGTGCGAATAATTCTGCTCAGTACATACCACACAGTCTGCTCTCTGCTACAACCTTGCTTGTTTGGGGCTTCAAAAGGGAAGGAGCAGTAAAAGCATTGGCCACTATTTCTAAATTCCTGCCTTGATGCCTGCAGGTTACACTGCATACCACTTCAAAGAGGGCACAGAAAATTTGCCATCCTGACTCAGCAACACTTTGCAGTAGCATGAATAACCTTGCAAGGTGAAGGCATGCTGAAGATCCTCCTAGTAAATCAGTGCTATTTTTACATTAATTTGTCTGCAAATAAACATAATTTCACCTGTTCCTCCATAATTACTGCTATTTAGTTGTATCTTGAAGCTACACAACACCTGTAGCTCTATCATCACTGCTTCCTTTTTCTGTATAAAAAATCCAGTAAGGTGCTTTCCTTGAAGAACCAGCTTCAATTAAATTAATTTATTCCATCAATCTTCTATTGAAGTCATGGGTATCCTACTGATATCAGTCAGACACTTTCAACAGATTTCTATCACACACATGCTGTCAAACTTAAATTTAAGGAACTATCAGTTAAAAAAACAAACAAAAAAACCCAACAAACTGAAAGCATTGTGTAAGAGCCTAATCATGTTCTCTGCAGGAACACAAAATGACAGAAGGTGACGCTTCTCCGTTCCGAATAAATGCTAAGTAAGAATAAATGTTAGAAGAACTCTGGGAACACAAGCTTGTTGATAGTCATGTGCTTTGCTTCCAAAAGAAGCACAGTCATAGCACACTATTACCTAAGGGTGAGGTAAAGCACATATGGTTCTTTACATGACAGCAACTTGCACTGGTATATTTTCCAGAGACAAATGTTGCATTCACATTGATGAATGCAGAATGATGTTTTGCTAAATAAAAATTAACTCATGTGTTCAGCCCATCATAAAGTTTTACTAAAATGGTTGTACCAAACATTCATTTTGCCGAAGACATGGAACATGGATGATGGCATAGGTAAAAACTTTAGGGCTCTTTAAAAATTGAAGTATTTTGTCTTTTCTTTCACTTTTTTCAATTTAATAAAAACGGAATCCAAACTTAAATTTTCAAAGTGGCTGCTGCAGCATGGAAAACAAAGTCTCTACTTTTGTGGTAGGTTAAACAGTGTAATTGTTACTATGAGGGGTTCTGGAACTTGTCTCAGCTTACATCACTGCTGTTCATGATCATTTAGGGCATATTTTTGCCTCAAGTCTATTTTTTTAACTTTCTCTGTAAGGAGGTTTTTTTTTGGTTTGTGGTGTTTTTTTGTTGGTGGTGGTTTTTTGGGGGTTTTTTTGTTGGGTTTTTTTTGTTTTGTTTTTGTTTTTTCTTTTTTTTTTTTTGTCTTGTGCTTAATATTGGTTAGTCCCTCCACCTATAATATCAACAGCCAGTAACTCACCCAATAATCAACATTATCATTTCCAAACAAGGAGCGCTGTCTGCAGGACAGCAATTTGTGGGGACACTCATCCCACACAGCTTGTCTGCTCTGTCACCCAACTGTGGTCTGACCTCAAAGCCCACCATGATAGGCTTTCTGGCAGAGACCTTCGCAGAAGGTCTCCACAGAATCATGGAACAGGCCAGGCTGGAAGGGAACTCAAAAGATCATTTGGTCCAGCCTTTCATGTGAAATAAAGCCTTCATGAAACCATTTAGCATCCTCTTCAAAATTTCTAACAATGGAGACTCTACCACATCTGTGGGGAGGTTGTTCAGATGGTTCTCCGTAAGAAATATCTTACTTCAAGACAAATATGAACATACTGACATTACCGACCAAAAAAATCCCATTTGAAGTGGAAGCATTCACTCTTGCATTCATTACATAACCTGTGAGCGGCTTAGGAGATGTAGTCTCACAATCATATTCTTCTCAACCCAAACAGCTCTAGAACAAGCAAAGAGGACCTCACTACTTCTGCTGAGCTTCTGAACTTGGGTCAAGCTGAAATGCCTGAGTAGTAGCCAAAGAAAAGAGGTGTCCGATAGTGGCACCACCAGTCTGGAAAGATCCGTTTCACTGAAACTCCTCAGGGCAAGAAACAGATGGCTGAGTCCCACCCTCATTATCAAGTGCTGCAAATAAGGTAATGCATTCACATTTTAAAACTGATGAAAAGCCAGAACTAATTGGTCAGCCAAGAAAGCCCAAAGTGGTTCTCCTGGGCTGTTCGAAGCCTTGGGAAGATGGCATTTTACCATCAAGAAAACTGAGATGCAACTAATGAATCTCTGAAGTTATTGCTATCTTCTTTCCCTGCCTTGATGGAAGGACAAAAGATTCTTAATTTATAAAGCTTCATTAACTTATCTCTCTCAGTACCTGAGCTAATTTTGGCATCTTTACAAAGCTTTGTACAGGACTAACAAGGCTTGAAGCCACTTCTGCTAAGCCTTCCAACTGTGTTGTACTTAATAAGTGCTAAAAAATCCTTTGCACTCTTTTGTTTGAGACTGTATAAACTTCCATCTGAAGGGCTGCTCATCACATTTTCATCCTTTTTGTAGTGAAAGCACTAAAAATTAACTGACCTTCTGTTCACAAAGATCTTTATAATTTAATTCTCAGAACCAAAGAGCATTTTAATGCCATCAGAGTGGGAGGAGAGGACAGAGGAGTGCTCTGCAAGAGACAGTCATACATTATTTCACAGACCTCAGCGATGGCTTTCACAAAACCACATAGCAGCACAGCTCGGGATGTTCTCCTTACACTGCTCTCAGCCAACTGCAAGAGTCATTAAGTGGAAGCACTAATCAATTTTTGGGGTTTGCATTCCTCCTCCAGCCACTTCTAACTGTTGGGATGACAGTTGCATCAAGATATTATTTCTTCATGTATTACCGTGTTTTTAAAATCTACTTGCAGATCAGCACAGAACATGAAAACAATTTTCTGGAAGGGATGGCCGATACTTTGCGAGTCCTCATGTAAATTTTAGGCACAGAGATAAAACAAAAATAACTCTTGCAATTGCTGAAATATGGTCCACAAACCCAGTATGGAATCTGGGCTTCTTTTACTTAAAGAAGGTAGAGCGGTAAAAGGCAAGAAAGCAATTTTCCCCCCTAAATACTTGAAAGAAAATGTGTTTGTTACTGCCCTCAATAGCTGCAGTTTCAAACAAGCCAAAACAAAAAAAAAAAGACCACTAGTGCTAACACATCCTTCTTCTACATTCAAAACACAGAAGAAAAGCCTTTATTTCCATTTCTGTACTTGGCTTCTCCTTGCCTGTGCTGCCCCAGAGCTCCCTGGGGTTTGGTTCGCCATAATGGCAAGACCTGCTGCCCTCTTCATCCTTTCAAAAGTGTAGCATTCAACCTTCTCTTCACTGGCAACTGTCCTGGTGCTTATGAGGCGAAATCCATCTCTGAGTAAAGTGTCAAGCAGCAGGCCTAGCACGTTAGTACCATTAATCAGCTTTCTCTTATCAGGCTTTATGGAAACATACCTAAAAGCAGAGGGAAAAAAAAAAAAAGCAGTTACAACACACTTTAACTACTTCTTTACAGTGCAGTGCTTATAGCTGCACAGTGCACAGCTGCACTGTGTTTATAGCAACGAAGGCTCCAGATATTTTTTCTTCCTTTAAGGACAACTGGACTCTTTCCTTCATTAAGAGTAATTCTCATACATCCAGTTATGTGCTGGGGAGGAAGCACTTCTCTTTCACACCCTCCCCCATCAAAAAACTTACTTTCTTAAGAAATACCTGTGACAACCCGCATCTCGACTCACTCAACAGAGAAGAAAGCAGCAGGCTCTGCAATGCTGCAAGAGTTTTTCAGGCAAGAGTAAATGATGGACAGTAGAGTCACGTTCACCCCAAGAGCATCACTCTCCAACACACAGGATCTCTCTCTACAAACAGTGACATTTATTGCAAAGTTACCTTCTACAGCATGTCATGTGGTAACAAATATGAAAATCATTTCCACATGGCCTCAAATGATTTTATTTGATATAAAGTACAGTGTAAGAATCTATCCAGACATTCCTAGGAACAGAGGTCAGGTAAAAATACTATTACAAAATGTATAAACTGACAGGGGAAACTGTTCCACAGTTCACAGGCAAGTACATCAAACATTCATGGTACGCACAAGAAAGGCAAAAAAGTCCATGTCACCTCAAAGATTAAGGAGATAGAAATTCAGCAAGGCAACATAATCAAATTTGACTTGTTTCATTACTCAAGATCAGCTTTTCTATTGATCTGCAAAGGGAAATTTTTACCAATTCTGAAGAAATAAATTTAAAAATCAGAAATATTTTTCCCACTAAAGTTGCCATAACCTACTCAACCAATTGCTAGTCCATTAAAATTAGTAATATGTTACAAAGTTAAGGTTTGGCACACAAACATATATATTGCTTCACAAATGCCAAGTAGTTTTTATTGTAATTGCTTAGCCAAAGAAAGCTGGAAGGAAGATAAACTTCATTTTCTTAAAAAAATAATCAAAAGACTGCTGTGTTGGTTCATATATTCAAATAGAATATTTTTGGAAATATTTCAATGAAATTTCCATAAAATTCCAGATGTTCTAACAGCCACAAAGGACAAATTAGGTTAATATTTTCTTATACAGTAAGAACATGTCTCCATACAATAGAGACATCCAGCAAAAGATAGTTTAAGAAATCTAAGTAGTCATTAGAATACGATACTGCTATCACAAAAATTACTGATACACAGTTATCTTAATAAAAACAGAACCTGACTCTGAATTCAAAGAAAACCCACTGTGAAGCATATAGTTAATAATCTGTCTTTTCTCCCTCCCCCTAATAAAAAGCTCTACAAAAGCTTTCTAGTCCCTGAAATGCTGTCTCAGTTCCACTAGAGATTTTAACCCTTCTTGCCATTCTCTGTTTCCTGTTTTCCATATAAAAGCTTTTTGCACCATAAGCTAGTGGAGATTTTAGGCTTCCAACCAGTACTTTAATTCTTTACTTTGTTTCCTTTGATTCATTTTACTCTGTGTTTCATGTTCTGTAAAAGGTGATACTGTGAAATTCTAAAGTGAGTGAGGAGGAAATTGCAGAGAGAAAAACCCAAGAGCACTCATAAACAAACATCAAGAACAGTATTTTAGGAAGCTGAAGAACAGGCTGTAACAAATTAAACTGGGTGTTTAAAAACTAGAAAAAGATAACATTGAACAGAAAGAAGGAAACCTATTTCTTTCAGTTTCTTTAAAATGAGCTTTGCTAGCATGCACTTCATGAACTGCAAGTCACAAAGACAGGTGCGTAATGAGAAGTCACTCTAGGGACAGTACCTGGGCACGAACTGGTCACCAGCAGAATACTCAGTACCACACAGAAAAACCAGATCGTGATGAGAGGGTCTTTCCAAAGGAAGTGGAACAAGTGGCTTCTGGGAAGGAAAAGGGCTGCTCCAGCCCTGTCCTGACTGCTGCCCTGTAAACACAGTGATCTGCTCAGCTAGTACCTCAATGGTGGTACTGCAGGAACCAAAGATCCGGAAAAAGGCCTGCATTTCTTGGAGAGAAAAACGCACTTCTAAGATCTCCAGCCTTGGCTTCAACAAATGTTCTTGGCTCAGGAGGTTGGCCAGGGGGTAGAGTCCATAGAATTCTGCTTCTCTCTGCAGCCTCTCATAGTCTGAGAAATCAGTTGGTAAGGACACCTGAAGAGTCCTCAAGAAGTCCATGATGTAACTAAACAAAGCTCCATCTCTGTCCACAAAAAACTCTCCATTCACCAGTTTAAATTCCCGGTCATCATCATTCACCATCCGTGCCAGCCTGGACTCAGGGAACTGCTGCAAGGTGGAAGCCCGGGTTACAAATCTCACACCTCCCACATTCAGAATGACCACCTCTCGACTACTCATGGCTGCCTCAGCCACTCAGGAATCGTAGCACTCTGATCTACATGTCTGTGACTTAATCTTTCCTAAACTGCAAGGCAGCTGCAAAAACCATTGCATGCTTTTTGCAAATGTTTGGAGGGAGGTGTGGAGCAGCAACAGGATTCCCAGGCAACAAAGATGTAAATATCATGTGCAATAGTTTTGTTTGCTAGGTTTGGTTGCTTGGAGACTTTGAATTCTTGGAATTTAATGGTTTATTTTTGAAATGAACAGCTTGCAAGGACTACTGGAATACAGTGAATTGACTGTCAAAATTCATGAAACCGTGAGAGAGGCAAACGAATAATCCCAAAGGATGGCACACATTAGGTTTGTTTTCTAGAAATGCCAGTTCAACATTTTCATTCCATACACTGCTGTTCATACGACCACTGCAAAAAGAGGTTAAATGTGCTTCAGGCAAGACATTTCAGTACCGTATGCTCCGAAAGAAGGGCACTTCAGAGAACTCAAGCTTAAGGCTCCCTTTAAGTCACTCTTATCTAAGGCCAAGTCAGTACAACCAGAAAATTCAAATAGTTCCTAAAACGAGATACACAGAAATACAGCAACAGCAGAAGAACGTATGCAAGGTTCTTCAAACACCACCAACATCCATACACCTGTTGCATCACATAACCTGTTCCAGGAATCATCCAGACATTTTTCCTGGCTTTGGAATTGCAATCTGGAGAGGCAGAGAGGGACAGGAGAGCAACTGTTCTACCTGCGACCTCTGCAGGGGTAGAGCCCAGGCTGCCTTCCTGTGGCAGACCCCAGCATGCCTTTCATTGCACTAAGTTCTTTATGTTAAGGCCAGCTTTAAAGAAAGTGTGGCTTCAGAGAAACATGGATCTAACAGAACAGCCCAGCTACCCCAATAATTTGATGTTGGAAAAGTCAACTGCAAAGTATGAACTATCTGCAAAGCACATACCATTCTGCAGCTTGTTCCTATCATTACCTCTAGAATTTATGCTTGCCCTGAAGATACATTTTTGTATAGAATATGTAATCTGAATGCACAGGGTAATTAAAATATTTGGTTATACAAAAAAAAAAAATACCCCACAAAACCAAACTAAAACATATAGCCATTTCAGAGAGAAGTAACATGGTCAGATATAAACTGGTTCCAGAACCTGAATGATGCACGCTGCATTTTGCAGTGAAAGGGCAGTCCTCAGCAAACCTGTCAGGACAGTGCTCACCTCAGTCACAACTCTTCTTCCTCTTTCCAAACGATGTCCTAGTTAGAATTTTTTTAAACTATAATCTTTTACCTTATTCTACAATTACATTAACACCAAACTAAAGATACAGTTTGGCCCTGTATTTTGGTAAGAAAAATGATTTACAGTGAGTAATATTCCCATAAACATTACTGAAAGAAGAATTCACAAAGTGTTTTTCAAAGCTCCATTTCATTTTCTGGTTTAGCAGTGCTCAAACTATGTGAACATTATGAATGTTTTGGAATAATTTTGAATCTTTGAATGTTTTCACTGCAAGTCTGAAAAGACCAATTAATTTGAGAAATCCCATGTTTTATTTCCCAGATCTCTCTTAGTTCTTATATTCCAGCAGACACTTCACAACAGTTTATATTTGCACACAAACTGTGCAACATTATCCAGTACCACCAATGTATAGTTTTTACACTTTTCTCTTAACAGTGAGGCTCCATCTGTCATCTGTTCCCAGTAAAAGACTGCATGATCTGCTATCTCCACAGTATCTGCCAAATAGGACAAGCAAATTGTAAGGAACTGAGATTTCCAGCACTGGAGGTTGTCAATGACTGACTCCACAAAGGACATTCTGGTGACAGCAAGAATGAGCAAGAAAATAAGAGAGTTCACTATAAATCTGCGTGAAAAGACTGAGGAAATCTTGAATTTGAAAGTGTTGCTTTCCTGAGGCAAGGAAAGTTTGTCCACATCAACAAGTTTTATTCCATTCCATTGGCTGGTATCAAAGCTCTTCATTGTGGGACTGATGTCCACAGTGGAACAAGGTAAAGGGGTTTCTTTGAGCACCTTGATTTTTTCCCTGAACTCCTGCATCTGTTGCAGAAATATAATGGGTTCAGACACATCTTTGAAGGCCTCTGCAATGTTAAAAGCCATCCGCTGCTCTTGCAGAATTGTGTTCAATTTATTGATTTCCGGATCGTAGGCCTGCATCACTGCAAGCTTCATGGTCTCAAAGTCAGACAGAATCTCATTTCGCTTCTGCTCCAGTGTGTGCTGCAGCTTCTCAAAGAACTCCTTCACTTTGTCAGAATCTTTCGTCAGCATCTGCAGAGCTTTCCTCTTGCTGGTCTCTAAGGTATCCAGCCGTGAGAGGGCATCTCCACAACGCCAAGTTTCAAATCCCTGAAACAAGGTTTCAAAAGCCCGCTTCTCCTGGGAATAAGCTTCTTCGATGGAACAGAAAACATGCTTTGTGTGGTCACCACGGGTGGCACAAACCCCACAGATCAGCTGCATGTCTGTCCTGCAAAAAATGTTAAGGGGTTGCCCACTGTGCACTTTGCACACAGGCATTTTTGGAGTTACTTTGATTTTGTTGTACTTCTCCACGATACCTTTCAGGGAATAGTTGACCTGCAAGCTGTTGATTCCAGTGACAGGAGTCTCCTTCCTGCATGTGGGGCACTTGAAAGGGGATGGCCTCCAAAGCACATTCCGCACATTTCCCTCGAGAATTCCTTCCAGACACTTTCTGCAGAAATTGTGTGAACAGGGCAGGACACGAGGATCATCAAACAGGCTACAGCAAATGGGACAGGTCAGATCTTCCTCTAGGAGCTCCATCATGTCCTAGGAAAGAGAAAAAAGATGGTAACAGAACTTACAAAACTTATTTCTCCCTCAAGGAGACCATACAAAAACCAACCTCCAGCTGAGACACATCTCAGTGAGAGAATGATGTATTTTTTCTTCCAGTATCCTTAAGACAGAGCCCCAGCTGGGTTTTTTGCAGCCAGTCCCCCATAGCTGTGGTACCTGGCCAATACATGGCAGTCACAAGAATGGTGCAATGCTCAGGCAGAATGATTTTTTTGGACTTTCAACTAGAAATGCTGGAAAAGAATGCTTGCCAATCCCAGCATGGATTCTTAAAGGAAATAACTCATGTACTCATAATAACAGTGCAAGACTTACATCTTTCCTTGCTGATGCAATACACAGAAATGGAATTTGCAAAGAAGATACATAGCCAACACACTCTGCTAAGATTTGATGACTTTCTACTTGCTCTAATCATCCAAAGCTTCCAGTTTCAATCACACTCTGGTACTGTAGACAATACTAAAAGTGACTGAAAAAGCCCAGCTGCAGTATTTCTGCTGCTACAGAATACATGATGTGTCTTTTTGTTCTACTTGCAAGGCCAAAGGAGAGTCACCACTCACTTCAAGAATTACCTTTTCTCTTGCTCTTGCAGTATTTTTAAATAACCAACTGAATGTGTTGCTATTGAGCCATTCAGCACGAAGTTAAAATATTTCAAATAACCGCCACCCATAATCCTTGATAATTCGTGATGATACAGAACTGTTAAACATTTTTACTCATCTACAATCTCTATTTCCAATGCCATTCTCACTGCATTCACACCTCAGTAATTTCTTTCTGTGGACAGAACCTATAGGAAGAATATTTATCCCTTCCTACTGGAAAGTGTCAGTGAAGGGACCCAGCGCACTACCCTCCCCCTGCCTCTAACTAAAGCCAAGTTCTCAGATGCAGACACCCTGTAACTTACAGCATGCTCTAAGAAAACAAACAGCTAATAAAGACCAAAGTAGGTGACAGTCTGTATAATCTAAAGCTCCCAAACACTTTGTTTTGAGCTATAATTAGAAAGCTACTTCCCTTGCATAAATTCCTTCCGTATTATACAACATATATTGATATTTATGTAATAAAATTAATTTTATAAATTGAAAGATGTCACAGAAAAGTGCATCAAAGTACTGTTGTGACATCAAGGCATGTGAATGAGCTCTTAAGTTTTGATGTAATTTCTAAGGTTTCTGTCCCCTTAAAGAAATATGAAGTGGAAAACAGCCAAGAAAAGAACTGCAAGGGAAGATCCACACTGCACAGGACAAGAACAGCAATAAAAACAATACCTCTGACCCAAGAAAAGCAAAGTTCACTATCAGGAAGAAAAGCGAGATCACTCCTGACTTTCTGTCACAAAAGGACCAATAGACCCAGTAATACTTCACAGTAAAAGCTATTCTTGGCAAGTGTAAGCAAACCTCCCATGCTTTTAAAGTGAGGAGGAAGGGTTGTCACAGCCTGAAAATTCTGCAGAAATTCTCAGTGGGCTGAACAAAGACAGCAGTCCAGCGTCAGGAACTCTTATCCTTTATTATATAGCCACCTTAACTCCGACAGCTATCCCACTATTTAGTTGTAGAAGTGTTGGCTAACAAGCTGTTGACTTTTACAATGAACTTTACCAAGCTCCCGACTCTCCCAGCAAACTTCAGCACAGAGCAAAGGGTGAAATCCGATTGCCACACTTGCTGGGATAAACCAAGAGAGGATAGAGTAAAGACAGAAAATAGAGAAAGTGAAGGAAAAAGACCACCAGTCCTCAGATCCCGCACTGGTCCTGCCACTGTGTACAGTCCAGATCTGGTATCAACAAAAGCCTGAGACCAATCCCCTCCCTTTTACAGTTTCCCTAGGGCACATCCCCTCATTTTTTGTGCCATTTGCTGCTGCTGCTGGCACATGCACAGTGAACCCTTAGAGCCCTTCAGGAAATGAGTGGCGGGGCTGAGGGCCTGCAGTGGTCTGGGAGCCTCCTTTAGTGAGGTGCCCAGGACATGACCCTTCTCTTGCTGCAGGCACACTAAATATGAGCCTCCAGGCTGATTAACAAGCCCAGCAAAGAAAGGGAAGCTGGCTCACAACAGCGCTTCTCTGTCTCAGCGGGACCCTCCTTCCCAATCCCAACTTTCCTGCATGACAGTCAAAATGCTTGAGACAACCATGCTTATGTGCTTATGCCCCTCCACATATTTTCTGTGCTTGCTGGAAAAAAGAGACTTTGGAAAAGTTGCCAGCTTTTTTACTCAGAACTAAAGTCAGGAGACAGAAGAAGCCACCACTACAACTGGGGAAAAAGTCCCAGAGAAAAGGTCTAATAACTCTAACTAATGGGTTTCCTGTAAGCCCACAGATCACATTCACAAACTCCATTTTCTGTGAGGAGAATGTAGTTTTGAAGCACCTCGCATGCTCTCAAATCAACATTTCTCTTCCATCTTTTTCCTAGTGGTAAAAGTAATGGGATGACAGGAACCCTCCACTCTTGAGTCTTCCTTTTTGTGAGCAGCTCTCTCTTTCCAATTTGTACTCATGCCTTTTAGCCACAGTAGCAGCACAAAGATCAGTTCTGCTCATGTGTAAAGAGGATAATAACTACAAAACTAAAATGATAGTTTTCCATCTCTTAGTAAATGGAAATGCACCGGGCAGAAAATATTTGCTCTGGTCCATCTCCTTTACCAGGGAAAATTTTATTACCCAGTTGGGGAGCTGGAAAAGCAGCTTTGCATTCCTGACAGCAAGGACTGCAAAGCAATGCAGAAAATGCTCACTATAACATTTTCCATCAAAATTGCAGGACAAACACCGAAGATTTTCGCACTCCTAAAAATACAAAAAACATACACAAAAAGGCTTCATGATCCAACTAATATTGTCCTGTTACATTTCAACCCTACTTACCAAATTACATAATTATGCTTTATAAATATAACTGAATTTCAAAACCTTTATACAACATCATTAAAAACATTGCATTTTAAAAAAATAAATGGGCAGGTCTACAAACCTCCTCTTACAACACCAGAAATGCCAAACCAAAAATACTGAAGACCTGTACGATTAGTTGGACAGATTAACTTCTGTCTTCTTTAATTTCAGATAGTAAATTGTCTGTAGATTGAAACATCCCTTAGCAACCTGGTATTTGTGTGATGAACCACAGCTACATTTCAACTTTTTCACTGGGAATTTCTCTGTGTAACCTCTGACCCAGGTTTGGGTGGCCCTGGAATTCCCCACTTGTAGCACATGGACCAAAAGCATCTCTGGGTACAAACCCAACAGATGTCACCCACCAGAAATAGCAATTTGCACAGTTTTATCATTAGGAAGAAGAATGACAAACAACATCAAACCATAAAAGCAAAACCAACCACAGTAGCTTTTTCTCACACTCCAGACAAAAATTCATTTAGCATGCTTCTCAGCACAGAAGTTGGGTTTATCAGCCAGCGGCATGCTGAAAGCGAAACCAGAATTTCACCAGGCTTCAAAAAAAACCAAAAAGATAACCTCTGAATTACAAGTTTCCTGCAACGACGTTTAACTGTTCTAAATGAGACGTGACCCAGTCAAGCTACATTTCTACAAGCAGTTGAGCTAGTCTGGAGAGGTCGTATCTCCCTTCCTTGGCAAGGACCCTAGTCTGTGTCAGGACCCCCTATAAGCAATTTCACCAGCCTTGTCCAGACTGGTGAGTTGAATCAGCCCTACAAAGAGTCCTACACAGAGGAGAAGAGAGATGGAAGATCCTCGTTACAGCAGCTATGATCTTAACCCTGTTCACTGAGAGAAACCACAATCTAATAGAGGGTCACTGTATACATTTTATTGTGGAACAACTGACCTCTATGAGCAGTAGGTAACATAGGATCATAGAATATTAAGGAGTTGAGAAGGACTTTGAAGATTATCTAGTCCCAACTGCCCCTGCCATGGCCAGGGACACCAACAACTAGACCAGGTTGCCCAAAGCCTTATCTAACCTGGCTTTGAACACTGCCAGGACTGGGGCACCCAAAATATCCCAGGGCAACCTGTTCCAGTGTCACTGCTCGCACAGTAAAAAATTTCTTCCCAATATCTAACCAAAATTTTCCCTCAGTTTGTACACATCACTCCTTGTTCTGTCCCTATAGTTCCTGATGAAGTGCCCCTCTCTGGCTTCCCTGTAGACCCCTTCCAGATACTGGAAGGTTGCTAACCAGACAGCCAAAAAGACATGGGTAAATTGCCCATGCTTTCAACCTGGTATTTCATGGCCAGAAGTTTTTCCAGGAGCACCAGGCAGATCCAACACGTCCAGACTCTCGAAAGGCAGGAAGGCCTGGAGAAATAAGCGGTCTGTGCTCAGTGCATACAGAGCCCCATGAACACCGTTTCACCCCCAGGGCTGGGCGGTCTGTCGAGCGCAGGGGCTGCCCCAGCGCTGGTCCCTGCGTTCACCCCCACTGTCCCTTGACCTGGCAGAGGCTCCCTGGCTGCTTCTGGTTACAACCCCCGTCTCCAATTCCTGCAGGGAATCGCCCCTAAACGACGACGCTGCAACCAGCCGCCGGCCCTGGCGGCCGCGGGGGTCCCAGCGCTCCGCCCGGCACCGCGGCCCGGGGCAGGGAGGCCGGGCAGGTCCGGGAGGCACCGCGGGGCTCAGGGGGATGGCGGCTGCCCGCGGAACCGGCGGCTACGGCCGCCGCAGCGGCGTCCCCGGCCGGGCGCTGCCGCCGCCTCTCACAAAGCCGCGGCCTGCGCTCGCCCGGCCGCGCCCGCCCGTCCTGCCCCCCCCGGGCCCCGCTACTCACCATGGCAGGCCGGGGCCCGGGCGGGCTGGGGAGCGGCCGCCTCGGTCACTCGCACGGCTCGCCGCGCTCCCGCCCGGCCGCCGCCCGCCTTCCGGGCCCGCCGCTGCCGCCCGCCCGGGCCCGCCCGAACGATCGGCCGGCAGCTGCTGCCCCGCCGTCCCACCCACCTTGGCCCGCGGCCGCCGATCCAGCCCCAGGGCAGGAGCTGCTGCGGCTCTTCCCTTCCTCCGCTGCCCTGAGAGCGGCCGGGAAGGCCTCCGGAGCTGCTGGGAGAGAGGGCCGGCGGTGGAGGCTGCTTGCCTAAGGCGGCGGCCGAGGCTGCAGCCTGTGCCTCCGCCGAGATATATACGGGTTTCTGTTGTTTGTTAACTCTGTTAAATTACACTTGAGCCTGTAGCTCACAGGCGCACGTTGCACAGCCTAGGGAGGGGCGCTGCTGGGTGACAATCCTGCTGGGGATCTGTCGCCTTCCGAAAGCACTTATTAAAAGAAAACATAATTTCAGACAGATAGCCTTATGTGCTTCATGAAAGGATAACGACTCATTCTTATTTGCTTGAACACACTGGTTATACCGTTTCCAGCTGGTGAATCTCTTGGAGACTTAACGTGGCCCATAAAACCAGTGCAGGTCTTCCACAAAACACTGACTAGTCCCTGGGAAATGCAGCAGAAGAGATTCCATATCCACTTAAAAGAACATTCTGGTTATAGGACTATGAAACTGAGTCTGGAAGTGCTGAGATGTCAGAGGACCTTTGTGTTCCATATCTCTTTTGCAGTTCTGTTAGTTCTCAATCAACAGAACAGGTCTCACATCAAAGTCAAACTGAACTTATTTTCAAGTTAGACTTTGTGAAATACTACATGAAAAGCTGTTCCCAAATGTACATACTCTGCCTCCTGCATCCCTTCCCTCCCCTACTGTGCAGTCACTGCAGTCCTGTCACTCATCAGCACAGGGGAGACTCTTCACCTCCAGGACTACCCACACAAGGAACATCACAAATCAGACCGTATTTCTATCAAATGAAGCTCCCTTGAACATCTGACATATTTCTTCTTATTATTTAGGAATCTGGATCTTAAAAGCCATTCAATAACATGCCAATGTTATGCTTCCCCAATTCACTGCAGTCAGTTACTCCTCACCTTCTCTCCTTGCTGCCCCACCCAAGCTGGCCTGCTTGCTCAGCTGAACTCAATGGGAACAGTTTGACCAAGGACAAGCATTTTTCAAAATTCCTTTCAGAGTGCCTACACACTGAGGCATTTCTTCCACTGTCCACTGGAGAACAGCCCCAGCAGGCAGTTGCTATACAAAAGCAATCAAGACCTTCAGATGTATTTCAACATCCTGCTTGTTTCTTCTTGATTGTCCAGCATCTTGATTCCTTCTTATTAAAAACAAGTAATTCCGGGTAGTTTCCCTCAACCACCAAAACTGCTTTCAAATTATGTCCCAATGCTTGTGCAGCTACATTTGCTGAGTACTCCTTGTCTACACTTTCCCAATAGCCACTTTTATATCAAGAATTTCTGGGTCCTATTAATCTTCTCTGTAATTTTATGGTTAGAGATTAACAGCAACATGGCATTTTAGATTTCTCACTTGTTATTTCCATCTATTTCTCATATAAAATTTTAATATATTTTTAGAGTATGTTTTATTCTCTGTTAGTTCTTCGGGCTGGTCCAACTCTGTCTCCTTATAAATGAAGAAGGAGCTGAATGGGTGGAAGAGTGGTTCCCTGCCCACCCAGAACAATGGCTCTTCATTAGGTCCACCTGAAAATGTTCTTGTCCCTCCTTGCCTTTGATTTCTTCTATCAAAGAGGAAAGCTTAACTTCTGGGCAAACACACAGCAGGATTTCTGTGCTTGGTGCACAGAAACACTGCCTAGCCAGCACCCTATTTAAGTGTTCCACAGCTGTCCTGAGCATAATCAAATAGAATTTGGGCACTCTTCTACTTCTTATCTGAGTCACACACAACCATTTTGCACACATTCAAGTCCATCTTTCTATACTTTTAAACTCTGCTTCAATAGCAGCACTTTCAGTTGCAGTTTGTTTATGAGCTTGCATTCCTGCATCGAAGAGCACAGTGTCCTCCCAAGGCAGCATCAAAGGCCAGTTGTGGAAGCTTCAGAGAAAAGCTCTGGCTGATGGAAAAGAACATTTGCAGATCTGTGGAGATAAACAAAGCCAAGGGAAATCTAGGCTCAAAGTAGAGGCCCAGCTTGAAAGGAGGTGTTAGGATAAATGCCACTTAGTTATGGGAGAGTTGAAAATACAGGGGTAGAAATTTGGAAGGAATTATACGATTGTGGTAATTTCCAGATTTTCAATTCTTATTTTTTGTAAGACAAAAGGCATTCATTTACTGTCATCTTCAAACTACAGAGAGAACCCAGGTCATGGCTCTTCTAATAAGCACTGTGCAAGGAGATTTCTGAGACTGAAGCTCTGAGTTGTGGTTCAGTCAGCGACCTCAGAGCTGACAGCTACTACTCCCCTTGCCTGTCCCAGCTCTGCCAGCGTCTGCAGATGCTCTGCTGAGCTGATTCCACCCACTCGGTAAGCAGAACGCGATTCCCTTTTCTTTGTTGAGGTGAATTTTGTGCTGATTCAACAAGTTAAATCAGTCCAATGCAAGATTAGACAATCACCAGGTCTAATGTCAAAAGAGCGAGGAAAAAAGGAACAAGATTTTTCTCATCCAGTGGAAGCAAGCCATTAACATGACTCAAATTATAACAGGTAACTCTACCCTGACAGGCAGATTCTCAGGGGATTAAGCCAAGACAAGAGTGTACTACTGGCAAAAGTCATCATTCCATCCTTTCCCCTTTCCTTAGTCATGCCTTCCTGATGCCTGCTCTCTGCTGGCTATGACACTCATGCAGCCATATGTTAAGCCAGATCGACTTGCCAACAGAGCTGAAAGCTAATCCAGTTTACAAAAAAAAAAGTTTCCAGCAGGATCAATTTTGGCAGCCAGCCGATCCTGCAGCCGAACGAACAGCAGTGCCAGGATAAGCCAGTGAGAGGGCCTGTTTCGGTGGCAGCCTGCACACACGTCAGCATAAACCAGAAGTGCCCCCACAGGCCATAATTTCACAAATGCTTCCAGCCAGCTATTGCCAGCACTGCTGCCAAAAGTAACACAGCCTTGCCCTCGGCCACACCAGCTGCTTGTTCCAGGCTCCAGGCACCCGCTGTGCTTTGCTGGAGAAGAACTGATTGATAACTATAGTTGGAGTTAAAAGCAGCATTTTTTTTTCCTCCCAAATTTGTATTCCACATCAGTAAAGCACCTTTGAACCAAAGACCTGTTGGATTGTAATTGTCTCCTGGAGTGAAGCTCCAGGGAAAAGAGGTGAGTTGAGGGCATTTTACAGTCTTATCCTTGGCTGCAAACCTGCCTTCCCACTAAGGCTAAGGCTTCACGTCCCGTTAGAGAGGTGTCAGAGCACACACAGAATACCCAGCTTCAGGACTCCAGCTTGAAGGACTCTGCTTTATTCAGCTGTGCTGGGGTGAGCATACTCTCAATCTGAGGTGGATAATGTAGTTGCTGTGGGGACCTAAATATGGACATATATCTGCAAGAGCGTAGAGCAGCTTGATAAAAAGATACCATAAAATAACACAAGCAAATTATTCAAAACAGCTCCATGTATCAAACACCTTACTGATGTATGAATGTTTCACAACTATATTGTATCTGATTACATTTCTTTTCAACAGATACATCTGGACTATATTAAACATTCCAAACAAGGGATCAGAGAAAGCAGTTTCTTGTTATTCTTCCATAAAAGCGACTTTTAATATGGATTGTAGAAATACCAAGCATTAAAAATCCATGAAGGATCATCAGCAACTGAAATGATCAACTGCTGTTTTGAGGTCTGAATTTCAGAGACTGCCTTGATATCTGCAGGGTCTCTGGTGGCTATTTTAGCAGTACTGAAAAGTTCTGTAGTTTTGCATACAGAACTATGACCTACAGAGTTAACTAATATTCAGCACTTTGCCAGATTTTTTCTGCAGAGGGACGTGGGGGGGAATCGATGATGAATTCAGTCAGCTCCTTAGCGAAATCCTATTTATTTACAAAGAATGTACAGCCACGTCCCCTTTCCTTGCACGCAGAGGAAGCAAATGGGAGGGAGAACTGTGCAGCAGTCCAAGTTTGCTGCTCCAGCCAGGATGCTTGCCCAGAAGAAGCTGTCCCTTGGCTTTTTCTCAGGGCCATACACCACTGCTTCTCCCACTGTCTGCTGGCTCTTGTGTGGTGTTTCCGGTCCCAGACATGCACACAGGCAAACACAGCTGCAACCAATCTGTGCTCTTGCTGCTGCACTCACAAGCAGTCCCTAGAAAAGTGTCCCTGACTTTCCCCAAATTAGTGCTTGCTCATACAAGTTAACTCATCTTAGCACTTGGCCATGCACCCCTGTGCCTTCACCCCTGCCTGCATGGGCAGCAGTTTCTCATTTTTAGCTATCTTATGCCAGAAAATAACTTAATTGCTCCTTCCTGAACAAAGCACAGACAGCGTCCCTGTCAGTTTTAATTAGGTTTGGGATTGCCTATAGATCAAAGCTCTGCTACAATGGGTTTTGTTTGTATTGCACAATGAGGAAAGAAGTGACTTCCAAAGCAAAGAGAACAACAAGGAAGAAAATTAAATTTCCATATGTAATTTCTTCTATGATTTGGCAAGCGTCAGATTAACTGTGTAAAACAGAGGACTTCCTACATAATGTTAATCTTCACAAGAACTGCATTATGGTGAAGATTTCGAAAGTACAAGCACAACCTGTTTTTCATCTGAGACCTTGTCTGTATCATCTTCCAAACCACAGGCCTGACCCTGGGAGTGGAAAGACTGCTTTCAATAAACACACCTTGATTTTCCAGTTCTGCACCATCATTTACTTCTGTGCAAGTTGCATGGAGACATTACTAAACCAATTCCAACATACATAATAACTACTTTTTTACATTGGTTTTCACAGGTGAAAATGCCTCCACAAAGCATGCAGGAGCAGAGAAGCAAGTCCAATTGGTTTTTACTTGCAGGACAAAGAGGAATTATTTCTCTGTGAACGGATTAGTCATGTATTACACTGTTGTAATGTGTGCTGCCACAATGGGAGAGCTGCTCTCTCCTGCAAATTTGGCATATCAGAGAACCTTTCTGAAACATACTTGTTTGAAGCCAGTAGATGTACTTTGAAGGGCCAATGAGAGATAGTTGTATTTTGTGAATGAAGCTCTAAGGCAGGGAATTAAACAAGTCAATGACCATCATTTTCCTTCAGCAGGTCCTCCAAATAAGTCTGCATTTGTGAAATGGATGGGAGTGGTTGTGTTGTACTAGCACAGTTCCCAGACAAAATGTCTCTGGTGCTACTGTTCAAGGAAATAAAGTTAAAACGCTGCAATCAGCAAACATGTCTAGGCATGCCGAGCATAATTTTGCATCCAGTGTGGGAGGGTCCAAAATACTTGGCCTCCCCACGTGAAAGAAATGAACATTCAAGTAAGGCAGAAGCTGAATTAACCCATGATTACCAAGCACAATTATACTTCTAAATATTGAAGGCAAGATCTTCATTTCTTTGGGGCAGTTCTTTGTGCACTGTTAAGTTTTTGGTCTTCACACACTCTATAAACAGGCTGACAAGCACATTTAGGAATACAGTGCTATCCTGTTGCAACTGTTCACCTCATCAAGAAAGGCATACAAGTAAACCACATTTCTTACCAGCTGACTTTTGCCTTACTTCCACCACACCAGCGTATATTCTGCTTGACTGTGTTCGACACCAGAGCCTTCACTCAGGGCACACAGACACGTCTGCTGCCATTCCTGCTCCTCACCACGCAAACCGATGTGCCACCAGCCGCTGCAGGCTGCTCAGCAGCTGGGCTCTGCATCTGCAGGGAGACAGGATGGGCGCAAGGATGAGCCGTCCCCGAGGCTTCCCGCCCGCCATGCACACGGGCGCTGCAAACAGCGTGCTCCAAAGCAGCACGGGCAGCTTGGCCAAGCTGCTGCGAGAGCTTTGCTGCACGAGGGCTGCGGTCTGCTGGCCTGTAAAACCAGCCTCTCCAGTTCAGAGAGTAGTGGAGCAGGAAACTGGCAGGGAGGCACGGCCAGACAGTGCTCCCCAAAGCTTCATCCCCTTGAGTCCAACAGATTTGGCAATGCTGACTTCATGTGGTGAGATGTGTTTGTACTCCCACTGCTCATTTGGGAGAAGAAAGGACATAGTGGGGCAGAGAAAAACATGGGACAGGGAGTCATTTAGACCTTAAATCTCTAAGTTTTTTTTCATTTTCTTTTCTTTTTAAAACTATATTAATATTTATCTTTTACCATTTTCTGTAACAAACCCACAGTAAAATCCCACAGTGACTTAAATGAGACTAAATTTGTGAACAACAAGCTATGCCAATAAGAATCCTGATGCCCTCCATATGAAATAAATAAACATCAGTTTCCACCTAATATTTACTTCTTGGAAGTTCAAGACTAATCCCATTTGGCATATTTTAAGGAAGTGAGCTCTTGACCCCAAATGTTTATGGGCTGTAACAGTAAGTTCAATAAAAAAAAAAGGAAGCACATTTTAAAGCTTCTCTTAAAATCAGATTGGTTTTAGGCATAATTTTGAGAAAGACAGCACTTTACCTCATGTTTCAAATAAAAGGGGGTAAGTGTGACTGATACAGCCCATCCAGACCAGTAAGAGATTTGTGGCTAGGAAAGTTTATTTTAACAAGGATTTCTGAATATCTGTATTAACCCCTGGCCACCACAAGACAGTTAACATAGTACCACATGGGCTACATTACTTACATCATACTTCATACTGTAATAAAATGTTAAGGGAGTCTTCTAGGTGAAATGCCACAAAATAATACACCAACTGAAATAATGAGAAACAACAATTTCATCCCCAACTGGTTTGGAGATAAACAGGCCTTCAGATGCAAGTAATTAAATTACCTGCTGTAAGCAAAACATTCTATATCAGCAGGCCATGGCACATTTATTTGATATTTTTCTCTAGATTAAAAAAATATTAAGTGGGCACAGGTAGGCTTCTCTAGTCATCAATATTTACTGTGTTTGTTGGAGCCCAGTTTGTGGGTCCTGCTCTGGATGCTGTGTGTGCTGTAGGAATGCAGAAATAGACATAGAAAATAGACATAACCCAGAGACCACAAGTCATGTTACAGCTTTTTATTAGGCAGTATTATACCCATGTGAAAGGGACACAAAGCTGGCCCCAAAAACAAAGTTTGTGCTTTACAAAACAAAATGGTAAGTGCAATGACAGCCCACTGTAGCAGTCTTTGCAGGTGAATTTAAGTGAGTAAACGAGGAGAGGTTTGAGCACACGCAGAAGTACTCCAGGAGCAAAGCGCGCTTCTTCAAACACCGGGGGTTGAGACCCAGAGACGGGAGTCAGAGGTCTGGAAAGGAAAGAGCAACTCACAGGTGCACCTGCAGGCCCGCTTGTGTGACCCTTTCATTTCACTCCGAGCCACGTCGGAGTTTTCCAATAATTAAAAACGAGAAAGGTGGAGGGGAAAAAAAAAAAGAAAAAGGAAATAAATAAACCGGGTTCTTGTTATTTGGTGCCAGGAATAACTGAGCAGTAAATTTCCATGAAGGAGTCCCTTCTCACGTGTGAGGTTCGTTGATGCCACTCCTACCACCTGCCCATCATAAATCAGCGTCCTCTTTTTTAATATATGTACATATATACATGAATTATCCTTTATATGCATGTACATACGTACAATACGTCCTTTAGGTGGCTGCGCCGGGCGCCTCACGCCACGGCAACAACTGCGGAAAAAAAGAGCAGTCGGGGCTGCACTCGTTGTCCACTAGATTTTAATTTCCAGAGGAAGGCCGGGGCGTTAATGTCGAACTATTTTTTAATTTCACTTCAGCCCTCCCTCAGCGCGGCGCTCCCCGCCCGCCATGTCGCGGCGGGGCGGGCCCGCGCGGCGGCCGTTGCGCCTGCGCGGTGCGGGGGGTGCGGCCGGCCATGGCCGCCTCCGTGTTCTGCTGCTTCTCCTGGTGCCGGGATGGCGGCGCCGGGCACATCCCGCTCAAGGAGATGCCGGCCGTGCACCTGGACACGCAGCGCATGGGTGAGCGGGGCAGGAGCGCTGCCGCCGGCGGGCGGCTCCCCGGCGGGCAGGGCCGCAGCCCCGGAGCGCGGCACGGGGTAACCGCTAGGAAAGTCACTTTGGGGCTACTTCTTTAGCAGGAATTGGCAGCTTTCGGGAAAAAAAGAAATAAGGACGCTTGGTTTAAAAGTGGTTTAAGGCAGCATGTGTTTAGCTGAAGCCGATGGGCGCAGTGGGTGTGTGAGGTGCCCGGGGGCGGCAGGCGCCTGGCGGGGCTGTCGTGGCCAGGGTGGGCACGGGTGGTTCGGAGCCGCGGGGCTGCGTTCACAGAACCGCAGGATCTGGGAGGCTGGAAAAGGCTCCTGAGGTCATCGAGTCCCACCTGTGGCCCAGTGCCACCACGTCAGCCAGACCAGGGCACTTAATGCCACGTCCAGCCTTTCCTTAAACATCTCTAGGGACGGCTAGACTCCCCCTCCAGTTACGGCAGTGGAGATGAAGAAGGAGCCGGGCCGCGCAGAGTCTTGTCCGTGCTGCTCTTTTGAGGATGCCCTTAGCATGAGCTGTCCGCACAACCGTGCCCGGGCTGTGTTCAGGAGAGGAGGAACCGGGGCCAGCAGCAGCGGAGCAGGGGAGAGAGTTGGGGAGGAATAGGTACGGTCCGGTGCTTGAGCACAATTGTTAGCCACAGCCTCCCATG